>NC_141818.1:11366135-11692385 GCF_982586985.1 Callionymus lyra | reverse complement strand
CAATTATATTGAAATGGAAGGAGTATCAGACCACTGCAAATCTACCAAGACCCGGCCGTCCCTCCAAACTTTCATCTCAAACAAGGAGAAGACTGATCAGAGATGCAGCCAAGAGGCCCATGATCACTCTGGATGAACTGCAGATAACTACAGCTGAGGTGGGAGAGTCTGTCCATAGGACAACAATCAGTCGTGCACTGCACAAATCTGGCCTTTATGGAAGAGTGGCAAGAAGAAAGCCATTTCTCAAAGATATCCATAAAAAGTCTTGTTTAAAGTTTGCCACAAGCCACCTGGGAGACACACCAAACATGTGGAAGAAGGTGCTCTGGTCAGATGAAACCAAAATCGAACTTTTTGGCCACAATGCAAAACGATATGTTTGGCGTAAAAGCAACACAGCTCATCACCCTGAACACACCATCCCCACTGTCAAACATGGTGGTGGCAGCATCATGGTTTGGGCCTGCTTTTCTTCAGCAGGGACAGGGAAGATGGCTAAAATTGATGGGAAGATGGATGGAGCCAAATACAGGACCATTCTGGAAGAAAACCTGTTGGAGTCATCAAAAGACCTGAGACTGGGACGGAGATTTATCTTCCAACAGGACAATGATCCAAAACATAAAGCCACATCTACAATGGAATGGTTCACAAATAGACGTATCCAGATGTTAGAATGGCCAAGTCAAAGTCCAGACCTGAATCCAATCGAGAATCTGTGGAAAGAGCTGAAGACTGCTGTTCACAAACGCTCTCCATCCAACCTCACTGAGCTCGAGCTGTTTTGCAAGGAAGAATGGGCAAGAATTCCAGTCTCTCTATGTGCAAAACTGATAGAGACATACCCCAAGCGACTTGCAGCTGTAATTGCAGCAAAAGGTGGCGCTACAAAGTATTAGCGCAAGGGGGCCGAATAATATTGCACGCCCCACTTTTCAGTTTTTTATTTGTTAAAAAAGTTTAAATTATCCAATAAATTTCGTTCCACTTCACGATTGTGTCCCACTTGTTGTTGATTCATGACAAAAAATTAAAATTTTATATCTTTGTTTGAAGCCTGAAATGTGGCGAAATGTTGAAAGGTTCAAGGGGGCCGAATACTTTCGCAAGGCACTGTATATATTGATTAATGAATATATTAACAAGAAATCTAGGTTTAAAACTTTGAGAATGATTTGTTCAATTATATAATTTGTGGAAAATACTAAAATATAAGATAAAAATAATCTATAAAATACAGCCATTGTTTAGATAAAACTACTTGAATTTATTGACACAAAATAAACATTTAATGGCACCGATTATTTACAATTCAATTTTTACAGTCAAAACATTTGTAGGACATTTTTTCACAGGTTTTTCAACAATTAAAAAAAGACAAGATGTAACTTGTGTTCTGATTCTTGGGTGAGCTTAAAGTGAGGTTCTGACCAACTGCGGTGTTTTTTCATGTCTCATTGTTTGGGATCATCTCGTCAATGGTTCAAGTGCTCTGGCTGATATATGGACTCATGACCAGCAGCCACTCGATGGTCTCCTCCAGGAAGCGCATGTTGTAGTGGGTCGCAATGTTCCGGAACACCGTGATCTGATCGGAAAAGTTCTGAGGAGGAAAAAAATGGATTAAACAAGGATCAAAAAACAATAAAAAAAGATGATGATAAAGCAAACCTTTGCAGTGAAAGTCAGATTGAAGTCTCCGGCACATTTACAGTACAGCGGCATGTTGTTCTCCTTCACCCCCTTACACTTGTTACACGCCTACAGAGCAGAAGAGTTAGAGCTGAGAACTCGAGGTTTGGTGGTTTACTGACCAGGTCCTGCAGTGTGTAGCTCATCAGCTTCTTCTGCAGCGCTTCCACCAGAGACATTTCTATGGACTCTGTCTCATACTGCGCCTGACAGTTGCAGCAGAACCACTGAGGCAGGACAGAGCCGTCCTGAAGGAAAGACAAATAATGAAACATCGAGTGTTACTAACATGATTTCTGTCTGTGATTGCTACAGTGAAATGGATTCATGATCCGACCTGGGCCACAGAGGGGTCCTTGCACAGGTCCAGGTCCCTGCAGAAGTTGCAGTTGTGGCAGATGACCTCTGGTAGGATGTAAGAGTTGCAAGGATCACGGAACTGTGCGTCCTCCGAGAACTCTCCCACGTCCACCAGGCGCAGCAGGTCTCGCTTCAGCTTGTTCATCTGGTTCACAATGTTGCTGTCCAGCGAGAGGACCTGTGCATTTACAACAATGGATTTCAACACAACACGAACACGGGAACACACACACCAGCCCATACTGGGAACTGACGCAAACACACACACCGCCACAACAAAGGGACTGAAACAAATACAAACACCACCCCAACACAGGAACTAAAACAACACACACACACCACCCCAACACAGGAACTAAAACAACACACACACACCACCCCAAACACAGGAACTAAAACAACACACACACACCACCCCAACACAGGAACTAAAACAACACACACACACCACCCCAACACAGGAACTAAAACAACACACACACCACCCCAACACAGGAACTAAAACAACACAAACACTATCCAAACACAGGAACTGAAACAAATACAAACACCACCCCAACACAGGAACTAAAACAACACACACCACCCCAACACAGGATCTAAAACAACACAAACACTATCCAAACACAGGAACTGAAACAAATACAAACACCACCCCAACACAGGAACTAAAACAACACACACCACCCCAACACAGGATCTAAAACAACACAAACACTATCCAAACACAGGAACTGAAACAAATACAAACACCACCCCAACACAGGAACTAAAACAACACACACCACCCCAACACAGGATCTAAAACAACACAAACACTATCCAAACACAGGAACTGAAACAAATACAAACACCACCCCAACACAGGAACTAAAACACACACACCACCCCAACACAGGAAGTAAAACAACACAAACACTACCCAAACACAGGAACTGAAATACATAAAAACACCACACCAACAAATGAACAGAAACAAATACAAACACCACCCAAACATAGGAACTAAAACAACATAAACACTGCCCCAACACATGAACAGAAACAAATACACACACCACCCCAACACAGGAACTAAAACAACACAACACCACCCCAGCACAGGAACTTAAACCAATACAAACACCACTCCAATACATAAATAGAAACAAATACAAACACCCCAAAAATGAAAAGAATCAAATAAAAACACTAGCCCAACAAATAAACAACAAAACAGATAGATATGCACACACCACCAAAACATGGAAACATATACAAATAGGAAGCAGAAACACCAAAACAACCCCAACAAAAAACACACGCACACCACCCAAGAACGGAAATACACACACACACACACACCACCATCACCATATACATACACACACACACACAAATAAACACAAGCACGCACATGGCTATAACATACAAGCCAGACAGGAACACACACACACACACACACACACACACACACACACTCGTCACAGACACACTAGGTCACACTCTTGTAGACGAAGGGTTGTTGAACCTGGCAGACGTATTTGATGAACTCCAGCGCTGGGTTGTTGAGCATCAGGTGAGATCCTGGCAGGTTGGGGAACATCTCAGCGGGCTGGTTGACGCTCCTGGTGCCGGTGACCTTCTTCTTGATCTTCTGAGTGATGGTGAAGAAATTCTGAGTGAGCTCACTGGACACGTACTCCTGGGAGAAGGAGATCATGCCTGCAGGGTGGAGAGGAGGACGTTACAAATCTGGTTTTCTGAAGCGACGATGATGTGAAAGGAAGTTTGTGGTCTGTAGATGAAGCAGGTTTGTTCAGTGGATCTCACCAGGAAGAGCGCTCTGATCGCCCACAGGCTGCTGAGTGGCCTGGCTGCCTCCACGTCTCTTGACCGGTGTAGCTCCTGGAGTGTTGCGTCTCAGCTCGTCCTTCATGCTCTGATACACAGCTGCGATGTAAGCTGAGGGATCAGACGGAGGAGATTTAGCAGGTAAACACACCTGGACCATCTTCGTGCGACGCTACCTGAGACGATCATGAGGAAATATTTCTGACAGGATGCAGTCTGAGGAAGGTACTGCATGATGTTCCAGTTGCTCTCGATCAGCTCTTCCACATCATCCGTCACTTCCTCCTCTGCTTCTTTAGCTTCATCCTCCTCTTCCTCGTCGTCTTCACTGCCGTCCTCTTCGCCGTCCTCATCGTTCTTCTTCTTCTTCTTTGCTCCGTCCTGAGAACAAAACAATGTGTAAGAGCCTCACGATCAGCTGAGCTCAATCATCACGTTCTTGACTCACTTCTCCGTATAAGACGCTGGAGGGCAGTTTTCCCTTCACGCCACCAAAGTTTGACGGGTCCATCCACAGCAGAAACTCCCAGCAACGAGAGAAGGAGATGGACAGCGAGTGGAAGAGTTCCTTGGAGTGAATGCTGCAATAGAGAAATCATGAATCCACAAAACACGGTCATCGATTTAAAATCAACATAAATAACTCTGATCAATTTTTGAAGCGCCACATCTCTGTTATTATTTCTGATGCCAAATAATCCTTTAGAAAAAAGTGGTTACAAACTATAAAACGACCAACAAAACAGCCTTCAATTAATTATTTTAAATTGTATTTGGTGCTTTAAATAAATAATTAACATTTAAATAACAATGAAATATGTAGGACATTACTTCTACAGTTTCCCTTACTTTGGGAGGGAAACGCATACGAATCTGGTATTGTTCATACCAGATATATTTAATATAAACCATTTAGAAAATAAGAGTAATATACTAAATAAAACATTTTTAGGTACAAAACTGATTTTAGTTGTTTTTACTACTACAACTACATTCTTTTTTTGTCCCTTAATATACATGTTTATTTTTGAAGTACTGGATTTTGTACACATACACCCATTATTTTACTATCAAAAAATTGAGAAAATGAAGTTAACAACCAAATAAAAGTATTTTTTACATCATATTTTAAGGTTTTGACCAAAATGCTTTGTCACTATTTTTGCCAAAATCATTAAATCAAAACTTACATTAAAATATTGAAACAAACATTAAATAAAAAACATTCTATACATATTAACAGTACCCTTTATATATATATTTTTTCATAACTAATCTAGCGTAAATTTTTGTTGCCAGTAATTTAATGGTCAAACGCTGCTGTAATAACTAACCTGTTGGTGATGTATTCCACGTATCCGATGGCATCATCTATTCTCCGCTTTTTGGTGCACAAAATGATCCTGTTGAAGTTTCCGTAGACGACGGTGGAGCCGAGACGTTTGAACTCAGCAATCAGTCTGTAGACCAAGAACGACCACCATCATTATACTTGTGTCACGATCCACCTCAATCATCGTCACTCACTGCAGGAAGACCTTCTTCATCATGTTGTGCAGCGTGCGGTGCAGCGCCGGGTCGTACAGCAGAGAGCTGGGCGAGCGCAGCCAGCGGTAGAAGTGCATGACCTGGTTATCTGCGTACACGTTGTGGAACTGTGTGATCTCGCGGACCCAGCTGACCACCATGCTCTTGAGGATTCTACTCAAAAAGTTAAGAAACAACATGATGTTGATCTGCTTCTTCAATGATCTTAAATATTCTTTATCTTAGAAGCACCTGAAGGTGTTGGAGCAGAGCGCGGTCTCGTCGTAGCTGGCCAGCGACACCAAGCCTTGATTTCCTGACACCATGTCCTGTAGGGACGCCTGCTGGATCACATCGAAACTGACCCCCAGACTGGCTCCGCCCTCCATGTCATTGACGTGCTGCGACTGCAGGATGGTGTTGACGGCCAGACTCTGCAGGTCCAGCTCCACGCACACTGGAAAACCATCAGGATTGGATTAGTGCTCAGATGATCTCAATCCTTCAAACTCTACCTGTGGAATAGCAGCTCTGAGCGTTCATTTCTATGGATCCTTTGTCGTCGCTCTCCATGACCAGGCGGCTGTCGTCCGCCTCTTTCCCTCCCAGGTCAGGTCGGGCGGTCGGAGACATCCACAGCAGGTGGTTGTGTTTCCGAAGATGTCGCGCCAGGAACAGGTCAGAGCCGAAGATGGAAACATCCTGAGGCAGGTTTCCCACTGGGAGGTGATAATACCTGCGACAAGAATATGACCGTTTTGGTTTCATTCGAGCAGTCGTGACTCTAAACCAGGGGTGGAATGTTGTTAGGGGCCGTCAAGCAAAAAGAAATACGAAAAAATCCCTAAAAATAAAAGGACATTCGTCATTAGGCGGTGACTATTATTAAGGTAAATAAGCTGAAATAACTCTTACAACGCTTCAATTAACTTATAAAAAAAGTTTTTAGGGATTCATATATCCTCGAAAATTACACACAAAAAGTAAATAAGTGTTATGTTGAAATGTAAATGAATTATTAATACAAAATACATTTGTTAATTGGAACATTTATACATGATCATACTTTGACATTACGAGGGCCGCATAAATACAGTCAAAGGGCCGCACGTGGCCCCCGGGCCGCACTTTGCGCAGGTCTAAACGCTCTCACCTTGCCATGTCGAAGGCCTGCGACAAGCAACTGTCCAGGTTGAGGTAATGGCGGATCATCCGGCGAGCACCGTGGCGCTGCCAGTCCAGCACGTTGTAGCTGATCTCATCCAGCACGTGCACGGGGACGACGGGGAACTCCTCCAGGACCGGCATCCCGGCGGACAACCGCCTCAGCTCCCAGTTGGACTGCACGGCGATGAGGGTCGGGCCCCGGCGCTCCTCCTGTGACCAGAGAACGTTTGAAACCGCGGCACGAAGATGTGTTTGTACTCTTTTAGAATCGTACCTTATAGTTCAGCAGAATTCGCTGCAGAGCTCGATTGATGGCCTTGATGTCACTCTCTGCTCGAACCTCAAAGGTGTGTTTCTCCGGTGGAAGAAGCTCCTCTGAGGTCTTCTCAAGAAGGCTGGTGCGTTCGGCCGCGTAGACGTTGCTGAGGTTCGGCATCTGGTTGCTACGAACCTTCAGATGTGGAAAAAAGGTTTCTTTTAGTGACATTGTTGGATATTTTGTTGCAATGGAGAAGAGTGTTGTTCTCACAGTGTCGAGGATGAAGATGCTGGCTTTGCGCTGCGAGGGGATGAAGAGGCCGAACAAAGCCTTGTGACCTTGACTGTGATGGTACAAGTACATGTGCCGGACGCTGCCTGGAAGAAAAGAAAAGAAAAAAAAAACAAAGATGAGTAGAAAGCACACGAAGAAGCAAATTCCTCTGATAAGCTGCTCATTTTCAGTCTAAATGTATCAACAATATAATATATACATACATTTATATATATAAAATACAATGTATGATAAATACAATATAATATAAGGTAAGGTAAGGTAAAACTTTATTGATCCCTCAGGAGGTCTCCTTCGGGAAATTGTTTAATAATATACATTGATTGCAGTACTCTCAATCAGACAGCAGGTCGTAGTTGCCTTATTCAATCATTTTATCGTTATTCCTTTCAATACCAGTAAATCTAGGTTAAGTACGGCCTGTGGGCCAGAAGCGGCCCTTTACATTTGTTCCGGAGGCCATCGTGAAGTGGAAGTGATTTCCCTTTGTTGATCATTTCAAATGTATTTTTCATTCATCATTATAATCAGAATTCTTACAACTTTCTAGAAATGTTTTGCCCCTTTAAATAGATTAAAATAATAAATGAAAATTGGATTAACATTGTGAATCCTTAAATGCACATACAACTAAGTAATGTATAAAAATACAAAACCTTTTCTAATTATTTAATTTAACTTATTTATATATTATATATATATATATATACATATATATATATATAAGGAAGTGCACCAAAACCACCCCTACAACAAAGCACACACCACCCCAGAACGGAAACAGACACACACACAAAGAAACAAAACTGTTGATTTTGGGACGTGATACATGTACGACTACATAAACAAACAAGAAAACTAAAGTAAGTGAGTATATAGTAAAAAGGTTTGCTACTTAGAAGCAACTCTGGGAATTTTTTTTTCCAAGTGTGTACTTGACTTTATCTAGAGTTATTCAGGACTTGGTATCTCTCACTCTCTCTCTCGTCGTAGCTTTATTTGACTTCCAAACTATGATCACACTTCTTGATCCTCGATTTTATTCAAATCATAAATATTTTCTTACATAATGAGATTGTTCATTTCTTTAATATGTTTTCCCACATTTAAACTTTAACTTGTCAAGTCTTATGCTTCTGCTGTGGCTTCACCCCCGCCCTTGCAAAAGTCTCAGAGAAATACAAAATCAAACCTCCTTGGTGGAGGTAATTATTCAAGTTGATCTTAGACTTTTAACACGTAAACTGTCCACTCAGACATACCTGGTTCCAGGTAGCTGAACTGAGCCAGCGATCTCATCTCCAGATGCTCCATGTCGAAGGTGTCGGCCTCTCTGCCGGCCAGGTCCCTCACCACGTGTTTGTTGACCATGCAGACGCATCCGAGCTGCACCAGAGCCCGGAACATCAGAGGCACCTGAAGAAGAGACAAACTCAGTTTTAATGACTTTTAATCAAATAACTCTCGACTTAGAAGTCGGTGCAAGCACCTGTGTCTCGTAGACGCCTTCGATGTCGGGGGCGGAGAGGTCGGCGTTGATCTCGTTGATGTGCTCCAGGTACATGTCCTCAGGGACGCTGTACTCGTACAGGTAGTACATTATGTTGGAGCGAGGCAGCATGCGGTTCACCTGAATCCCAACCGCGTGTTAAAATATCTGATCATAAAACATCATGACTCAATTCTCACACCTTCTTGTACATGGCCCCCTCCTCCTGTTTGGGCACCTTCTGGTTGACGTAGAAGACTCGAGGGATGTTGAGCTTCATGCAGTGGAGGTCGTTTCCGATCACAGCCCAGAGCTTGTAGAGTCCAGGGTGACTTGTCTCTGCGATCTGAGATCAGAACATTGAAGCACCAGAACACACCAGTGAGGTCACAGCAGGACGAGTCGTTCACCTGCACGATCTGCCACGGCATGTCTAGGATGCTGCGGGCGGTTTTTCGGAGGAAGCTCCCGAGGCCGGTGGTGGGTCCGTCCCTGATCACTCCTCCTCCAGCAGACTGAGCTTCTCCATCCAGCAGCCTCCTCTTCTTCTTCCTCTCCTTCCTCTGTCTCAGCTGGAGCTCCCACTTCTTCTTGTGATACCTCACCCACACAAGGATCTCCTCCTGTGAGGTGCACAGAGGAGACTCATTGTTAACATGGTTTCATCAAATTAAATAGATTTTTTTTTTCACAACAATGTCTGAGCAACATCTTGAAACTGTAGAAACCAGTTTTATGGACGGGTTTATACAGCTGAAGGCAAGTTAAATTCACGACTTTTTAAATGCCAATAAAAAAGAAATATAAGATCAACTTGACCCTCAAGCAAAATGGAAAAAAGAGTAAACAAAAAAAAAAACACTGCATCATTTATTCACGTAAGCGCTTCATTGTTTTGTTAGTTCCACAGTGATTGCACGTTTATTTGTAAATGATTTAAAATAATAAATAAATACATTTTACCAGATATTTTGAGATTTAAAACCGACATTCACATTTAAATTATAATTTAAAAAAATAAATCAAGACATCAATTTAAGATTCATGAATTTAATGCCTTTTAACCTTTGTCTTTAAATGAGGGGCAAGGAGACCCGAAGGCCCGAGAACAAATGTGTTTGTGGTATCCCTTGTGTTGTCTCTGGGTCAAGGTGAACGACCTCCATGGCTTCCATAAATACATATGCAGTTGTGGATGTTGTTCATCTTGACACGGAAGCAACTCAAAGCATACCTCAGACATTTATGGCAATACGATAAGCATCACGATACTGAGGCAGCGATACAATATATTGCGATACTGTAGTAACAACTATATATATTGTCAGGTACTTGACTCTGGTGTTGCAGAATGTACAAACCACACGACTCTTGAAAAAGTCGTAACTTGTTTTGAAACCAAAATGTCCAAAAATCAGCTTTAAAAGCTGCTGCAGTGGACTGTATCCTCTCATCCTCAGTCAGTGAAAAAAACATATTGCGATAATCAAGTGTATCAAAGTTTTCTTACACCCCTGAAAACTTGAAATTAGGTGGTTAAAGATATTATCGAATTATAACTCTTTAATAGAGTCTACGAGATGAACAGAGGTCCGATTTTTCTCCCAGATTTTTTCATACACCGAGTTTATTTCGGAATTTTTATAATACAATGCTTTACAATTTCATATTGTATTGATCACAACTTCAATCCTTTTTATTTATATACAACAATAATAGTTTATTATACATTAATTGTGTATGATTCAAAGTGAACAATTTTTGAAAATTGTTGTATCAGATAAGCAACGTTTTTATTCTTTACCCTTGTGTCGTCTTTGTGTGAAGGTGACCCAGAGGCTTGAAAACAGAGACAACACAAAGGATACCACAAACACATTTGTTCTTTCAGGCTAACCTTTTCCCAGAATAATTTGATCTTTTAACACCTACATAAAATGACAAATGCTCATAAATAAATACAGATATATTTTCTGTTTCCTACCCGTGACGACCCTTTAGACGGTGGTGGTCCCAGGATTTCCCTCCAGGACTGTGTGAGCTCCACATCCTGAGACTCCACTTGGCTGTCCTCTCCTTGAGAAGCTCGTTTCCTCTTGGTGCTGATGAGGATGGCCGGCAGCAGAGGCTTCGGCTGAACCCCGAAGTCCTCGATGTCCGCAGCTTGTCCCGGCTCCAGAGGCTGAGGGCCCACCTGCAGAGAAGACATGGTGTCAACTCCTCAGTGTGAGGATGCAGGAGGGGATCAGACCTCACCTGTCTCTTCCCCTCGCTGGTGAACAGCTCGCTGATTTTCTTCTGCTTGAAGATGTCGTTCTTCTCCAGCAGCTTCTTGTGCAGCCAGTCAGGATGTCTCACTCTGGGAACGGGATTCTTCACCTGTGGAATAAAAACACTTCAACTAAACTGCACTAGAATGATAGAGAACGTCTTCACTTACCTGCTGGAGAGCAGCAGGAATGGTGATGATCTTCTGGATGGCACTTCCCAACCTCTCAATGTAGTAGTTCCAGTCCAGGATCTGAAGCACACACACACACACAACCCTCTCAGTGAGACACACAAACACAAAGAAGTTGTTGTTTAAACTCACGGATCTGATGTCGAGGTCATGCAGGCTCTGCAACTTCAACCACTTGCGAAGGAAATGTTTCTTTACGCTCGACTCTGCTTGGAAAATAGCCAAAGGAATCGCCCTGGTCAGGAGAAAGACAACATCAAGTGCTTTTACCATTTTCTACTACTTTTTAAACAGTTAAATATTGAGCTAGTAACCCAAATTATGGAAGTATATCAGTGCAGTCAGAATAATAAATGGTTGAATTTAACATTTCAAATGTTAAAACTGTGAATTTCTTATAATAAGATTTTGTTTTTTAGGCATTTATTTAATGGGGCATAATTGAATTAAAATTATTTGTATATTGAAAGTTTGAATTATATATATATATATATATATATATATATATATATTATTCTAATAATTTAACTAAATTAAATACTTGTTTCAATTCAATTATACTATATATATTATATTAAGTTTTTATATTGTATTTAAAAGGCTATGAATAAAAAAAAACAATTAAGAAAATATTGAATTACGGAAATATTTTTCAAGTTATTGGAATTTAATTACTAAACTAATTGTGAAAAATGCATTCACTTTCAAAATTCAAATTTTGTGACTAAATAACCAAAAAAAAACGAATTTAAAATTCTCCTATACAACCTTTCTATATAGAAATAATGGAATTAAAAAATAAATAAAATAAAATGATTAAAACAACATTTCAATAAAGAAATATTATCAAAATTGTTAAATGTTAAATGTTAAATTTAACAATTCAATATTCTGATGGAACTGAAATACATCAGAAATCCCTTGATTTTTAATATCTAGTATTTTATTTGAGATTATTAGTAGTTTTTGTATAGTGATTAAAAAAATAGTTAAGTTTGTTAACAACTACTCGAGATTCTATAAAATACACAAACACAAAAACAACAGAAGGATCTTCAGCATTATGTGTGTGTGTGTGTGTGTGTGTGTGTGTGTGTGTGTGTGTGTGTGTGTGTGTGTGTGTGTGTGTGTGTAACTACAAAGATTGACAGTTGAAACTCTACCTCTCTGTGACAGGAGAACCTTCAGGTTTTCTGGAGATGATGTACCGACAGCTCAAGCCGGCATCTTTCACCATCTGGTCGCCCAGAAACTCGGCGAGCCTCTTGGCGGTGCTGATAGAAGTGGACTTCTGCTCTCCGTAGTCCTCCAGCTTCTTGGACATGGAGCGGTTCTCGGAGATCAGCTCGAACAGCTCGGCGTCCGGCATGTTGGCGGCCTGTGGGACGAGAACCAAAACGTTCATGTGGTCCTGAAAGTCCTGCTTAAGGTTCTTCTTTAAACATTCGCGTACCTTACTGTACAGCACGTCCAGCCAGTAATCCGCCACTTTGGCCACAGAAGCGTAGACCTCTTCCAGGTTGGTCCCTTTAAGGAACGCCTCGAACACCGACGACTGAAAGATCTTGATGAGCTGAAGTTCTCCTCTTCTCTTGATCTCGAACCCCTTCAGCTCAGCCAGAGATCCGTCCTCATTGAACACGGCATATCTGGAACATCACAGCTCAGCCTAACCTCCTCTGAAGTTCCTCTTAAGTCCGACGTACCTTTTCTTGAGTTTCTTCCCCTCCTCCTTGGAGGCGGGCAGGATCATGGCCAGGTAAGGACCGTCCACCTCGAAGAAGATGCTGTTCTCGGACCTCATGTTGTAGGTGAGGGTGGCGGGGTCGACCAGCTCGTGGTACTGGTCGTTGGTGAAGCCCTCCTTCACCAGGATGTTGAGCATGGCTCCTGGGTAGGAGATGGTCACTTTGGGCTTCTTCTCGTTGGTGGTCTTCACCACGAAGTTCTCAGGGAAGGTGTTTGGAAGGACGCACCAGATTCCGTCCGTGTCCAGCTCCAGTGGTCTCCTGGATCGCAAGAAGACGATATACAACTTGAGTACATTTTATTTAAAACAACAAGAACATATTATTTTTGGATTTAGCTTCTTAATCCACTTAGGAGATAAATAATTAGCTTCATTTAGAACAGCTAGAATTGCCATAAAAATATCCCTTGAAAAACAGCATGGTCATGTTTGACAAGAAAACAAAGCATGATAAATTGTATTTTTTTTCCTTATTCATCCATATTTATAAACCCATTTATTACAAAGAATGGAATATATTGTTCTTTTAAGACAAAATATATGCATAAGTGAGCACAAAGCTAAGAGCCAAGAGCGATCTGACATTAGTAAAATTAGACCCACTCTACTATACATCAGACAAAGTCGACAAAAGTGAAGTTTTAGTTACCCAATCTGTTCAATGAGCTCTCTGGCTTGTGTAATGATGTTGGCTCCAGTGTAACACACAATTCCAGCCATCTCCATGGAGTACCAGCGCGCTCTAGTGGAGAGAAAAATATCGCACACAAGTTCAACTATACGAAAAGAAACAATAAAACAGTTTGGTGGCAGAATTTCTTACAGAAAAAAAAAGAAACTTACCCTTTTCTCATAACGTATCCATAGAAGGAGTTGAGGATACACTTGTGCGCCAGCTGAAGAGACTCGTAGAGGATCTCCATGTTCTTACAGCGCTTCACCTCAGCAGCGTCGCAGCTGTCCTGAGCCGCCGACAACTTCTTCTTCCAGACCTGCCAGAAGAAAAAGAAGACGAGAAAAATGAGGGGCTAGTTCCATGTAAAAGAATTGAGGTTTTACATATTATTAAGTACTACAAAAAATGATGAGATATAGTTTGGCAAGCGCTGAACAATTTAGAGATTAAAAAAAAAAGAAGGAATTATCGCATTGTCTTTGAAAAAAAATTGTGATTCAGGTTAAAAAAAATACAAATCATTGTATAATACCTGCACACCATTGTATATATATATATTTTTGTATTTTATTCATTCTTTTTTAACTGTTGAAAAAAGAAAACATCACAGCACACCTTGAATTAATGGGCAATACAACAAAAAATAATTATAAATATCCCACAAATGTAAAAAAAACACAAACGACATACTGTATGTAAACATGCAAAAGCGCTATATAAATAAATATTACTTACTTACTTACATGCATCTTTAAAAAAAAAAAAACAATGTTAAAGGTTCTTTGTCTCGGTCTGATTTCGTTTCTGCTGCCACCTACTGTAGAGTCAGCGTAACAGCTTCTTTCTTTTTTTTCTCCAGCCATAGCCATTTGAAAACTGCATTCTATGAAATAGCGACGTCGATTTGAATAGAAAAAACGTTCAGCCTTTATTGAAACAATTCTATTCATGAAGAAACCAACCAGAAAAATAAATATTTGTAGCTTAATGACATTTTTTAAAAGGGTTATTGATTCAGCCTGCTATAACATTTTTACCCTAAAATGTAATGATCATCTTGACAACATAGTTCTTAATAAAAGCTCTAATAATCCTTTGAAGGACAGTTTATTCCTAAACATTTTTATCAGCACAAGTATTAACTCTTTAGTTCAGCATTTTTATTATTTTGAACCAAACAAGTCGTGCTACAGTGCAATATGGAGGAAATATTTAAACATAATTGAATTTTATTTAACAAGTTTTGGCTTTTTATTGAATGTACGTCAAGAGTACCTTGTGAAGCCCTTTGAACTCGTAGCGTCGATCCCTGAAGGCTCTGACGGTGTCTACGTAGAAAGAGTTCTCTCTCTGACAGATGGTGGTCACTCGCTCCTCCAGCCTGGTGACGTGAGTCTTCTTGTAGGCCCTCTTGCAATAATCTGACAGCGAGAGAAGAAAGATCAAACGCATGTTCAGCCTGGATCGTGGGATGATGTCACGCACCTGCCAGTCTCTTCTTCTCATGCTTGGCCTGGTCCTCTCTGTTCAGGCTGTGA
Organism: Callionymus lyra; assembly: GCF_982586985.1. Taxonomy (NCBI): domain Eukaryota; kingdom Metazoa; phylum Chordata; class Actinopteri; order Syngnathiformes; family Callionymidae; genus Callionymus; species Callionymus lyra. The sequence goes on along the minus strand of NC_141818.1, from coordinate 11,677,336 downwards.
AACGCCCTCGGGGGTCCGTTGGGGAAGAATGGTGGGAACTTCTCGGATTCGAGCTGCTGCTGGATACGGTGGAACTCGCTGCGACTGGCCGGCACTGATGGAAAAAAAAAAAAAGAAAAAGAAAAATGTAGATAGTTTTGTCAAATCAAAACATCTAGCATTGTATTTGTATCTTAAGAAAAACCTACTTATTTGCCCTCTCCACTGCCAGGCCATTTTCCTCTGACATTTGGCACCAGGCTTGTTGAAATCACATGCAGCACATGTGGCCTCGTCCACCATGGCAGACGGCTGGAAGTGTAGAAAGAAATCCACCGTGATTATTGGTGTCTTGTATGAATCTGAACCCTGTTAGGGTTATTTTGGCTTCAATGAGAGCAGATTATATTCCATCATAGAATAGAGTAGACATGTTTTCCTGCTTGATCACATGTAGAGTTGACATTAACTTTACTAAGGTAACATCTGTAGCATAAACTCAGTAGAGGAAATACATTTAAGACATTAGTTTAGTTTGGCACTCATTATACAATATTTAACCTCCTTTTTTTAAACATAATAATTAATCATTTTCATAATAATTTTTTCTTGTGTTTTTTTAAAGGATGTAGTAAAATAAAAAAAATGAAAATGTTCTTCAGATACTTTGAGGTCTAATTTAATTTTATGAACCATTATTCATAATTTGATATACATCTACTGATACTAAGAAAGGGGTCAAGACATGTACATATGTAATTAAAGTATACAAAAAAAACGAAAGAAAAAATAAAAGGAAAGAAAACATATTAATAAGCTAATTATTCATACGTGTATAAACAGCTAGTTAACCACTTATTAATCATTATAAAGTATTAACTCATAACTTCTTCATTGTGACTATATTCTACCCTTAATAAAATAAGGAGTTCACTCTGAAAAGCACCTTAATTATTGATTATTAACAGGAAATAAAGAGGTAATTAAAGATTAACTTTAGTAAAAACATCCTTCTCTCCATTTACTCCTTATAAGGTGTAAGTTGCATGAGATAGCTAGTTTACAATTAAAACTAGATAACTTGTGTAATTACTGTTCATCCGACATTGTTGTGAGACATCAAGTAGCGATGTAAGGATTCTAGTCAGTATTAAAACCCGAGGTGCAAGTCGTTCACTGCGATTTATAGTCATGCGAAATGAGCTCCTAGGCAGAGGTATTCTGTGTCCAAGTGCAACATTTATAATTGTGTAAAAAATCCAATAAACTCAGATTTAAAAATCAAGTTTATTTATTAGTAAACTACAGAAGACTGAACAGATTTTTGGAAAAATCATGTGTTCATAATGTAATTTTGTATTTTGCAGAGATGCACGTGTCTGTGTTTTACCTGCAGACGGTTGGTGAGGATGATATTGGGGTACATGGCCCCGACGTCCAGATGGTAGATGAGAGGACATTCGATCCTGTTTGGAACTTCTTTGAGAGAAATGAGCTTATTCTTGATTTCATCACAAACCTGCAAGTAACACATCAAGAAAATGTTTTTATTTCATATGGAAAACAACAATAGATTTGTGAACGTACGTCATTGAAGTTGGTGACTTGGTCCAGGGGTACGCTCTCCTCCTCTTCGATGGCGTGACGCATGGTCGTCTCCACTCGTTGAAGCAGGAAGTCAAACGCCGCGGGGTTCTGAGAGAGATAGAGATAGAGATAGAGATAGAGATAGAGATAGAGATAGAGATAGAGATAGAGATAGAGATAGAGATAGAGATAGAGATAGAGATAGAGATAGAGATAGAGATAGAAATAGAAATAGAAATAGAAATAGAGATAGAGATAGAGATAGAGATAGAGATAGAGATAGAGATAGAGATAGAGAGATAGAGAGATAGAGAGATAGAGAGATAGAGAGATAGAGAGAGAGAGAGAGAGAGAGAGAGAGAGAGAGAGAGAGAGTCAACACGCCTGCTCGCAACAGTGAGCGACAGCTGACGTCTACCATTTTGAAGCGGCATGGGATGTCGCTCCGAAACACTCCGGACTCTAGCGCCTCCACATGGCCGCCCACGTACGTCTCAGAGTCCATGACGTGACCGTCGTCCGTCAGTTTGTTAAAAACCTGCTCCTGCTTGTTGGGGAACACGATGTTTGCGTGGAAGGCCTGGACCATCAGCAGAGCCTCGCACAGGGTTCCAGAACCTTTACGAAGGACCTGTCGAGAAACGCATCTTCAGGTCTTGACATGGAAAGAATTGATCCGAGACAAACCTCGTCGGGCTCCATGGGGATGATGGTGCAGAGAGCGAAGATGAAGGGATGAACGTACTTCATGTAGAGGTAATACGTGGCCACGGCGTCCGACACGGAGTATGTGGCTAAAGTCTGTGCGAGGAAACATGAGATGAATAACCTCTCTCAACTCTTGGAGTGTTGGTTTGAGGCGTCATACCTGAGGTTCCTCCGTCGCCATACGACACATCTCTTCTGGATCCAACTCGACCGGGTCGTAGCTCAGTTTAGCTTTCGCTGCTGCCTTCAGATTCTGACTCCCCACTGGAAGATAACTGTCTCTCTTCACCCACCTAGTGAAGCCCCCCCGACGTTTGAATGAAGCCTTTAAAATCATCACTTTAGGCTCATATGAAGGGAAATACCTGTAACAGTCCATGTGGATGGCTTGGGTGGCCTTGTATTCACCCTGGTTGTCCTTCTGGAAGCCAATCTCACGGTACATGTTCAGCCCGTTCAGGGAAGCTCTCGTCTCAATAAAAGGCCTGAATTTTAAGATCAGATGGACAAAGCATTTTTTAAAATACAGTTAAGAAAAATTACAAATAATATATATATATATATATAGTTAAAAAAGAGATATACAGTTCTTGAAGTCTCAGTAGTTCTTGAGGAGACAAAGGGTTTTTAAAGCAGAAACTCTATATATTTTATATTCTCTTTCTATAAGTAGTTAATATGCATTTTCTTTTTTTTTTTTTTTTACAATTTATCTCATTTTGTTTACTACTTGTTTACTACTACTACTACTTTAATTAAATTTGAACCTGTATTGACCCCTTTCTTAGTATAAGTAGATGTATATCAAATTATAAATAATGATTCATAAAATTATACCTAAAAGTAGGTTGAGTACATAATCCCCTTTTTAAAAGAATAAATAAATAAAATAAAAATAAAATAATTTGTTAAATGTATTCTCCTATAAGCATTTACTTTAACGGTGCTCTTCACTACACAAATCAATTATTGGAGATGGCGGTTCCACTCATTTCCAATAAGGCTGAAGTTCTGAGAGGACTTTTTGAAGCCAGACTCCAAAAAGAGTAAACAAATGCTTAAAAAATACAGATACACCTAAATATTTCAACATTCTTTTTCTAACTTTTTCTTTTATAGTTTGTATTTCAATGAAATATGTATAAAATGACTTTATTTAAATTTTTAAATAAAAACTGAACATGTAAATATTCATGGTGTTTGTTAATTTTGGTTTTGCAAAAAGATTCCTGCAAAACAATAGCAGAAGTAATTTTGTCCCTCGTAGCTACAGGATTCATGACTGAGGACAAGAGGATATAGTCGAATCCAGCAGCTTTTCAAGCTGATATGGACATATTTGACACTAGAGTCAAGTATTTAACAATACTTCAAACAAATCCTTGTTCCTACAATATCACAATATATTGTATCATTGCCTCTGTATCATGTTCATATGCTTAACTCTTTCAATTACACTTCTCTAGCAAATATCTTCAATCTCTCATAGTGCAGCTTTAAGGTGTGCAGGGTTTCGGAGCAATATAAAGGTGACATATGAGAAAAAGGTACGACGAGAATGGCAATAATGAGGAGAAAAGGTGAAGAGTATATGAAGGTCAGTCACTCACCAATCAAAGAAGTCTCCGTTGTACGTGACAAAGATGTTGGGCTTCGTTTCTTGGACGTGATCGAACCACCTCTGAATCATAGCCGCCTACAGACGAGAAAAACAGTTGATGACAAGCAGATGTTTATGGCGGTGATCTGACGTGTGCACGTACCTCATCGTCCTCGTTGAAGATTGTAAAAGGTCCTTCGTACTCAGGTTTGGGAGTGAACTCAAAATCCTCGATGTTTTCAGAGACGATCTCTCTGTTGGTGATCAAATACCCCTGAGGGAAGCAGTGTTAAATTAAGATCAGGATTAAGAATCTGTGATCTGACTCACTTGACCATCGATCATGTAGGAAATCATCATGATCTGATCGGTCTCTGCATCTGGGAACTTCAGCGGGAGTTTGGTGGTCTCGATGTCAAAGGCCAAAACTACAGGGTCCTAAAACAAATGATGCTAAAATAAGAGGATGGACACTTCAATTTAGGTAGAAATATAAGCGTGTATCATACAGGTCGCTCCACCAGATCGTCTCTTCTCACGATCTCTGGTGGGTAGGAGCTGCCTCTGTACCGGACGTTGTACCAGTGAGCCTGGAAAACAAACATTTGACGTGATTGTCAAGTTCCCTAATGTTGGAGAATCCTTCACTGACCACATGGATCTTCAGGTCGATGGAGACGCGCACGTGGTAGGGAACGTCATACTCCCTCATGTCGACGATGTTGTCCAACTGGTCAGAAATGCTTTTCAGATTCACGTCCTCCTCCGCCGTCGTCACGCTGCCTCCCGACAGAGCGCTGCAGATTCAGGGTTTTTGTTAATAAAAGCCACAGATTACGAATCATTTTGACTAAAAAAAAAGAAGAAAGAATATTTATGTTACCTTGACAACATGGCGGTGTAGACATCATTAGACTGTTCCTTTTCTCTGTTCTTCCGTACGGCTGGAGAAATCTCTCGCTTCACTTTCATGAGATCATCCACAGTGTTGAAGAAAAGTTTGATGTAGCTTCTCTTGAGACCCACCAGGTGGTTCGGCTACAAGAAAGACAAACGAGTACATACTTAAAATTGTGTACATCATGATGAGCATCATTGAGAAGAGGTTTACTACAGTGCCCGGTCTTAGAGAAAGAGAATACTAACAAAATATTTGTTGAAAAAGCTATATACCAGACAATACTTACAAGCACTGTATTGGCAAGAATATGACAAAAAGATACGCATTACAAAACAGGTAGCAATAATACGATATATTTCCATATAGTGCGATATATTGTGATACTGTAGGAACAAGGATATATTTGTAGTATTGTCGAGTACTTGACTCCGGTGTTGCAGAATTTTCAGACGACACGATTCTTGACAAAGTAGTAACTGCTTTCATTTGTTTTGAAACCAAAATATGACCGAACATCAGCTTTAAAAGCTGCTGGAGTCGACTGTATCCTCTTGTCCTCAGTCTTTGCCAGGAGGTCACAGGATTTCAATGTTTATTTAGCAAAGATTTAAAAAAGAAAATCCCTTCAGTGCTTTTGAAAATCAATACAGTATAGTGAAAAAGATCAATATCTCCTAAAACCATTGCCGATGATACTGATGTGTAGTGACGGGAATCATAATATTAAGAACAATACTTTTTTTCAACTTCTCACCTAGTCGTGAAAAAAAAAAATGAATGTCTCACCAGGTCCAGGTCTTCTTTAGGCATGACTTCCAGTTTTGACACTTTCCCTTGGAACTTCTTTGACAGATATGAAATGACTTCTCTCTCACAGTTCTGCAGTGAGAATACACATAGTCGTCAGAATACACTTCTAATAGATAACAGAAAATTAAGAGAATTACCTTCTTGGTGGCAACATAGAAATACGGCTTGAAAGGTAGCGCCACCTGCGAGGGAAAAGCCAAATAAATCAATTGTAATGAAGTCGAGTGGCTGACGATGTATTTTAAACGCTCACCTTAAATCTGCTTCCATCCTCTTGAATGAAGTAATAATCCACTGCACTGATCATTCTTTTGTCTTCATCCAAGATCTCTGTCTGGAAGTGAAACAAACAACAACCAAACATTAAATGACTTTTCTTACTTTAATAGACTATGACAGGGAGAGAAATATTATAAAGTAACAACAAGTTAAAAAAAAACCTATATTATTAATTCAAGTTCATAGAACTAAATTCAAAAGCTGAAACAATATTATGGGATGAATGACTCGTTTTATAAAGAAAATTATAGTGTTATTTTTATACAATTGTTGTTTACATTGTGTAAGAATGGTGTCAGTGTCAGTGTGAGCTCTCACTGGATGCATGTTGATCAACCAGCCAGTTTTCTCTCCAGGCTCTTTTATCCGATCGAAGCCGAAGCGAGCGTCCATCTCGTCGGTGAACTGGCTTCTCTCCAGCCTCTTGAGGGCGGACATCGCAGATCCATCGTCCCTGATTCACAAACACACGTTTTCTTCAGGAATAATCCTAAACCAGAACGAGCCACATTAGCATCAACTCACTGGTTGTCCTGGTCTCCAGTGCCTCCTCGGTCCGACTTGTACCTTCCGCTGTTTTGCAAAACCATTTTTTTTTCTCCTCGTTAAACTCGCGATATGAGAAAAAGAAGGTTAAATGTTGTGTCAAATACTTAAACACTGCATTTAGATAAGAGACGAGTTCACAAGAGTCCTCGCTTCTCCTCCGATGACAGACCGCTTCTGTTTTCCTATTTTGGCGCGTACTTGCAGTTCCCGCGAGAAGCGTACGATCAGAGATTGTATATTGGACTGATGTATCTCTCTACAGCAGTGGTGGACAGTGTGTCAGGGGCCACATTATGGACTCGGGAAATCAAGCCAAAAGAAGGGAAAAATAAACACATAAATACATTCTTAAATAAGCTTTAGTCTTAGCATGTTATTTCGCATTTTATGTTTAAGATACATTAAATGCAAGTGTTATTATGCCATAAAATAAGTTTTGCCATATTTTATTTAATATAAATTCAATTTTAAATGTGATCTGAAAGCAAATGGCAATGAAAAGGATTAATAAAAGGAAGAAAAGATGAAAAGGAAGTTCTTCAAACTAATATCTTTTGACAAGTTATATGTAGAGTTCAACTGGTAATAAAATGGTTAGATAGCCATCAAAAAAAATTCTATATGGTCACTTTTATAGTATTATTTCTGACCTGATGCAGGCTGCATACATGGATTCAGGGAGACGCATGTGGCCCCTGGAGCTGCACTTTACCCAGATCTGCTCTACAGTTTATGCCTCCACAGTCTTTAAAGGACTGCGAGGTCGTTCTGTCAAACATGAAACAACTTTGTAGTCAAATTATTTAACAGGGTAACAAATTTTAGTTTCTTCCATAAGTAAAATAAAATTTACTTTATGTATTATTTATAATGGATTCTGTTGTAGAACGACCACAGCAAATGCCAAGGGGCCAAGTCCGGCGCTTCATATTATTTTATATGGATATATCCTCCAGACCTGAGCAAAGTGCAGTCAGGGGCCACATGTGGCCCTTAAGTGTATTCATGTGGCTCTTATGTGAAAAACGATAAAGCAGATAACCATAGTTATATTATTTATTACTATTTATTTTAGTATGTATTGCCCCTAAAAGGGAATTAAGTGAAAAGAAAATACATTTTGAAAGAAATATCAAAATATTTCAGTGAAAAAAAATGTTTAAGATAATAATTATAGTATATCATTTGGCTTTTAACTTTTCCCCCTTTATTTATTGAAGGCCCCTCACACAACAGCTTTATAAAACGTGGCCCCTGAGGGAAATTTAATTGGCCACTACTGCTATAGCTCTATATTTGTCCTGCATAAAAGATACAAGTTGTCTTGAAATAAAATTCTTATTTTTAAACAAACCATCCATTCGTGAAGGTTACCTGCCTGGATCGTCTTCTTCCGGTGTTACCTTTTTTTTTCTCCAGAGTGGTTTCCAGTCCCACACACGATCTTTGTAGGGCTGTGCTGCAGGGGGCGGAGCCTCGCGTCAGCCCCGCACATGTTTACTTCCCTGGGAAGAGGTGGAGGGTCGAGTCGAGGGGGCGGACGGACACTGGACGTGGTAGGTGACATTAGTAGCTGCTGTCATTCTCTTTGTTTTTTAAAACGCATTCGCACGGTTGTCCTCTACGTGAACCACCTGTTCAAAGCAAAACTCGAGGACTTGAAGTTTGTGTTTGTGGAGCAAGTTAGTAACGTGTTGCTCTGACAGCTAACTAGCTAGTAGCACAACTTTGTTTGGGTTAGTTGAGGTCACTTTTGTAGCTTTTACTTTCAAAGATAACGACTACATGCTCGCTTCTAAAGTGGAGAGCAACACATGTGTAGTAGGTCATCTTTGTTTGGATGGAATTTATCTTTTTATTTTGGTCACCATAACACATTCTACAGCATCATCATCATCCCCAACAACAAAGTATAATGTTTCCTTTAATATAACTCTGTATTTCAATCCCTCACTACTATTTCCTGTCAACTACACTTGAGCCCGAAATACAGCAGCAAGAAACATCTACTCATCCATTCATGAGCAGTTTTATTTAAACTCCATATAAGTGTATCATCATCATCCTCCTCCACTGCTGACCTTTGCCCCACATGAAGCCTCCACTCTTAGCTCTAATGTCAGCTGCTACACACAAGCTGTTGACTTCAGAGACTCAAATATAGCTTTAAGCTCTGTTGACATGATCAATGAAACCTTACCTTTACATTGTCCTGTTTTTGCACTACTTGTCTTTATTTCCCCCAATTAAAACTGTTTAGGTATCAAGTAAAAAACACATGTTCTGTAGTTAACACACTACTGGTTTTAAATGGTGACATTTTTAGTTGTTTATTGTTTTTTATTTAGGATATTATGTCTTCAGTGTTGGTGTTTTCCTCAGTAAACCCCCGTCTCCGGGCAAGTCTGACTTCTGAACACTGACAACTTGAAGCTATTTATCTGCACAGCTACAAATATAATGATTCATTTTATTTGTTCAGGCTTTTCCTTGATTTTCTGGAACTCCTGTTGTGTTATCAGTTTTATCTTGATCTTTAAAGTATATACTTCATTGAATATTGTTTTGATTGTTTAAGCGCTTTGTGACCCTGGTCTGGAAAAGCGCTATACAAATAAAAATGACTTACTTACTTACTGTTAGTATTTATTTGCTTTTACATGTTTTCTGGCTCGACTGGATTTATTCTAATAAACTCTTTTCAATTTGATAATGTTAACCTGTTTTGTAAATCAATCATGATATTTTTTTTATTTGCCGGCAAGATGCAGGGTTTATCACATGCTTCATTTATTGGTGGGAAAAACTACTTCTTTCTTACAAACAATTCTTTCATTCATTTTTCATCTGTTTATTCCCTCATTGGGGTCACGGGAGTCTATCCCGGGGACACACTGGACAGCATTCATTCTTTTGCTTTGAAGCATTTTTTTTAAATGTCACAAATAAAAACAAAATTATTTAAATTATATTCCCTGAAGTTTGTATTTATGTTTTGTTTTGTTTTAATTGTACTTGAGTTATAATTGTTTAATACCATCTTTCATGAAAAAAAGCATTTTCTTTAACCTAAATATTGATAATTAATCTTAATATTAAAAAAGTTTTATTTACCTAAATATAATTGAAATATATTATTTAACACGTTTAGTATATACATTAGAATTTATTTTATAATTAAAAAATGAAAAACGAAAAAAACAACAAAAGTATTACAAATGTACTTTCTAAAAAGTATTTTGCTCTATTTTCCTTCATTTTTGTCATTATTTGTTGTAATTATCACAAAAAAATATATACAAATAAAAACTGAAGATGATGTAGCTCCTCCTGTGCATATTCCTCTAGTTATAGTGTTTTTAATAAGTAAGTACTTTTTTTTCCTTAAATCTATCATAATTATAAATCTATTTTGAATAAAAATAAATGTGATGCATTACTTCTCAACAACAAAAGAACTTTGATGAGGTTACAATAACAGAGCCACAGACTTTGACACACGAGCCAAAATAATGAATTGAAGAAGCCTCTCAGATAAGAGAGGACCTACACGGACAGACGAGAACGTTTGTAAGTAAATAATATTTAATTATTTTAGCGCTTTTCTAGACCAGGGTCATTAAGCGCTTAAACATTCAAAAACGATACACAATAAAACATATACTTAAAAGGTCAAGACACCACCGAGACAAACACAGGAGTCTGGTTGAATAGATGGTTTATGGTTTACAGTTAGTATGACGAGCTCAAGAGACGCAGTGACAGGCGCTATATAAATAGACATTATTATTATTATTATTATAACGTGTTCGGACATCAAATAAGAAGGCGAGCTGATCCTTGGTTTCTTCCTGGATCACAATAATAGACTTCTTTTTTTTTGTTTGATTCTCTTCCAGTCTGAGGAGGATGCCTGTGGATGCTCGCGTTGGCTGTCCTGGGGTTCATCCTGAGTTTTCTGTTGACATTGTGGAGAAGTAATCGCAAGACTTTGGCTATGCCTGAGAAAGGAGAGGAATCTCCGCCTGGCTGCAGTTCCTCTGCAGACCAGTGGGACGAGCCTCCTCCTCCTCCTCCTCCTCCTCATCCCACTCCACCAGGCCAACATTCCCCGTCCAGACATGAACCTACCTCCAAGCACAACAACGGTCCTAGGTGCCGCCAGCAGGCTTCCTCTGAGGGGACCTCGGAGTCCAGACGTCCTGATAAACCGCCCAAAAGAACTGTGCCAATGCTGGGATCAGGACCCAGGTCAAGGGAAAAGCTCAAATTCATTCTTGGAGCGTCAGAAGATAATTCTTCGGATGAGGAGCCGTTGACATCCAAACCTCCAAGTGGTTCTTCTCAAACGGTTAAAGCTCCTCCGCAGACGACGGCGCCACCGCCCACCTCCTCCGGCATCAAGTAAGATCGGCGCTCATTGACTACAGCGATGTTTTAAGTGAAGAGCGACAAGTCTTTGTTTTATTTCCGTCTTCACGAGTGTTTCCACCTGACCTCAACCAGTTGACCTGTGCTGTTGTTACATGCTGCACAGTCCTGACTCTATTATTGGAAACGGAGCCGTGGCTGCTGACTTTTGAGTGCAGTCACTTCAGATTGGTTTTGCTAAACAAGAAAATAACAAGACCTTGTTAAGGTGTTTGTTTTGTTGTAATCACACTACCTGTCCTCAGGTTTGACTGGCCTGTCGCTGCCATCATGTCAAAGACCATGTTCTGAGACACTCACTTGTATCAAGGGAATCTTTTAGTGAATTATATTTTCCATATTTGTTCCAATTTAAATCTAATTTTTCAATATATTCTACTTAAATCTGTTCAGGTAGACCAGAAATACATCATTCCTCCTTAAAAAGATGCTCTACATTTTTGTTTTATTCATATTTAGTTAATGTATATGTTTCTGTTCTAAAGAAATATAACCAAAATGGACCCTTTCTTATATTTATATATATTTAAAAAAGAAATTCAATTTAAATTGCTTAAATTTCAATTAAGTCAGACTCTTTCTCAGCTGGTAAACGACGGACAGGAGTGGTTGTGTATCATTTTTTTATTGCATAGTCAAAAGGTTTGTCCAGTTTATTAGCGGTTAAGTGATAAATCATTTTACTGACGGAGAAAACGGAAGAACATATCTACTTCATTAGAAAATGTCATTATGCCATGATATTAAAAAGATTGGAAGATAAGTTTTAGACCATATATAGATATCTACATGTTTTTTTTAAATATATATATATTTTGAATATATATAATTAAAAACAAAACAAGTAAATAGGAGATTAGAACCATTTAAATGTTCCTTTAATTTGTCATGGGAGACAAAATGCACTCTAAAAAAGGACAAATAAAAGGGAGTAAAGTAAGAATAAAGAAGAGGAGATGAAGTACTTCAACAAAAAGTAAGAACAAAATAATAATGGGCACAAAAAGAAAAGTCAAATAAGTATTTGATCAGATTTATGGCTTTACTCATTGAATGGTTAATGGAAACATTTGTTTAAAACAATAGTCACTGGCTTGTTTCAACACTGTTCCTTGAACAAACAAATGCAGGGAAATCTAAAGTGATCCACTAATATGCTTTACATGACTCTCTCTATATTCATTGAAGTGAACTAGGTCATGTTTAGAGTTGATTCGAATTCAGATGTCCTCGCTAACAAGTTTCTCATGCTTTGGCTGCTGCTCTGTGTTTACAACATGTGCAGCTTTTGCCAAAAAGGGTGGAGATAAAGGAGGAGTAGCTTTAGAGGAAGCATTTCGTGTCGACTTAAAAGTAGATTTCCTTTGCTGCAGATCAGAAAAGGAGTTAAGCCATGGAAGATTTTTAAAGTTTACTCTGGTTTCCAAGCCTGCAAAGTTTTTTGGTTTGAGGAGTTTTCTCTGTGAGGAAGTGTTTGTTTTGTTCAGACGCCAGTCAGGGACGAACGAGCTTGTTTTGCGAGGCAGACTCATGCTGGTGATGTTCACGAGCATGAGGGCTCGCTTCTTCTCATGGATGCTTTTATGTAAGTGTGTTGAAATGTGTGTGTGAGGGGAGAGTGTGTCGGTGTTGAAAGTCAGGACTGATGAGCGAACTTTGCAATGACGACGAGTCATGTTGAAGATTAAAGGTCGTGTTCCTTATCATTTACGAAGGGAAAAGATCTGAAAGTTGAAATAATTCTTAAACTTCATCGTCCACTCAAAGCCATCCAGGGTCGTAGTGGCAGAGGACACCCTGGAGAGTTTGACAGCCCATGTATTTTATGTTTTATATAAATAATACGTTTGTTTAAATACACCTTGTGATGCCAAGCATCAGGTATCTGGAAGATTAATAATTATTATGAAAGTATTTGTGTCACAATTTGTAGTTAATTATCTCAACATATTACCCGCTATACACAAAGGCTAAAAACCTAACGATTACTGTTAAGCCAGAGGAAGAACAGAATGATTCAATAAGCCAAAATTAAAATCACAAGTCGGATGGTTTCCTCGGGTGTATGGATTGTTTTGTTGCCAACCAAAGATTCTCCTTTCATCTCCGTAAATGTTGTTGCTTTGTCTTGTCATACAGGTTCTTTGCTGTATTTAAAGAAGCTTCATGTGGTAATATCTGCCGTTATAACCCTTGATATGTTGTCAGAGATATCACAGATATGACAACATGTTCAGACACTTTCATAAAAGATCAAATAATGACATGGCTTCATTGGAAACCAGTCAATTGTGGCCTCAGGAGTTTAGCAACATTTTACTTTGCTTGGTTCATGGGTTGAGTTGTCTATGGCTGCTTGGTTTGCAGATTATTAAGTGCATAATGTGAAGATAAGGTGTGACATAAATGGGCTGGTCCACTAAAAGGTATCTATCGTAGGAGACTGAACTTTGAGTTTTTTTGATTTTCAGACTCGTGCTGATAGCTGTTGCCGTTAACGGCAGTTTCTACCCTCAGGAATGTTTGCTTAGTCCGACACTGATCTTGCAGATAATTAGGTTCAGGTGTAAAAAGAAAAAGGGGAAAAAATGCATCCATTTTATCGTGGTTCTGAAATGATCGTCCTTCTGGTTGCTCCAGGCCTAGCATGTCTGGCCCTCACCTGGTGAAAAAGGGACGTGAACACCGAAAGATGGATCTCCAGAGGGACTTCACGGTGGCCTCGCCGGCAGAGTTTGTGACCCGCTTTGGTGGCAACCGGGTCATTGAAAAAGTAAGTGTAGATCTGCAGCCAGAAGAATTGCTTTTAGATTCTTCTTTTTGTTTTAAAAAAAATGAATTCATCAACGCTTGCAGGTGCTGATAGCAAACAACGGCATCGCAGCAGTCAAATGTATGCGCTCCATCCGACGCTGGTCTTACGAAATGTTTCGCAATGAGAGAACCATTCGCTTTGTGGTCATGGTGACCCCAGAAGACTTGAAGGCCAATGCAGGTCGGTGTCCATCAAGCTTTATTATTTAAAAAAAAAACACTCGTGACTGGTGATGTTTCTTGGATACTTTTTATTAAATTGAACTTAAGCAACACATTGTGCTAAATTAAAATTTAGATTTTATGATGAGCAACAAAAAGAAGAAGAAGCTAAATGGAATAAAACACACAGAGATATTTTTTCATACTTTCATGTTAAGAAAAAGGGCTAAACTATTTTGACTTTCCACTAACTTTAGACCCCACCAGCATGTTGACCTACTTTTCTAGATGCCACTCATTAGGTTTGAACCCAAAGACCACTTAGGTGTGTTTGTAGTGCAACTGCCAAATCACATTTGGTGTTGTGAACACACTTTTAGCACTGCTTGTTCTCATCTCTGTTGACACGTGTTCATTGAAGCATCTTCTTTAACGGTTGTGTGATGAGTTTGTCATCTGTCTTTTCTCCAATGACTTGTAGCCTCATGGCACATCTTTTAATACTGAAGACCAGCAGCAACTCTGGCGTGGGAATCCCTCATTTAAAGTCTCAACATTGCATTTTAATTCACTTCCATGGTAGACTCCAGTATTGGTGTCTTAAACTAATCCTGTTGGTTTCCTCCTAGAGTACATCAAGATGGCCGACCACTACGTACCAGTCCCTGGTGGAGCCAACAACAACAACTATGCCAACGTGGAGCTGATTGTAGACATCGCTAAAAGAATCCCAGTGCAGGTAAACCCTGGAATCTACCTGTTTGTGCTTTTTCATTATTTCACCGATGATGCATTTGTCACCCTCGATAGGCCGTGTGGGCCGGTTGGGGTCACGCCTCAGAAAACCCCAAGTTGCCTGACCTGTTGAGTAAAGCTGGGATTTCATTTTTAGGTGCAGCAGAGTTCAGTTGGTGTTGCTGGAGTTCCTCCCAGTGAGCGAGTGTAATTTGATGATTCTCTGTTCAGGACCGCCCAGCAAGGCCATGTGGGCTCTCGGGGATAAGGTGGCGTCTTCTATTGTGGCCCAGAGCGCCGGCATTCCCACGCTGCCCTGGAGTGGATCAGGTAGAGCTGTCGAACTACTGTTGAAGCAAATTAACTTTCACCCTTTTTTCAATACTGAGTTCCTCACATAAAGGATCTTTTACAAAATTACGTGGCGATATTCTGTGAGGATAAGAAAAGACACTATTCTCACATTTCACACTTGCACTTTAATTGTTTTTTAACTGGATTTTTTTTTTAAACTGTCAATAAATCCACCGAAAAATCCAAAAAATGTTTTTCCTATTTGTCACTTTTGGCACATACAATCTACTTTACTCTCCTACACTATGACATTCTTGGCGCTGTTACAATCTGATAGATATAAATGAGCGTAAAAAATCAAGTCCTTTTTCATTTTAAGTCAGTGAAATGAAACATTCTCAAAGTTGTAGTTGCAAGATTTGCACCTGAGATTAGTTGATGGAGCTCCTGCTGATGAGAGCCTTGTGCTGCGTTCAGGACTCTTCACATATGTAGAACAAATCATGTTTTGCAATACATTGACACACAACGCTACATTTGCACAGCAAATATTGGAGGATTACTGCATTTCAACAGACAGTCCAAATAATATCGACTTTGAAGGCACTTTTCTCTTTTGTTGACTTTACCTCAAATGCCTTTTTCTTATTTTAGCAGCATGTGTCTGTCAGACACATATCTGATAATCTCAGGTCATTGAGTGCATTTAACCAGTTTAAAGTAATCAATTTTATTCTCTGGTATTTCATTTCCCTTTTTGAACTCGCACAGATTTTGTACACGTGCCGTGAGAAGAACGTTTTTCTAACCTACTGTGTTTGTGTTTAGGACTGAAAATCCACTGGACGAAGGAAGATCAACTGCTGGGCAACGTGATCAGTGTTCCACCCGAGATCTACACTCAAGGTTGTGTTCATGATGTGGAGGATGGCCTCAAGGTGAACAATTTTAAAGCACTGAATTTACATCTTTTTAGTTCACTTCTCCCCCACCTCTGTTTTTCACTCTCTCTTCCGAAAATTGTTCATATTCTTCAAGTCATACCTGTACACGTCTGAACAAGCGTCCTCCCTCACCGTGTCGCTCTTATTATGAACCCGTCAACATATGCTTAAATTTTCTATTTCCAACACTACAACTACTAAAGTCTTCTTAAGAAGGATCTTAATTCAAGTGTAGAAACACAGTGTGATAAATGTGTGTATTGGCATGAATGATAATAGCAATATGATACGTGTCTCTCTATACAGGGGCAGCAATACGATACATCGTGGTACTTTAGGAGCAATGATTCATTTGTAGCATTTTCCGAGTACTTGACTCTGGTGTTGCAGAATTTACAGACCACATGACAAAAGTCCTAACTGCTTTCATTTACTTTGAAATAGTCCCACCATCAGATTTAAAAGTTGCTGGAGATGACTGTATCCTCTCATCCTCAGTCATTGCTGGAGGATTACATTTTTCCTTCAGCTGGGAGGACATAATGACTTCTATTATTTAGTGGCCAGAAGTTGAATTGCAGCACAAAAATAAACAATGTGAATATTATTATTGAAAGATGAACCATAAAAGTATAATTAATATAAACTGAAAGCCCCCCCCCCCCCACCCCCAGTAAAAAAATTCATGCAATAAAGTGCTTTTAAATATCGATAAAGAATCGTTGAATAAACATAGATATTTTCTAACGACCCTATTTATTTAGAAATATTAAGACGGGTCCATTTTTTGAATCTATTAATGAGCTTTGTTGGTGCTTTGCATGCACAATATCAAGCAGAAGGTCCTTATGAATGATTCATTGATGATCAATTGTGACTAAAATGTCAATTTTCCATTCATTACTTTCACAGGGAGCTGAGAAAATCGGTTATCCAGTCGTCATCAAGGCGTCCGAGGGTGGAGGTGGAAAAGGCATCCGAAAAGTAGAAAGCGCTGATGATTTTCCGAGCTCTTTTAGACAGGTATGAATGTTTTTTTTTTGTTTGTAATTATCTGTTTTTAATTGACGTACATCCTCAAACATCCTTTTGTTGAGTGCAGGTGCAGACAGAGGTGCCGGGCTCGCCCATCTTCGTCATGCAGCTGGCACAACACGCCCGACACTTGGAGGTCCAGATTCTGGCCGACGAGTACGGAAACGCTATCTCGCTATTTGGACGTGATTGTTCCATTCAGAGGAGGCATCAGAAGATCATAGAAGAGGCTCCGGCCACCATCGCCTCCTCCTCGACCTTCGAGGAGATGGAGCAGGTTCTTAGAATCTTTTCTTTTTGGACAGAAAAACAAAAAAAGCTGTTTTCACAGTGTACACAGTGAACCGGCTTTGAACACATGATGAAGTTAGAAACTGTTCTTCCAGTTTGCAGTGAAGCTGGCCAAGATGGTCGGCTACGTGAGCGCAGGAACTGTTGAGTACCTTTTCTCCGAGGACGGAAGCTTTCATTTCTTGGAGTTGAATCCTCGCCTGCAGGTGGAGCATCCGTGCACGGAGATGATCGGAGACGTGAATCTTCCTGCCGCACAGCTTCAGGTAAGTGTAACAGTGGTGCTGATGTTGTGTCGACTAATGCAGTCTCTCGGGGTCCGACAGATCGCCATGGGTATTCCTCTGCTGAGAATCAAGGACATCCGCATGCTGTATGGAGAAGGGGCGTGGGGAGACTCCTTCATTAACTTTGAGAACCCGGACTGTGTCCCCAGTCCCAGAGGGCACGTCATTGCTGCTCGCATCACCAGTGAAAACCCAGATGAGGTAGATCACCTTTGTGTTCTTCCTTTGTGAGTCTGTGTGGGGTTTACTTTGTGCTGTAATAGTACCTATGCTGATAGAAATGTAAGGAAGACATATTTCTGTGCTCTATTGCTTTATTTCATTTTCCCTAATGAAGATCTTTATTTAAAATCTGTAAAAATGGAGATACGTTATTAAGAAATAGTCACAACGGAACCAACATATTTGCCTTCCCTGAATTTGACTGGCAATGTAAATCATACCCCAAAATAATACTTACAGAACATATACCAAGACCATGGTACAATGGATAAATTGGCCTCAAAATAATTCTGACAGAACATAAACTAAGAAAATAATACAATAAGTAAATAAGTAAGTAAAGGTTATTTGTAAAGCGCCTTTCTAGACCAGGGTCACAAAGCAGTTTAACAAACAAAAACAATAAGCAGTTAAAATAAATACTTTTAAAGGCCAAGACACAAGAGGCAAACACAGGAGTCTGTAATTTGTATTAACTGCAGGGGAGAAAGCTCCTTCTTTTTTAGATATGGAAAATAATGGGGTAAATAGCCTCAAAAACATTTCTAACAGCACACACAAAGTCTCTTCACACGCAGATAAAGAGGAAAAAATGGCTCCAAAATAATACTGACAGAAGATCACCTTCTTCTGCATGATCTCAAATGGGGCCACAAGGAAAAAAACCCTAAACATGTTGCCAACCTATCGCACAAAAATTATGTTTTCAATGGAAAAAAATCAAGCCGTCAAAATAATACTTCCAGAACACAAAGTCTGTTGGGATAAAACACATGGCACTGTTTCTTTGGTCTCTGCACAACTGCATTGTTTCAAAGGTTTCTCTTTTGCTTCCGTCCACAGGGCTTCAAACCCAGCTCGGGAACAGTGCAGGAGTTGAACTTCCGCAGCAGTAAGAACGTCTGGGGTTACTTCAGTGTCGGAGCCACCGGAGGCCTGCACGAGTTTGCAGACTCACAGTTCGGACACTGTTTCTCTTGGGGGGAGAATCGTGAAGAAGCCATATCGTGAGTTTCTCTCTTGTCGGGGTGTCTTATCTTCTGCAATTCTATTGGCCTCAACTTTTTTGTTTTGCTTTTACTTTCTTTAAGGCTTCCCAAACACGCACCTGATATTTAAAAGATAATGTGTTGTTTCAGGAACATGGTGGTGGCTATGAAGGAGCTGTCCATCAGAGGGGACTTCAGGACCACAGTGGAGTATCTCATCAAGCTACTTGAGACGGAATGTTTTCGGGACAATGACATCGACACCGGTTGGCTGGACCACCTTATCGCCGAGAAAGTGCAGGTAAGAAAAATGTTGCGTAAATAAAAAAGTTCTGGATTGGTGAGTATTTTGCTGGACCTGCAGGCGGAGAGACCGGACACCATGCTGGGTATTGTTTGTGGAGCTCTGCATGTGGCTGATGCAAACTTCAGGAAGAGTATGTCGGATTATCTACACTCACTGGAGAGGTAAGTGTATATACCTGTTGATGACTCTTCTAGAAATTACATTTAAGTCTGTTTCCTCTCCTCACTCAGAGGTCAGGTGCTGCCCGCCGCCAGCCTCCTCAACTCTGTCAGCGTGGACCTCATTTATGAAGGAGTCAAGTTCTTTCTGAAGGTCGAAGTTCGACTCTTGTTCTGTTCCCTGCCTTTACTGAAACGAGCGTTGTGCACCAGGTGGCTCGACAATCCCCCACCACGTACGTGCTCATGATGAACGGCTCCGACATCGAGATCGACGTGCATCGCCTCAGTGACGGGGGTCTTCTGCTGTCCTACGACGGCAGCAGCCACACCACCTACATGAAGGAGGAGGTGGACAGGTACAGGCTCTTCACTTCAAAATCACATGTGTCACCAGATAATCGGCTCAAAATTAAAGTTGATAATAAACGTTCATGTCAATATATTGACTCATAAGATGCTAATGTGATTTAGTTTGAAACCACTGCTTTTTTTAAACAAAACACATTTTGATTTAGAAAATATTCCTTTCTTTTATAGCTATCGCATCACTGTTGGAAACAAGACTTGCATATTTGAGAAAGAAAAAGACCCGACTGTTCTGAGGTCCCCGTCGGCCGGTAAACTCCTGCAGTACATCATCGAGGACGGAGGTCACATATTTTCAGGGGAGACGTACGCAGAGATCGAGGTGACTCCTCAGCCCGGATCTTCTCACTAGCGAGTTGAATCTTTTCCATCAGTGGATGTGCTGTGTGATCAGGTGATGAAGATGGTGATGACGCTGACGGTGCATCAGTCTGGATGTATCCACTTTGTGAAGAGGCCCGGTGCAGTTCTGCAGTCTGGCTGTGTGGTGGCGCACATGGAGCTAGATGACCCCAGCAGCATTCATAAGGCGAGTGGAAACGTGACATGTACGAGTCGCAATTTAAATATTATTTTTTAATCCCCCAAAATTCCTCCAAAATTCCTCAAATGTTGGGAAATTGTATTATATCAATTAATGAATAATAAAAAAGATGAACAAAAATGTATTTTAAACAGTACAAATATGACTGTGATAAATAAAAGCATATCAAGGTAAACGGAAAGTTGCGCTCACACTCTTAATTTGAAAGCCGGAAGTTTATTTCCTCCTTATGAATGGCATTTTGGGGATTTACCATAAAGTTTAGCAATAACTTTCCAAATAAAAGTGCAGCTCATGACGGGAGAAACCTTAACTTGTGACAGATTGACGGCTGCATGATTGTTGTCTCCATCTGTGTGAGTAGTGATTCTGTAATGAAAGATGGACCCGCCTTATCTTGCTTCTGATTGGTTGATGATGCGTGGTGCCTTTCGTGATTGGCTAGATTCACGCAAAATGGACCAACTTTCATCATCATTAAAACAAAAATGATATTGTATTAATAAATAAGTTAATATAAGCCTTAGCATGTCAAGTGTGGTGTGAGAATGGCTCAATCTGTGTGACTGTCACACCCAGAGCTTGAGACCTGGCAGCCCTAATATGTATAATATACTGACCGTATTATATATACATTATGTTATATATATATATATATATATATATATATCATTTATATTCAATTTATTTGTATTTATTTTTTTAATTCTGGTTGAGTGTTTTAAGCACTTCTAACTTGTGCATATCCTGAATTCCCCAAAAGAATACCTGACTTGACGGCTTGTGTATTTGATGTGTTTATTCAATTAAAACATAAAAGGTTATTTTACTCTTTGCTGCAGGTGGAGCTCAACACAGCCACGCTTCCTCCGCAGCAGCCCCTTCCCATCGTCGGGGAAAAGCTCCACCAAATCTTCCACTGTGTACTAGAAAACTTGATCAAAGTCATGGACGGATATTGTCTGGAGGAGCCTTATTTCAGCACTAAGGTACATCCCAGGACCTTCAGGCTTCTTCTGCTCATCACAACATGTTCTTATGTTTGTTCTCATCTTCAGCTGAAACAGTGGGTTGCCACCCTCATGAAGACCCTCAGGGACCCATCGCTTCCACTGCTGGAGCTGCAGGAGATCATGACAAGTGTCGCGGGTCGAATTCCTTCGAGTGTCGAGAAAGACATCAGGAAAGTCATGGCTCAGTACGCCAGCAACATCACCTCCGTCCTCTGTCAGTTCCCCAGCCAGAAGGTAAGTCCAAAATACTTTTGAATATCCCTGATGGCAGTTGTGACTCTCGTTTACTCCCCAGATCGCGAACATTCTTGACAGTCATGCGGCGACACTGCTGAGGAAAGCAGACCGGGAGGTGTTTTTCATCAACACTCAGAGCATCGTTCAGCTGGTGCAGCGGTGAGCTTCGCTTCTGTCCTCAGGTTCATCTTAAGGTCTGACAGACGCTTTCTACTGGACCAGGTACCGCAGTGGAACCCGGGGTTACATGAAGTCCGTGGTTCTGGATCTGCTCAAGCGATACTTGCAGGTGGAGGCGCAGTTCCAGCAAGGTGACAGTAGGAGGCGGAGGTCAAAACACAAACCGCAGGTTCGCAGCATTTATGTTTTTCCGCTTGTTTTCCCAACAGCTCACTACGATAAATGTGTCATCAAGCTGAGAGAGCAGCACAAGCCTGACATGAGTCCGGTGCTGGAGTACATCTTCTCTCATGCACAAGTCTCCAAGAAGAACATCCTGGTCACGATGCTCATCGTAAGAGACTCCTCTGTTCCTCACATTCAGGTTGTTTTAATTTAGACTTTGACTGTTCCAGGATCAGCTGTGTGGAAGAGATCCCACGCTCGCAGATGAGCTGATGACCATCCTGAACGAATTCACTCAGCTCAGCAAGACGGAGAACTCAAAGGTCGCACTACGAGCCAGACAGGTGAGATAAAGTGTTATAAAGTAAAATGTGGGAAATTTCTGGATATGTTTAACTGTTTATGTGCTCGCAGGTGCTGATCGCTTCCCATTTACCATCATATGAACTTCGACACAACCAGGTGGAATCCATCTTCCTGTCGGCCATCGACATGTACGGTCACCAGTTCTGCCCCGAGAACTTGAAGGTATTTTCTTCAATGTTGCTTCGCTATTTCCACATTTCCTAGATTAGAAGAGAATCTATAACCGGACTTGTTTTAAGTTTACAAGCCTGGCCCCTTTCTGTACGGAGTTTTAAACCCTTGACTTTCTTCTGTGCTTCTCCTTTAGAAACTGATCCTTTCTGAGACGTCCATTTTTGATGTCCTGCCCAATTTCTTCTATCACTCCAATCAAGTCGTGTGCATGGCAGCTCTGGAGGTAGAACTCTCTCTCTTCAAAAAGGGATTCACCGTTTGTGTTTTTTTTTCCGCTCAGTCAAGTCTGGTCTAAACTCGCAGGTTTACGTGCGTCGAGCGTACATAGCATACGAGCTGAACAGCATCCAGCATCACCAGCTGCTGGACAGGACGTGTGCCGTGGACTTCCAGTTCATGCTGCCCTCGTCGCATCCCAACAGGTACGTCCAGAAACACGAAGTCAAGCGGTTTGATTCACAGGTCGCCTTCGTCTCGTTGTAGCTGGTGAGGTTTGACTGATGATAACACGTGATCTAAAAACAGTCTAACTGTCTTCTCTTGTCTCAAAAGTGTCTCAGGTGAACTGCATCAGTAGCTTGTTTTCTTAATGCTTGAGTGCTGAATGACTTTTGTCTCCAGTCTAACTTCATAGCTTTGTGCTTGTATCTAAAAAAAAAATAATAATCTGAGGACGAGGCAAGCTTTGGTCAACCCCTAATGATCGTCTGTCAATCATCTTATTTCAGAGGAAGCAGTCCTACTTTGAACAGGTAGAGTAAAAGCACCAGATAGTGTGATTGTCTCACGGTGCATGTGGAATGCATTGTGACTCTTTATCCCGATTTCTAACACACTCTCTTTAATTCAAACAAGCTTTATCAAGATCCTAAAAACATCTTTTGCTACTATTCATGTCATCAAACCGTCTCAATGGGGAAAAAAAGGAGAATGTGGATATGAAGCTGTTAATTGCCGTTTCGGTCATTTGCCTGAATGAAAATGTTAGCCATTAGGCTGCTTGGAATGTGCTTCTATTTGCTTGTCAATTTCCCACATTGGTTTGTTTCAGGATGCCTGTCCCGTTGAACGCTGCCGGCCAGTTCCAAATGCGACGACAAAGCAGTGAACTCTTCCTGGACGGAGCTTTCTCTCCTCCCTGTCAGCGTCTTGGTGCCATGGTGGCTTTTCAGTGTTTCGATGACTTCAAAAGGTCATTTTTATGACTTAAGTTTGACTCCTTTAAAGTTTTTTTTCATTGATTTGATGTGTTTAAAGTTTAATTGTGTCATTTTAGGACGTTTGATGAGGTTCTCGCCAGCTTTGCCGAGCCCCTTTTGGAGACTGGATCTATAGCAGAGTCGTGTGCCAGTCTCTATGAGGAGGACAGCTTCAAGGCAAGTGATGATGATGATGGTGATCATGTGTCTTCTTCACCTTTCATGCTTAATAATGTATCTTCTTTTAACTATTAATATTCCAACTTAAATGTGTACTTGCCTTATTCTATCTTAACTTCTTACCTGGATCATAGCTCAAGTATGTAAGTACATAGTTCTTAACATCACAAATGCATTCGTGCTCCTCAGAATACAAAAGAAAATCCGATCCACATCATTAACGTGTCGATAAAGACGGCCGACACGGAAGATGACGACGCGTTGGTCACAGCCTTTACTGAATTTGCACAAACAAAGGTGGGATTTCAAAGTTTTTAAATTTGAATGTATTTTTAACTGTGTATTATTTTGTTGTTTAAGCACTTTGTGACCCAGAAGGTGGTTTACACATAAAAATGACTTGCTTACTTACAAACTGCACAAACCCTGTGACCTTTCTGTCTTTTAATCTTGAGGCTATGTTCTCTTCACAGAAGGAAATCCTCTTTGAGTGTGGAATCAGGCGAATTACATTTTTGGTCGCTCAGAAGGTAAATATATTTATTTGTAAACTTCAATAACTCTTAAGGGGTAAAATATTTGCTGATCCCCCTGAACACTAGAGGGTGCTGTCGTAAACAAAACTGATTGCCGTTGTTGAGTGGGAAAAATAATATTGTGTTTGACATAAGCAAGTGTTTCTAGACCGCGTTAGGATTCAGTCTTTCAGGTATTATTTACTGCTTTATGTTCGCTAATATAAGATTTGATCTTTGTTTTACAGCGAGAATTTCCCAAGTTCTTCACGTTCAGAGCAAGAGATGGGGTATGGCTTTTTAAATTTTTAAAGTTGAATTATGAATTAACAATAAAATATGTCAACATAAATGTATAAAGCAAGAAAGTAAACAAAACCCTCATACTTTTTTTTTTGCCTGCACAGTTTCAAGAGGATCGTATTTATCGTAACCTGGAGCCAGCTTTAGCATTTCAGCTGGAGCTCAATCGAATGAGGAACTTTGACCTGACTGCGGTTCCATGTGCCAACCACAAGATGCATCTGTACCTGGGGGCTGCTCGTGTTCAGGAGGGAACCGAAGTCACAGATTATAGGTTCTTTGTGAGGGCTATAATCCGCCACTCTGACCTCATCACCAAGGTAAATGGATGCTTTTCCTGGTTTAGTGTGTTTGACTCACATGTTCTTCAATTAGGAAGCTTCATTCGAATACCTGCAAAATGAAGGAGAGCGTCTTCTGCTGGAGGCCATGGATGAACTGGAAGTAGCCTTCAGTAACACCAACGTGAGGACCGACTGTAACCACATCTTCCTCAACTTTGTCCCCACGGTCATCATGGACCCGTCTAAAGCAAGTTTGCAACACACATTAAAACGCACCAAGTCTTTGTGCTCTTTTAACAATAATATAAACGCAGATAGAGGAATCTGTGCGCTCCATGGTCATGCGCTACGGAAGTCGTCTTTGGAAGCTGCGTGTTCTGCAGGCGGAGCTTAAAATCAACATCCGGCTAACTCCAACTGGAAACGCCATCCCGGTCCGTTTATTTCTCACCAACGAGTCCGGCTACTATCTGGACATCAGCCTCTATAAAGAGGTCACAGATCCATGCTGTGGTCAGGTGAGCTGTGCAAACCCTAGCAGGTCATTTTCACTTTCTGTCGCCTATTGAAGTATTTCAGTTCCATCAGAATATTTAATAATTGAACATTTAAAATATTGAAAACTGATTTTCTGTAATTTGTAACTTTTTATTAAAATTATTAAAAAATACATTTTCCAAATTCCATTATTTATTTTAAGCTATGCAAACATTTAATAAACATGTTGGTAAAACAGTCCCAACATTTTATAGAGAATTTAAAAGGCCACAAAAAAAAAATTGAAAATATTAAATTTATTTTGGAATGATTGTTATTTGAATATTGAAACTCTGACTAGAAAAACATTATTATTTTTTTATTTGTTACATTTTTTAAACAAATAATTGAATTAAACTATTTATTAAAACAAGTTCCACCTTTCTATATAAATTGAATTTATTTGATTCAACTTTCAATATTCTGATGCCACTAACACACGTGAAACAAGGTCATTTTAGAAAGTATGTAATGTTTAGACCAGATCTAAGCAAGACTATTGAAATCATCTGATGGCTTTAACTTGAGTTTAAATTTGGTATAAATTGTTATTCAGTTCTGAACATGGCTGTGCGCTGTGATATTCCAGATCATGTTCAAGTCATATGGAGGCAAGCAGGGTCCTCTGCAAGGCATGCTGATCAACTCTCCGTATGTAACCAAAGATCTGCTGCAAGCCAAACGCTTCCAAGCTCAAACTCTGGGAACCACTTATGTGTATGACTTCCCCGAGATGTTTCGACAGGTACAGGCGACACTGGTCTCATCTATAGACTGTTCTCTGCTCCCTCTTTTACACTGTGACTCCCCTCACAGGCGCTCTTCAAGATGTGGGGCCCTGGGGAGTCGTATCCCACAGATGTGCTGATATGCACAGAGCTGGTTCTGGATCAGCAGGGCAGACTGAAGCAGATGAACCGCCTCCCTGGAGACAACGATGTAAGATACTTGTTATTCCGTCAAACGTATAGTTCTTTGTGGTTATGATGCCGCTCTCGCTCTCATCAGGTGGGAATGGTTGCATTTCGGATGAAGATGAAGACTCCGGAGTATCCAGAGGGACGAGACGTCATCGTCATCTGTAACGACATCACTCACATGATCGGCTCCTTCGGGCTTCAGGAGGACGAGCTGTTCCTCAGGGCTTCAGAGTTGGCTCGGGCGGAAGGTATCCCTCGCGTCTACATCTCTGCGAACAGTGGCGCTCGTATCGGCCTCGCAGAGGACATCAAACACATGTTCCATATAGCCTGGATTGACCCCTCTGACCCCTATAAGGTTTGTTTACTGACATTCTATGTGGCAATAAAATATATATATATATATATATAATATATTATATGTATTTTCATAAATATATCAGCATGTTTTGATGGATTCACCGTCCACTAAAGTAAAGTACAGAACATCTTTTAAACAGTGCAACTGATAATAACTATGGAGGCCTTGAAGAGCAAAAAAACATAAGTTCTGATAGAATATCAGAATAAACTTTTATTTCCGGTGTTGTAAACACAACACAGGATTTTCTTTTTTAAATATAAAATGAAACTACTTTTATGTGACTGACAAAATGTGTTGCTATGCTTTCTTAACTGTTGCCTTAGGATACTTTTATATAGATATATTGACATCTGAGGGACCAGTGGTTTAAGTCCAAGGGTTGCATGTTTGCATCCCATTGAGGACACAAATATCTTTTTTCTTACATCAGCCAGTTTATCTGCACAACTTTTGAAGTTTTTTATTGATTTAATGGTTAATTAAATTTTATATACTCAAACGTTTTTGATTTTTGTTCTTTAGTGTTGCCATAGTTGTTACCAACAGCAATGTTTAAAAAGCTGTCAAAGTGAAAACTACTTAGTTCTAAAAGTGTATCTATCTATCTGAATCCTAATGTGTTGTATTCAAGCAAACAGTTTATCTTATTAAACGGTTATAAATTATGTCTTTGTGATTTTAGGGTTTTAAGTACCTGTACCTGACGCCACACGACTACACACGGATCAGCTCCACCAATGCCGTTCATTGTCAACACGTGGAAGAATGCGGAGAGTCCAGGTAATACAAAACTACTCTAAATCCAGTGTTGTCTGCATTTGACACTTTGATTTGTCCTTGTAAAGATACATAATCACAGACATCATCGGGAATGAAGACAGTCCCGGCGTTGAAAACCTGCGAGGTTCAGGCACCATCGCTGGAGAATCATCTCAGGCTTATGAGGAGATCATAACTATCAGCATGGTGAGGCGTCACTCGTGCTCCACACGGTTAAAAACACAACAATCGCATTTTTCTAACTTTAGTTTTCCTCCTTCAGGTCACTTGTCGGGCCATTGGAATTGGAGCGTATTTAGTACGGTTAGGTCAACGTGTTATCCAGGTGGAGAATTCTCACATCATCCTCACTGGTGCAGGCGCCCTGAACAAGGTCAGTTTGATCACATCCTATGGTATTCTAAAGAGTCATGGTGTAATCCAGACTTCCTCTTCCTCAATATCATCTAGATGAATGTTGAATTATCATTAACATCTAAAGAAAAAAACATCCAGTCGCACTTATAACAATTGAATAATTCTGTTGATCTCCATCAGGGCTCCAGAGAATGTTGAAAGTATAAACACAAGTTGTTACATTAAAAAAGTAATGGATGTAAATCATGTTTGTAGTCTCACTAGTTGAAGCAGCATCACATCACGTACGTAAGTAAGTAAGTAAGTAAGTCATTTTTATTTGTATAGCGCTTTTTACAACATTTAAAAAATAATATTTTCTGCAATAATTGCTTTGATTTTAAACAATCAAGGTTTACTCAGTAATATTTTAACGATCCACCAAAGTATTTCACAGCAGTAGGTTTGCAATGGAGGACTGAGAGACTTTTGAAGTTATCCGGAACATAAAATGAGAGGTGAAGGTCATTGATGTGAAGGTTGTTGATATAAAGATCGTTGATATGAAGGTGGCCGACAAAACAAAAATAAAAAAGTGACATTTAAGAAGCAGCAAGAAGAGATCCGCAGACTGGCGGTCCTTTGTAAATAAATACAATGCAGATAATGCAGTTTCACAGATCTGACTCTGAGGGGAGCCAAAAACAATGTTTTCAATATTGCTGCTTTAAGAGTCAGTAAGAACTTGTTTTGTAATTTGTACTTCATTCTGCTATTATTTTAAAAAACACTATTAATAGCTGTTTTCACAACTAACCTGTAGCTCCTCATAAGCTAACCTATCATCAACTGAAAAATAATATGGTAGCTCTTCACAGGTTTTGTTGCTACTGAATTTCAGATCCTGATAGATCCGTTGTGCTTGAGAACTTGACTTGACCAACATGAAAGACGTGATTCTTGGCTCGGCAGGTTTTAGGCCGGGAAGTCTACACCTCCAACAACCAGCTGGGAGGAATCCAGATCATGCACAACAATGGCGTGACGCACACGACTGTGCCGGACGACTTTGAAGGAGTCTTCACCATCCTGCAGTGGCTCTCCTACATGCCCAAGGTTCAGCTCGGTTCTGTCTTCCTCACGTCAAGAACTTTCTTCTCATCCTGTCCCATCTTCTGACAGAACAAACACTCCCCTGTTCCTGTGATGGAAACCAAAGATCCGGTTGAGAGAGAGATAGAATTCACGCCCACCAAAGCACCGTACGACCCTCGCTGGATGCTGGCAGGAAGACCCAACCCTAGTACTGATCTTGACTTCATCTCACAAGGATAGTGTTTATATTTGCAGCAGATGAACTAGACTCTTGTCTGCAGCGATCCGAGGAGCCTGGCAAAGCGGCTTCTTCGATCACGGCTCGTTCATGGAGATCATGGAGTCTTGGGCTCAGACTGTGGTGGTGGGCAGAGCACGGTAACACTGCATCTTAAACTGTCAATCAAGCGAGTGTTTGCTCATGTTAAAAAAAATGTGTGTCAGGTTGGGAGGAATCCCACTCGGTGTCATCGCCGTGGAAACGCGGACAGTTGAGCTCACTGTCCCGGCAGATCCTGCGAACCTGGATTCAGAGTCCAAAGTGAGATGAAAATATTTGTTTTTTTAAATGACAAGATGAACGTCATGACGGGAAAGAGAGTCATTGTATTTCTGCTCTGCCGTGTGTGTTCAGGTTCTGCAGCAGGCGGGGCAGGTTTGGTTTCCAGACTCGGCGTTCAAAACCGCTCAGGCGATTTCAGACTTCAACAGAGAGCGTCTTCCTCTCATGGTGTTTGCCAACTGGAGGGGCTTCTCTGGAGGAATGAAGGGTGAATATCTAGTCTTTACCCCCAAACACACATGTTTCAATAATGGCTTTGTTTTCCTCCAGATATGTATGATCAAGTGTTGAAGTTCGGGGCCTATATCGTCGATGCGCTGCGCACTTTCCATCAGCCGGTGCTGGTCTACATCCCTCCCTACGCCGAGCTAAGGGGAGGGTCCTGGGTGGTCATTGACCCGACTATCAACCCGCTTTGTATGGAGCTGTATGCTGATCGAGAGAGCAGGTGTGATAAGAAACTCTCGCTGTGAGTTAAAGGTTTTTCATTGTACCTTTTATTTCTGGATCCAGGGGTGGAGTTTTGGAGGCAGAGGGAACGGTGGAGATCAAGTTCAGGAGGAAAGACCTGTTGAAAACTATGAAACGGTTGGACAAGGACTACGCAGGCCTGCTGGAAAAGCTAGGTAAACCACCTTTAAAGAGTTCTAACAGTGTTGCTCATCAGTTAACTGAGGCCTATGTGTGTCCATCAGCTTCACCAGAACTGCCAGACAAACAGAGCAAAGAACTGGAGGTGAAGCTCCGAGCTCGAGAGGAGTTTCTACTGCCCATCTACCACCAGGTGGCGGTACAGTTCGCTGACCTCCATGATACGCCTGGACGGATGCAGGAGAAGTCTGTGATTAATGTGAGGAGACAGAAGCACTGGTCACAACAAGATATTTCCCCACCAGGGAGGATCTTCCATTGATGGTTGATGTTTAGAGAACATGTGTCAAAAGTAGATTATGATCCTGTTCACATTGTGACCTATAAAGATGCCAGTGTTTAAGATAAGAAACATATTATGAATTTGTTTGGTGAAAGAGGACAAATACAGAGATAGATATGATAAATTGAGCCTCAAGAGTAGAAAGAGAGTATCAAATATACTTCCCTATAGGTAAAAATATATATATTTGTTTGGCACGAAACTTGGACTGCTCAAGCATTTTGGCCCCTTGTGTGATTGAGTTTGACACTAATGTATTAAGAGTAAAGGGGAGTCGGGGGGCAGTGATGCATATGGAAAGTGAGTGGTGGCTTGTGTGGTCCAAACCAACAACAAGGAACTTGAAATTTTTTTTTTTTTTCGATTTCTCGTAGTTTTACAATTTCTCTTAAACATCCAAAAGAAAAGTGAATAATAATAGTAACATTAATACACATTTGAGTCAATTTTTTTTTCTCCCAAACTCTTAATTTGTTTTCCTTTCCCAAAACAAAGAGTGTCACCTATAAGAGTTTTTAAATCAAAAATATATCACATTTTGCATTAATTGTTAACATTTCCACATTATTTTACACTCTTTCGACCTCAGAGTCAACTCATGTTGCTTATTTATGTTTGTTATGCCTTTCAACAGGATATTCTCGATTGGAAAAATGCACGTAGTTTCTTCTACTGGCGTCTACGGCGCCTCCTGTTGGAGCAGGTGGTGAAGTGCGAGATCCTGCAGGCCAACAAAGATCTCAGTGACGGTCACATGCAGTCCATGCTGCGGCGCTGGTTTGTGGAAACGGAGGGAACCGTCAAAGTGAGTAAAGACCTGGAACTGACCTCAAAGACTTTTGAGTCGGAAGGTCAGAGGTCAACCAAGTCAATATTTTGTTAAGCTGCACGTCAGCTTGGTTCTCATGTCTCCAGTTCCAGCAGTCAAACTCTAAAGGATCTCTCTTCATACAGGCTTATCTGTGGGACAACAACCAGGCTGTGGTCGAGTGGCTGGAAAAACACTGGTCGAAGGAAGACGGCACTCGTGCTGCCATCCGGGAAAACATCAAGTATCTGAAAAGGGAAAACGCATCGAAACACATCCGCAGGTAAAAATCCCATTACTTAGTTTTTATTATTATTGTGTAATTATTATGATGTTACTATTCAATGCCATTTACAGCCAAATGAATCGATGCTTCAACTACAAGAGACATTCTAATGTCAGGTCAAATAGTGGACACACACACACACACACACACACAGACACACAAACACTGAACACGCAGTCACACAGACGATGCAACTGACAAAACCTTACAGACAGAACATGCAGAACTGGAAACATGTTAAATCATACATTTGTAACATTGACTGTTTTTAAAACACATCTTTTTAAACTGACTTGTTTACTATAACTCTTGTTTTGTATTGTCCATGTGTTATAGTTCCATTTTAAAGAACTGTTGTTACTTTTAACATCTTACTGTTGTCTTTTTGTTGTAGTTTTTCAATCTGTACGGTTTGTTATGAAAGGTTCCTTATACGTAAAATTATTTTTTTATTATTAAAAAATGCAACATTCATGTTGAAAGTTTAGAAGTATGACTTTTATTTTGACAAAAACTTTTTAAAGATAAAGTTTTGGCACAGTTTAATCACTGTTCAATAGTGCCAGTTTGGCACCAGCATGGGAATAGAACCTAAACTGAATTTAAATTGTAAACATAAACATTTGGTCGAGTAGAACACTGTAATACATGCACTCTAGAGCATTAATATGACCATTAGTGGCAGCTTCAGGGTGTTTTCTTTACCTATTATAAAATGATTCTCATCGGAAACGTAAAAAAAGTCGAGATGAGGGAACCTCGGATATCTTTTTACTCCCTTGTTAACATGCAGCGTCATCAAACATGTGACAGGATGAAAACTTTGGGTGAGAACAAATGCGGTTGAATGTTTAATGAAAGTTTGTATCTAAGGTAAGGTAAGGTAAAACTTTATTGATCCCTCAGGAGGTCTCCTTTGGGAAATTGTTTTTTATCTAATTTAAGTCTCTGATGTTGTCTTGCAGCCTCGTTCAGGCCAACCCGGACGTGGCCATGGACTGCATCATCCACATGAGCCAGAACATCACTCCGTCCCAGAGGGCCAAACTCTCTCATCTGTTGGCCACTATGGACAACACCAGCACCAGTTAAGCTTATCGTGAGACCACTGACTGTTGAGCCACATTTCTTCTGGTCCCACACATTTCACTCTGCATGTGTTTTCAACATTTGTGTAAAATTGTCTTTTTATCAGCAGCTTCACAGTATTTAAGTTCCTGTCCTTGTTACTGATTCTGCTCATAATCGGTTTGCTAAAAATCATGTAACATTTCAGTGCCAGAAACCTCGATGCGCACAAGCAACATCTAGTATGCTAGAAGCATGTACTGAAAATATCTAATTTATGTGAAACTGTAAGCTTTAAGTGCCTTACCTGAAGAAAACATGAATTCCAAGTCTTGAATTTAATCTTCTGTTCATACAATTGTTAATTTCCCTCAATGTATATCCTGTGGAAACACAACTATTCTGAACTGATCAATTATTTTGATCATGGATGTCGGGTAGAAAACGAGTTCTGTGCTGGGAAAAAACTTCAATTGATGCTACTCAATATGTTGTATTTTTTATAAATATTGAAATGTAAATGTGCGCGTTTGTTTGGGTGAATGTTTTTTTTTGTTTGTTTATGTAAATGGTGATTAATACAAGCACATTTGACTGAAATAATGAAAAACAAATTTCTGTTTAACATAAATATTACTGTGAGTAAAAGTTTGTTTTCCTTTAATTGTTGTTTATATTTCATTTCTAGAATTTCCCCTTTGTGTCCATATTATCAAGGGCTTCGTGCTCCTGTACATTAATATCTGCCAATAACATTTCACTTAAATATATCAAAACATCCCATTCGTCTTTGTCACCTAATAATAAATATCACTGTTTTTTTCTTGTTTTTTTGGCAAAAGAAACGTCTTTTATTGTTATTTGTGGTTTTGAAATGAGCATAACTTACATTTGACTGTCAAGGGTTGATTTGTGGGAAGGAAAGAAAAAGCTTTTCTGTGGTAATAGCAATTTGAAACATTCACATATGTACAGCAAAAGATTGATAGATCACCTTCTCCAGCTGCCATTCATAAATATAAATAAAAGGTCACAGCAACAATGTCTAGCACGATACAACAACAGACGGGAGCTACAGCAGGAATGCACAGGGAACAGGAGACAGGCTGGAAGGTGTCGTCTCTGGCACGGCAGTCTTTCTTTAAAGTATGAATCTGTTCAGATAGTTTTCATTCTACGTGTGTGATTAACAAACATCTTTCATTGGATATATCCCCTTAAATTGTGTACAAAAGTAACATCCCATGAAGTGGAGTAAAGCAAGGTTTCGGGGGTCCTCTAAAGCAGAGCGATGGGCTTGTTGTTGGCTGGCGTCGTCATGTACTGTGAGGAGAGTGCATCCTGGGACGTGTACGAGGTGTAGAGCCCGGTCACTTGCACGTCCGGCCGCGGCAAGTTCGCTGCGCTGGACGCTGGTGGGAGATTGGCGGACCCCAAGTCACAGTCTGATAGTCGGAGCGGCGAGTTACTGAAGGAACCCAAAGCATCCAGATTAAAGCTGTCGTCCTTCATTTCCTCCCAAAGATTACCTGAAGGAACAAAAATGACATTAAGGTACTTTTTCAGATGTTCCCCTCCTACTATATAGAATAAACACCTCATTCTAAAATGCAACAAAATGAATGAATCATTCATTATTATTGCAACAAAACTAAGTGTTATTTCCTCTTATCGTCTCACATTGGACAACTTTTCTGTTTAAAAAGAAAAACAAAACGCGAACATTTTTGACAGACAATCACTTGGAGTGTAACTGAGGAATTATTTGTTTCTGGCTCCCCCAACTGTCAAAACGGCATAATTACAACGGTGTAAACATGTTAACCCTTGTGTTTGGGTGAGCAGCTGGGTCACCTTGACCCAGAGATAACACAAGGGTTAAGGGTCTCCCATCCTACCACCACAGTTACCATTACAACACCAGAAAAAAAACACCTATTTTTGGGTCGGTTTTCTGTTTCTTGAGGCTTCAGAACTGTCATAGTGTAAATGAAGGCAACTGTCGTCTCTGGGTCACTGGCATGAAGTAAGACAAGTTGCGTAGTGAAGAGAGTCATTAAGAAAATGGCTAGAAAGTTGTGAATTGTGTGAATTGTTCAAAAGTAAACCGATCACAGAAATTAAAGAATCAAAATCAGTGTATGTACATTTATATTTCATTAAAATCGTGTTCTCCGATGTCTAACGTTCGCCTTCTACGTCAAAGCTTATGAGAGTTTTTACCTTGAAGGGCAAAGTCCATGATGCTGGGGTCCAGAGCGTCCACCTCTGTGTGAGAGTCCATGTGCACGCTGTAGAAGTCTTCGGGCTGTTTGCTGGGTTGGTGGGTCAGCGGACTGTGGCAGAGGTCCGGGACCGTGTGCAGGGGAGGTGTCTGGGCCGGCGCCGGAGACATGGGTCCCATCCGGGCCTGGGCCTGCAGCTGCGCCTGGATCTGGTGGTGCTGGTGCATGGGCAGACACGGCAGCGAGAGGGTGACGATGGGCTGGGGCTGGATCTGGGCCTGGACGGGCAGAGAGAGGCCGGTGGGGCAGCTGGGCAGACGAGTGATCCCGGGCTCCATGACCTTTCGTCGGCAGTTCTCGGGCCGGTCTGTGATCAGTTTGTCCAGCTCGTCTA
Organism: Callionymus lyra; assembly: GCF_982586985.1. NCBI lineage: Eukaryota > Metazoa > Chordata > Actinopteri > Syngnathiformes > Callionymidae > Callionymus > Callionymus lyra. The sequence goes on along the minus strand of NC_141818.1, from coordinate 11,642,416 downwards.
AGAGAGAAGGAACTTGTCAACTCAACAAAGAAGAGGGTCTTGGTCTGGAAGTTTGATGGTCCAGATACAGGCTCGGCTTGTGATCAAAACTGATTTTCTTTGCTTCTGTGACCCTAATTTACTAGAACTTAAGACTGGTTTTAAGAACTACTGTCATGATTTTCGAACAGTATTGAGTCAATGTGCAAATATCTAACTAGAGAAGTACTGAGAGAAAGCAGACCTCTGCCATGCAGCTCATTCCCACTCGTGAAATACTCAATATATTCATATAAAATGAAATCAATACATACAATTAAAAACATTGCAAACGGTTCAATGAGTCGCACGAGAATACATGAGGGTCGAAGAAGAAATAGATGCTTCTACACGCAGAGCAGGAACATCCTTCAAGATCTCTGTGGATCCAGATGGTAATCCAGAGCACCACCAAATCAGAATAATTTGCTCATTCTTTCTTTATTAACAAGGTAAATTCATGTTTTATACTTTTAAAAAGACGAGATTTAATCTCTCCTTCTGTCTTTGTCTCAGGCAGGCACTTCTGAGCCTTGAAGACTAAAACAACCAGACACAGGAACAGTTTTTTCCCAACCAAGAACTAATAATGGCAGGTGGTACGGGTGGGAACTATTTTCATAGTTGTTTTTTTTCACCATTTTGTACATTTTTTTATAGATTATTATTTATTTTTATTTATTTTCTATCTACTATTTGCACCCTAAAAAGCGTAAAGATTCCACAAATATTGTTAATATAATTCACCAACATAGTCGGTCAATGAAGGTATTTTTGATTGTGATTAATGGAGAACCTTCTGTTCGTCTGGATGACCACCGTCATGTTATTGGATGTCTCTGTCTGGGGGCTCCGAATTTGACCTTTTCGTTCAGAGGAAATGGTTCTGACCTGGATTAGCCATGCTGCGGCGGATGGCTGGGAGATCCTTGCGTTTCCACTTCTGCATCTCTTCCTCCATCTTGTCAATCTTGGCGGGGTTCAGCGCCCACAGACAACCCTTCCGGGAGGAGCTGCTCGTCTTGTTCTCCACTTTTTCAAAGCATTTGTTCAGAGACAGGTTGTGTCTCACCGAGTTCTTCCACCCGTCCGGCGCCGTCTGCGGAGCGAGTACATCGGCGTCAACTCGAGTTCTTGACCAACCTTAAGTTTTAGTTTTTCTCTTACCTTAAAGTAAGGAAAGTGTTCCTTCATAAAGCTATAGATCTCACTGACGGGGAGACTCCCGGTTTTGCTGTTCTTTAGCGCCATGGCGATCAAGCAGCTGCAACGAAAAGAACAGGTGAGCGAAGAAGCCAAAACCAGGTCTGGAGGTATGACTGAGAGACCCTGTACCTGTACGAGTAGATGGGTTTGGGGAAGGACTTGGGCTGCAGGTCCTGCTCTTGAGGTGCAAGACGAGGTTGAGTGAATAAACTTTGGTTGTTGAAGGAGACGTTGCTATAAAGTCCACCGGTGCTGCACTGTGTAGAGAACAACAAAGACAAACGTTTGCTGAACAACGGTTCTAATGAATGGCCTTTGACTGTATTTATGTGGCCCTCGAGGTCAAAGGTCAGGTATTCTGTATTTATGGGACTATATGTTTTCTGTTTTAGGAATTCTGTCCTACGCTTGTATCATATTTGTGAGTATTTTTTGCCTATTTAAGATACATTTAACATAGAAACATATTTGGAAAGAAAAGTGCTTTTGTATCCCATTTATCTTTTAATAAAAGTTATAGTAAATATATAATAATATAATCCAATAATAAGGTTGCTGGTTCCCCTTTCGGTTGAGGGAGAGGCGACCTTTCTGTGTGGAGTTTGCATGTTCTCCCACAGTCCAAAAACATACAGGTATATTTTGGAGCTTGTGGAAATTGTCTGCAGGTATGAGTGTGTGTCCTGACTGGTGTCCTGTCCTGGGTGTCCCCAGCCTCCTGCCCGAAGAAACTTGGACACCCTGGTGACCCCCATAAGCAAATAAGTGTTGATTTTAGAGTTTTTGCTACTTTATTTTTGCACGGAAGGTAGGACAATAAATGTCCTACCAATGTTCTAAAATGCACTTGTTTAGTCTCTGGTGTACCTGTTGCCCGGCCGGGGTCAGAGAGTACACCTGCTGGGGGGCAGACTGGTAGACTGAGGTAGGACACTGGTATCCTGGCGAGGGCAGGCCGTTCATGGAGAATGGTGACATCTGATTGGAGGAAAGATGATGTTACCGAACATGGTCGCTAATGTACTTAAAATAAAAATTTGTAAAAGTTGAACTTACACTTCCGCTGTGGGTGTTGATGATGCTGATTCCCAGAGGGCTGTGCTGCATGTTGCTCTGCAGGTGCAGCATGGAGCCCTGACCTGCTGCCATCGTCATGTTGTTCAACTGGGCTGTGGGGGAATGAAAGGTGTTCAGATCCACGAACAGATGCTATTGTTTAACCCTTGTGTAACCTCAGGGTCAATGTGACCCAGAGATGACAAATGTGTTAATGTTATCCCTTGTCTTGTCTCTGGGTCAAGGTGAACGACATCCCCGGCTTCCAGAAATACATATGCAGTGGTAATCGCGTTCACCTTGACCCAGAGACAACACAAGGGATACCACAAACGCATTTGTTTTCCTGGCCTTTAACCTGTCATAACCCACAACCAGAATTTCACTTTTCTTTTCTAGCATATAAAACACAGAAATTAATGAATGTCTGGTTAATTTATAGCTGGACCAACTGTGACACTGGAATAAGGTAGAAAATAAATAATTAAATGTGTTTTATCAGTAAGAACCTCTGCTCTCAGGCTTTATTTTAAATATATAAAATGTTACTTTATTAGTTGTATGTAAGGTGTTAAATCCATTTGGATCCCATCCTTTGCTGCTATGACATATATATGTTATGATATTCAAGTATTTAAAAAAAAACGTTCCTCCACAATTCGATCCAATCAGGAGAGAGTGCGTATTTCAAATCCCGCTGTGTCAGCTCACCTGTCTGTTGAGCCAGCAGACTGCCCTGGGACGGCCCGTTACTGTGGCCCCTGCTATCAACCATCTGCTGCAGCCGCGGAACATCCACCGAGGTGAGCCATGACAGAGACTGCAGGTCCCCAGGGAGGTCCTCCTCCCTCAGCTGGGAGGGGTCCGTGGTCAGAAGCCTGCAGGGTTGGGGGGAGGAAGGAGGGGGTTAACACGTCTGTCAGCTCAGACACAAAAGGTCGCAGGTGGAAACTTCATGTAAACATTTTTATCTTGGACGAGCAGATTTACAGCGACGAGTGCAGATGAACAGATGAAAGCTGGCGAGAGGGGGCCCTTCGCGAATTATCTATGCCGTCCAGATTTACCATAAGTAGATTAGTTATTCAGCAGCAGTGACAGTTTTAATCAACAATGAGCCGGTTAAACAAGCTTTCTATTCAGAGTAATTAATCTGCTGAGAAGTCTGGCTTTTGGCACTCAACAGCTTTCTGTCTAATTCCATCTTTATGTATGCAGAGTACACTTCAGTGACTTACTGATCTCAATACTATAGATTATATATGACATGATTATACTATCATTATCATTATTATGATATTTTAAACATAACATTTTTATAGTTTCTATATTATCGTCTGTGCTGAATGCATGTTAAATATTCATGCTTTTAATAGATGGATTTGTCTTTTCTAGCAAATATATGTTTTTTCCAAAGTGAGGCAGGGACAGAAAGAAAGAATCCTCTTGAAATCCTCTTCACTGGTCTCTGGCTGCACACTTACTGTGCAGGGGTTTAGTAATTAGGGTCGCTATGACAACAACATACTATTCAGTTACTCCATGGCTCTTCTAGGACAGTGTGTACACCCCCCCCCCTCCGCCCACTCCTTCAAACACCAAATCTCCCATTAAAAAAAAAAAAGAAAAAATCAACCGTGTGTCAGGTGACCAGCATCCCGCCCTCGCCATTGGCTGAATCATAAGTAAACAACGCATGAGATCGTTTGAAACATGGGACGGCAGCACATGTCCCTGCAGCAGTTGGCCTCGTCTATTGAAAAATGATCACCTATTGTGTCCCAAACGACAAATCTGCCGAGTGGCACGTGGCTCTATTGTCTTCCCCAGACCCTTCCTTGATTGTCTCTGTCGTTTCTTTTCTTCGGGCCGGCCCCCTTTCATTAATCTGCTGGAATGACAGGCCTCACAAGAGGGACAAATAGGATGCCATCTGCTTCCCTGTCCCTTTCCAGCCTCTACCCTGAACACCCACCCTATGGTCCGACATTTGAGGGTGGTTTGGGTGGGGATGGGGCGGAGGGGGGAGGGGGGGTTCAACCGAGCCTCAGGCCAGAGAGGGCATGGATGCGTTTTGGGGTCAGGCCTGGATGTCTGCGGCCTGAGCCGTGACATCATCTCTGTGAGGGATCAGCACACGTCTGTGCCGGCCAGTTGAAGGATCATCTCCTTTAATTTCACCTTTTGTATTAACACCACATGTAGATCACAACTCTTTAGGGGTCGAGCTAAGTGCTAGTCACCCGTATATGGTTATTTTTAAGTCACCTGCAATTCAAGCCGTTCACCCCAAAAACTTTTTCTCCCCCTTTTTTTTTTCGAATACCAACCACAGTGGCTGCTCGCTCAAGCAAAACATGTTTAACCAGTGTCTCTATTTATCTTCCAAGCCTTCCCACAGATTCGGCAACACTAAAAAAATCGTGCACCCCCTCTTCACCCCATCTCTTCCTTCCCTCCTTTTTCTAATTGGGAGCCACTTGTGTGCACTGGTGACCCGGAGCGCCCCCGTCTCCCCCTGAGCCGCAGACCGAGAGGCTCAGGCTCTCCGTGTGCGGACAGCAGGAGTGTAAACAGAGCTGATGGTTTTTGACAGATCCATTCACACTGAAAATTATTTATTCTTCGGGATTTCTTTCTCTCTCCTTTTCATGCCATCCGCCACACACACACACACACACACACACACACATACAAAAAGAGCTTTCCGTCCATCTTTGAGATTAAACACAGTGGGTTTGAACAATTTGTTCCATGACCGTGATCAAAACAGTTGAAACGACATGCGTTAAAATGAACTTCCTTAATTATTCAAAATGTCATCTCAGTGTTTGGAAGAATCCCACAATTTTCAGTTGGAAATAAACCAACTTTACGTTTCCGTTAAAATAATGAGTCATACCTGTAGTCTTGAGGAGATGGATGATGTCCGGCATTTTCAATGATTCCTGACATCCTGGATGTTATTCCACCTTCTATCATTATCTGTGTTATTCTGTGCCACTGCAAATAAAAACAATCCTTCTTAAAAAAAATACTCGTTTTAATCTCCAATGTAATACATAGATTAACAAATGATAATAATAATCATAAAAAGTTGCCTTTATGAATATGAAATAAAATAAGGTATGTTTTTAACATTTTGCATGACAGTTTTTTAAAATAATTATTTCCACGCAGACGTTAAAGGAATAATGAATGAATTGCAAATATTAAAATTACAAACTAGACTAAACATGGCGTCACACAGTGACACAGGAGTGTAGACCAACAAAGCAATATAAATAATAACCGACTAAACAAACAAAAGCGACTAATCTAAACAGTTATGCAATGCAAATGATCAATGTATAAAAAAATTACCGTCTCTGGGTGATAATGAAGGAAATCCTGGACGCTGGGAGGCTCCTGTATTACTGTATTCCACTGTGCTGCACTTGTTTCTCCAAGAATCCTTTTTAAATTTCCCTCTCCGGAGCTGTCCAGCGCTCGCACATGCGCAGTGAGGAGCTCAGAGAAGCCCCCTGTGGCCCGGGGGACAGGAAGACCCCATGAGTTTGACAGCTGCTCTCTTAACTTCCGAACTAGATGGAACGCGATCCGAACGAATTCGATATCTTTGAAGATTTTTTTTTTTTTAACGAAACAAAACTTGAAAAAAAGTTTTAAAAAAAAAAAGCCGACGAAATCACACCGTTATTTTATTTATTATTAAATCCACAGAGTCGATCAGTTGAGCTGCAGGTTAAAATCAATTCTTATTATCCTGTAGATCAATAATAAAAAAAAGATTAATAAAAGATTAATTTAGGTTAAAATCGAGATGAAACATCCACGTGGCTCCTGACAGGTTATTCCGAGAGAGAAGCAGTGATGTGTGTGTGGAGGCATCGAGGAGCGCGAGTGTCAAACAGTGTTTTTTTTTAGGGGAAGTGCTGGTGGAGGGTTCGATTCCCGCCGCTGGGGCCGCGTCTTGCTCCTCCAGGAGTGGGAAAAGGAGCCGAGGAGGCGCGGAGGGAGGAGGGCCGGAGGGGGTCGTGGGTTGCTGGGAGGCGGCAAAGGACAACAGAACTCCACCAGAGACACATAGTCATACAGACTTTCAACATTCTTCTCAGAGCAATGTTCATTTATTTGTTTATTCAATGACCAGACCTCGCGTCCCATATGCACATAAATAGTTGAAGAAGAATTCAGATTACAGATTAAAATATCTGCAGATAAATCTAAAACTGCCACCGAAAAAAAGATTTTCTTGATTTATTTTATCAGGATTTTTCGTATACATTCCAATGGCCATTACAGGAAAAACAAACAATAATAGATTAAAATGGTTGGATTTCAAAGGGACGTTGATGCAAAATTTGTGTTAAAATAGCTTTATATCTCGCATAGTTAATTTTTCAAACGCATATTAAAATTAAATGTAATTCACTCGCAGAACTACAATGCAAACCTAAGTCTAGAATCTATTATGTTATTGATTCTAGCATAAAAACGTATTGATCCAGGGGAAAATTACAAATGAAAATCAATCACTATTATGTGTTTTTCCAATTATTTGCTTATATTGCTTATGTAGCAATGATCAAGGTGGTTTCTTTTAGAAATTTTGTTAAATTATCACAGTTATTCAACCCTATTTTTTTAAATCATCTGGAATATTTTTCGTTATTTAGTGAATTTTATTAGACAAGTTACTCATTATGATTGATAGAGATAGATAGATAGATAGATAGATAGATAGATAGATAGATAGATAGGTTACATTGAAAGATCTTTGAAGACAATACACTTTCTTCAGGTTGAATTTTTGTTTCGTTACGTTTTTGAGTTTTATTAAACGTATATTTAGCAGTTTAATTTAATTTAACCACTTTAAAAATGTTTGGATTTCTAACAAAGTTGATTAAAGCACCTTTACAACAAGTTTCTAGTTTATATAATATAATTCTACAGTTTATACAATATAATTATGTATTATAGTGTTTTTTGTCGTGAAACAGTTCCAGGGGAGGGGTGGGGGACTCAAGTAATATTATTAAAGCTAAAGTCCTGTGTTGGACTTAATATTCAGCCTGCTATTAAAAAGTGGATTCCTTCAAATTTCGAGACCTGCAGTGACCATCATCCCATGAGAGAACTACAGATGGTAAACCAGTGCGTCACAAAAGACACAATCGATGATGACATGCATGGACGTAACGGACAAAAGTAGAAGCCCACACAGCGGCTCCCCCGGGTCCTAGAGCCCGCGCTGACAATTAGAAACCGGAAGCACAACGTGAGTCGGCAAATTGTACAATAAAATGAGTTAAATGGTTAAAAAATGTAATGCAATAATAATTTTGACTAACTGTTGCGTATATCCTTGAGGTAAAAATGATTAAACTGTGCAAACTAGGGCCAGTAAAAATGTGTGTAAAATAAGCTACAGCTAACATGCTACCTCTACAAGCTAAACTTGTTCGTGGCTTGCTTGAAACTTTAAAATATATGAATAAGGTTATACATAGAGAAGATAATTTTATTATCTATCTATCTATCTATCTATCTATCTATCTATCTATCTATCTATCTATCTATCTATCTATCTATCTATCTATCTATCTATCTATCTATCTATCTATCTATCTATCTATCTATCTATCTATCTATCTATCTATCTATCTATCTATCTATCTATCTATCTATCTATCTATCTATCTATCTATCTATCTATCTATCTATCTATCTATCTATCTATCTATCTATCTATCTATCTATCTATCTATCTATCTATCTATCTATCTATCTATCTATCTATCTATCTATCTATCTATCTATCTATCTATCTATCTATCTATCTATCTATCTATCTATCTATCTATCTATCTATCTATCTATCTATCTATCTATCTATCTATCTATCTATCTATCTATCTATCTATCTATCTATCTATCTATCTATCTATCTATCTATCTATCTATCTATCTATCTATCTATCTATCTATCTATCTATCTATCTATCTATCTATCTATCTATCTATCTATCTATCTATCTATCTATCTATCTATCTATCTATCTATCTATCTATCTATCTATCTATCTATCTATCTATCTATCTATCTATCTATCTATCTATCTATCTATCTATCTATCTATCTATCTATCTATCTATCTATCTATCTATCTATCTATCTATCTATCTATCTATCTATCTATCTATCTATCTATCTATCTATCTATCTATCTATCTATCTATCTATCTATCTATCTATCTATCTATCTATCTATCTATCTATCTATCTATCTATCTATCTATCTATCTATCTATCTATCTATCTATCTATCTATCTATCTATCTATCTATCTATCTATCTATCTATCTATCTATCTATCTATCTATCTATCTATCTATCTATCTATCTATCTATCTATCTATCTATCTATCTATCTATCTATCTATCTATCTATCTATCTATCTATCTATCTATCTATCTATCTATCTATCTATCTATCTATCTATCTATCTATCTATCTATCTATCTATCTATCTATCTATCTATCTATCTATCTATCTATCTATCTATCTATCTATCTATCTATCTATCTATCTATCTATCTATCTATCTATCTATCTATCTATCTATCTATCTATCTATCTATCTATCTATCTATCTATCTATCTATCTATCTATCTATCTATCTATCTATCTATCTATCTATCTATCTATCTATCTATCTATCTATCTATCTATCTATCTATCTATCTATCTATCTATCTATCTATCTATCTATCTATCTATCTATCTATCTATCTATCTATCTATCTATCTATCTATCTATCTATCTATCTATCTATCTATCTATCTATCTATCTATCTATCTATCTATCTATCTATCTATCTATCTATCTATCTATCTATCTATCTATCTATCTATCTATCTATCTATCTATCTATCTATCTATCTATCTATCTATCTATCTTTCTAACAAATGTGTTTGTGGTATCCCTTGTGTTGTCTCTGGCTTACGGGGAACGAAACTCCACCAGTGCATATGTATTTCTGGAAGCCACTGAGGTCTTCATCTTGACCCAGAGACAAAAAAAGGGATACCTCACACACATTTGTTTTCGGGCCATCAGGTCACCTTGACCCTAAGAAAACACAGGGGTTAAGAAAGAAGCGTCTGGAGCACAGAGACAATGTAAGTTACCACAACACTAAAAAAAAACACAATAAAAACACTTCACTAAATTATTTATTTTTTACAAGTGATACACATTTTATTTTCTTAAAAAACATATTAAGATTCAATTACTTGGTCTGTTAAGATTTATATTAACAATATTATTCTTTTTATTTAGACTCATGCTTTTCCTAAGAAATGCAAAAATAATTAGCAGATGTTGAGTAAATAAATTATCTTTGTTTCTTATGGAGATGCTTATGTGAATATTGAAATATTTTAAAACATTTTTTCAAATGTCCTAATGCTACAGAAAGCTGCTTCTGTTTTGTGCCAGTAATGTTTGGACGAGATGCAGAATAAATTATGTAAACATAAGAGCAAGAGTTCATATTGAACTCATTATAATCCTGAACTAAAACAGTGTGTGAACATATTGTTTCCCGGCCTCCTTTGTTTACATGTTGTCATTGACTCACATCTCACATGCATGCAAACGCAATTGTTGTCATTTTAATCACCACAGTGGGATTAAAGGTCAAATCATCTATTTTGAGTTAGAAAAAAAATGTGTTTCTGTGTTGAAAGGTGAGATGTTTGAAACATGATTAATGCATTTTTAGCTTCAGAATGTGAGCATTTTTTAAAACTGTCATTTTTATTTACACAATTTGATCCCAAAAAGTACTTTTTGTGTGTATTGTCTGGAAATGACATTAATCAAGAGATTATTTGAAAAGTCTATTAAATCTAGATCATTGATCACAGTAAAATTGTAATTTCCGGACAGTACCAATCACATTTATTCTTATATAAAATGGTTTTATTTGGTAACTGGGTTGAACTTTAACTGCTGGTGGCCTTTAAAAAAATTACATTTAAAATTGGCCAGTTATTTATTTTATTCTATTTTCTAACTTTTGCAATTTTCACAACTTTGTTTCCATATACATTATACCCAAAATATATTAAATAGCAACACATTAGCTGTTGGACAGCAGTTTGTAAAAATGTCAAATACTTTACAAATAATTATGATTATTCCCTCTTTTTTAATAATGTATAAAATATTAATTTAATCTTTCTTAACAGTTAGTGGCTTGTAAATAACCATAACCTATTTATGTTGTCATGTAACATTTCGGACTATCAGGTTAATGGCAGTGACCTGGCAGGCAGCTCTGACAGCTTGACCTGTCCGTGTACGCTGCATTCACTGCCACCAGTTCATTAGAGCAGCAGGACTCCCTGCAGCTCACAGACCCAGAGTGACAGCTCTCCCTTCTCCAGCCTGTTCAGGAGTAATGGGGAAACAATGGGCCGAGGGCCTGAGGGCTGGCCCGTGTTTGCAACCCATGTTTTTGTCTTGCACCAAGTGTTTACTCAAAACACACCAGCCCCCTCTGAGAATGAGGTCAGCTCACCCTACTAATCTACTCTGCGGGCGGAGACACAGTGTCCCCCCAGAAGAGCATGTCACCCACACTGACCCTGTGGTCACTCGGAGGAAACTGCTGTCAGCCGTGCTTAGGCCAGATACCTCTGCCAAACACTTGTCTCTCAATGCAGCTTCAAACTAACACAAAAACACTGTCATTCTATCATAAAACAATTGCATTGAAATTGTCTTGTTTGTCAACTACTGCTGATATAGTTAACACAGTCATAGTTCTGGTGAAACTGTTTCACCTACACTAACAAAACTTGAACAAAAACGGTATTGAATACTTGTATATATTTAGAATATTGGAGAGTCATCTTTCTCATAGGGGAGAACTATTTTAGAGCCTGACTTTCCTGTGCCTGATGCAGCAAAGCTCGGTGTTGCCCTTCAAGAGGGCAACAGTGACCATACAGGCTGGTTAGGGTGGGGGGGCTTTTTTTTTTTTTCTTTTCTTCATTGAATCTGTCTATAATCTCTGAGAGGATTATTAATCCATCATTTTTATTGTAGTAACTCAGATTTTCTTGTATCTTCATCATTTATAAAAAGAAAACATTAAAAACAGGCAACTTATGCCCAAAATATTGTTCTGATTAATGAAAATATAAACTAGAAAAGCATTTATAGAGTACATACTGTACCTCCAGGATTGTAAATAGTTTTTCCTGTTTTGAGATTCTTGCAGACCTGCTGGAGTTTGTGTTGCGCTGTATAACAGCTACAACTCAATGAATCCTCTAAAATCATTCAGCATGGGTTACAGTCGAGACTTGATGTCGCCACCATCGTCTGAATTCAAGAAAGACGCTTATGAAGGACAAAGACGGTGTAAGTGACTTTTTTAGATAAATGTGTTTATGCTAGCCACACACTTGATGAGTCACTACTCATTGTAATCAATTATACAAATGTGTTATTTTTCAGGTAGTTTAGAGTACCCATGAAACCCATAGAAACATGAACGAAAGCAGGTGAGCTAGTGTAAGTGAAAACCTGTTTTTTTATTTTATTTCAGCGTCTTCCCAAATAACAATAAGACTAATCACCGTCTTGAAGCTTCATAATGAATTGTTAATTTAGTTGCTTATGTTGTTTCCTACGTTTAGCGATCTGCAGGCAAATATCGTAGAGCCAGGACCCCCTACTGAGTAAAAGACCAGAATAAAATGTAGATGTAAATGACCCGTATCAATGGTCAAAGCCTGGTTGACTTGAAAGAATTTGAAAACCGGACTTCGCCCTAAGACGGCATCCATAGTGTATAAACGATTTCAAAAGACCAGTAACATCATATTTCATTACCAAACTCGCATCAAAAGTGATTTGACCGTAATCTCCATTTCACAATGTCATTGTTGATGGTTTTTTTCCACCAGTTGTCCTAGCAAATGTTGAATTCTTCATAAATTCAGATAAAACTATAGGATGTCAAAAATGTTACCCATTTCTAACCAGTTTGCAAAAGAAAACAATCTTAGTAATGGGATTTACAAGCAAACCATTCAACGCCACTGAAAACATCAGCTCCCTCACTCCTTGGCTAGAAATGATGATAATGCACCAAAAGGTGGATTTATTTTTTTATACATTGATCTCTTACTAACTAATCGAAGAGGATGATTGCGCCATAATGTTATATTGCCAGACGCGCCATTCCAGTTGGGTTTCTCGTTGTTGGCCGAGATCAGAGAAAAGATTATCTTTTATGTCTAAAAAAGGGTCAGCAGCGTGGACGTCCAAGTGACCCGGGTCACTTTCAAAGCCTCTGGTCCGAGCCAAGGTCAGTTCTTTTCACTTCAGGGCAAAAGTCTTGGTTCTTTGTCATAGTTCAGTGAGTTTAAATGCTCCCAATTTCCAAAAGAGTTTTTATTTTGTTTGCTTTGGCTCAGCAGGACGTTGGTGTTTGATTAGAGGAGCACTCACAAGTGTCAAACTGCAGAAAGTCAGAAATACCCAACTGAAGTTGTTTATGAAGGTCGTACCTAACGTATATGGGATTGTTTTACTGGCTACTTCTTTTCCACACTCACCACATCTAGTTTTAAATCACACATGACAGATCTTCAGATGTGACGAACCCTCGGTGACCTGGCAGATAAGCGATGAAATCATGACGGGACCTCTTGTTACGCTGCTCTTAAAAATGTGAAGATATTTTAAATAATTTGCTATAAGAGAAGGAGTGATCGAATGAAAGAGACAAGGGAATCAAAAGGCCTTTGAGAGAAGAAGAGATAGGAAGAGCGGCTGAAATAAAAGGGGGCTACTGGTGAACTCGGGGAAAAAATAAGAAGTAAAGAGCAAAGGGTGAAGGGGGGGGGGGCAGCGATGGAGAGATGTGAGTGTTATCATCAGCTCTCATTCTCAGCATGGAATCTATAATGGGAAAATCAACCTCTCTGACTTCTGTGTAATTGGATTTGCCGGGTCTCGTGCTGAATCAGAGCCCAGTGGGTAGCACAAAGCTTGTTAAGATTGGACAAGCATTGCCGGGCCGCTGGGCTGCAGAAGAGGTGGGGCGACCCCGGCTAGGTAACCTTGACAACTTTTCTGTAGTCGAGGACTGAATAATTAAAGAAAGTTGACACACTTGACCACTTGTTGACCACAAGCTTTTCCCATAATAAATCAATCCATAAATTGTGTGACATGTGATCTTCTGACAAAAGTGAGTCACCAAAGTAAAGAGACACCGGTGTTATCCCGGTTGAGTGTATGTTTTAAGTGTTACTAGGTTACCTTAGTGAACACATTATTATAAGCACTTGTCGCTCTTGTTTCAAAGTGCAGCCACTTTAGCCAATAATTCCTCACTTACCCTCCCAGCAAATCCACTCACAACGTTGTGTTTATGCTAGCTATACATTTTATGTGTCACCACACATTTTATCAATTATACAAACTTGTTTGGTAGCTAGTTTAGAATAGCCAAATCTAAACACAGTGTGACAAACATCAGCTTGTCATTTACCATTATGTTTTTGATTCATTGTGTGATGGTGGGTGTTACGTATCATGAACAATACCATGAACAATACCACCGCCTATAAACATAGTCCGGACTTCAAAGGGAACAGAAACTTAATAAAAGCAGTATTTAGAAACCAACTGATAAGAGGAAAAATCACAAATGATGAGTTCTTAATTTCCAAGTAGGCGGAAAGTAATTCTTAATTCTTCCTAAAACGAGTCAAGTTGAGACATTCCCTATCCCTTGTGTTGTCTCCGGGTCAAGGTGACCCGAAGGCCCGAAATGTGTTTGTGGTATCCCTTTTTTTGTCTCTGGGTCAAGGTGAATGACCTCCCTGGCTTCCATAAATTCATATGCAGTGGTGGAGGTCATTCATCTTTACCAAGAGACAACACAAGGGTTAACTTCTGAGTGAAAAGTCCAATTGAGTTGTTATTTATAAACCAAATATTATGCCATAGAAAAGCATTCAGAAAGACAAATATCGAAACATTAATTTAAACATGTCAATTATGTATCAGTTCTGTTATTACTTCAAGAAAACATTTAGTTTGGCTGGGAATGTTGTGACGTGGATGTATTTGTCACGTTCCCTGTTTTCATCAGGGCGTTAAAATCCAATGTTGATTTTCACTGTAATTCTGAAACATAAACTCATTTAACCAGTTCAAAACTCCACTAATAATGTACCCTGCCATTTATCCACTTTTCACTGCTGCTGCTCTTTATGCCCTTCAATGTGTTTCAATTGTTCAGTTATGTTTAATGGTTGTCTTTTGTGCTTTGCTTTTGTAAATGTATGTACGGTGACCTTGAGTGTCAAGAAAGATAAATAAAATATATTATTATTATTTATTATTATACTTATACCTTCTTTTTGGTGCAAAAATCCTTTGACTAAAACGTTATATCCTTCCTCCTCAGAAACAGCATGTTGATGATTTGTGCACAGAATAAAATTGAGGTTTTCTTTTGTTAATGATTCTAGACTTTGCATTTAGAGATGAAAGCTCAAGGGATTGAAGAGAACAAGCAGTCGGACTCTAGTGTAGTCTTGAACATTTGAATCCACTCTTGACCATTAATTTATAAATCAGAACATAATTTTATTATTCTAAAACCATGTTTCCTGTGGTAAGGGTCGTTTCAATTATCAAATTGAAGAAGGTGAAAATTTAGGAGAAAGGGGGGATGGTGTTTGTATCTTGTTTCTGTATCCTTATACTCAGGTAAGAGCAGAATAAGATCTCTCTGTCCCTCCACCTCCAAAGACATGAATCATTAAGTGGCCTAAGTAAGCCTTGGTTAGGACGTGTATGGGTGCAAAGGTGTTCACGGGCCTTCAGGCAGCATCACCTACACCTGCACAGTCCTGAGACTGGATACATGGCTGGGAACAGGAGCCCTGCTTCGTGCCTGATTAGGATGGATGAGTAAAAAGAGACTCACTAAATTCATCCTTGCAGACCGACACAGCATGTATCATCGGCGGTATTTAACTTGATCTAAGAGGACGTCTTTGCGTTGTATATTGCTTAAAAATTGGCATCACAATGGAGGATCTGACATCTTCAAAAATGCAGGTTGGATATTTTTTATTGTTCTCATAATGGTAGTGTGTGAGTCCACAGGTGTTTATTGAGGTAAAAGTTACCTCAAAATACATTGATTTGAAGTATATTAGCCATATATTCAGCATGCATTTCCTCTCAGAGATCAATCCTCTTGGTATTTGTCCATGTAAGACAGCGTAGTCGAGATGAGGTCACTCTCTCTCAGGCGACACTGATACTCTAGACCAGGATGAGAGACCATCTCTTAATTAAAACACAATTGAGCCCCAAGGTATCTCATCTGAGATCACTTTAGGGAAGCATTGCAAAAAAAACTCTTCTTTAATAATTCCGAAATTTGGATTGTCAATTTGAAATGTATGTACTATTTGAAATTGAATTATTTAAATGTAGTTTTCTCCTTGTGAAATCCAGAATATGACATATTTTAAGCTCTTGTTTGAAACATATGATTCCTGTCCTTATCTTATACATCCTCGTGGAGTTCACATTTATCTTTTACATCATTGTTTCCCATTAAAGGTAAAATCTGGCAGGTCTAAGGTCTGGCTTTTGAGATGAACATGTTTGAAAACCAACAAAAAGCTGTTTATATCCAGAGTAGGAGGAGAGGCGTGGATCACACTTTTGGGAACGCCTAATAAATCAAGTTTCCGTTACTTGGATCCTGGATATAAAATTCATGTCATAGCAAACAGGTCAACAGACCCTTCTTGAAATGTTAGTGCTTTTATTACAATGATTTAAAAAGAGTTTAGAGAAATATAATGGGTTTAATTTGTTCTTTAATTTGTAGCCATTTGTAAATGTTCATTAGCAAAACTCTCTGAGGATGTGTGGGGTTAGAAGTAAGTCACAAAGAAGTAAATCAGAATATACATTAGCACGGCCACCCTTCAAATGCTTGTCTTTTAATATATTATATTGATTTTATAAATGTATATTATAATTTAAAAATATTTATCGTGCAGTGTTTAATTATATACGTTTAAAATAAAAAATAAGGAAATCATCATTATGTATCTGAATCCCTTCATCTTTCCTTTGACAGCTGCTTATCTCTTTCTGTTTTTACTTGTAAATCTAAATGGCATATCCTTAAGTCACGCTGTCCCTGCATTATGTCCCCTTATGCCGCTCTGGGAGAAGTTTGTTCCCATGAAGAAAGGGGGTGTCATAGATACCCCAAACTAGCACTGCGACCATTACACTGGCAGATTGATTCTGACGTCCTAAAAAGGGTCCCTTCAATGATATTGTTCACCTGTCTCATTGGCTTAAAGCAGGAAGGGTGTGTGTGTGTGTGTGCTATGGGAAGGGGGTCGGCTGAGGGTTATTGGTGGGGACACAGGGGTGAGGGGGTAAGGGGTATTGTTGCGGACAGGGGTGAGAGTATTGGGGTCGCGGGCCTGACAGGTGGAAAAAAAAACACTCTCATCTGACTAGCCTCCTCTCTCGTTTCTTGGGGCCCCGTGTGTGCAATGTAATGAAGTCCAAATTACAGCACAGGATTGCTAAGAACAAGCCTCTATTGTTTGGCCCCGGGGCAAACTAAATGAGTGTCACAGCAAGCAGCGGGGAACAGACCGTTACTGCACTATTTAGTCTGTCCCGTTGTCTCAAGACGGCCCTGTTTCAGGGGTTCTCAGATCAGACAAATACTACTCTCCTCCTCCCCCGCCTCCGCCGTCACCCTTCCTCTGTACAGCCCCTCAAACTCCTCACCCCAAAATAGGCCAAATCTCCTCTATTGTGTTTCGACTGCCTAGTGTGAAATTCACTGTGACGTTAAATGTTTTCTAATGAATAATTACTGAATAGATATGCAGGGGGAATATGTGTAATGGATTGTAGACTGCATTTTAAAGACGTCTTTTTTGTCTCCGCTCCGTGGTATTTACAGGACAAAAACTTGGCCTTTCTGTGAAGAAAATGAGGGCCATAGGCATAGCATAGAGGACAAGGGGGAGGAGGGGAACGGGGGGCTTTGTGTCAATTAGATCCAATGGATTATCTTTTTTTAAATGTTTTTTTTACAGAGAGAATTGAGAATCAAAGGAGTTCTGCTTCCAAAGAAGAGGAGAAAAAACACACAAAACCAACAAAAGCTGTAAAAACCTTTGGTCCACGTCTTGGTGCCGAGAATGCAAAACAGATTGGTGGAATTTTTCCCACTATGCTTGTTGAATGTGCCGCTGTTTTGGGTGCATTTGCACAGTGTCGGGGCATGAGCTCCAGCCAAGGTTCCCTTTTCGGTTTTGTAGCGATCATTAGTTTCTGTCTGTTTGTCTGCACAATCACAGAGCTGCGCTTCAGAGACACATGGACCTCTAGACCTTGTATTTCAATAGAACAAACAAGGACCATGTTTGTGCTTTTACAGCTGCGCCGAACCATATTAAGCCATTTACCCAGACAAACACTCAATATCACGTCGTGTTGTGAATGCTACACGTCTGTTCTTACTTGTGAAGGTTTCTGCCGCTCTCTATTCAGCTCATGCATTTTTTATGCAAATACCTGAATACAGCTTTAAAAAATAACTCTATAATAGGCACATATTTTGTTCTTTAAAAGTTGTAATCGTTCAAGAAAACAAGAAACAAAAAAGCACCTGCTACTCTTAATTCACTGAGAACATTATTACAAGATCCAAACTTACACCACTGAAGGTGCAAAAGCCTTAAGAGTCATTTTGTCATTCGTAGAGTTGTGTAGAAATATCAATTCGAACATACTTTGGGATCCTTTGACCTCAGATATGATAATACCGCTTCATACTGTAGTCCTTGTTTGTTTGTAGAAATAAAAAAAGAGGCAGTCAGAGTGCAATAGTAAAGGAAGTGGCTTACAAATGAACAATACCATCAAAATGATTTTAGCTTATGTGTTAAAACAGGGAACACAAACAGGGAAACTAGAGAAAGGAAACATTACTGCAACCAACCCTGTTGATACAGTTCAAGTATACCACGTCATGGTGGTATCATGAAACAGTCTGATTGTCACCCAAGTATCGTGATGCATATCGTACCATGAGGTTCTTGCCAGTACTCACGTAACTTTTTGACTGACTTTGGAATGTACATTATTATTTGTTAAGCCTTAAAAGGCTTTGATCTTTTCACGAGACATATTCTGATGTGCTCAGGGCCAGCTGGACATGGAGGGGTCCCTCAGTGCCAGGAACCGGGTTGGTATTCAAGATTTTGTCCTCCTGGACGAAACGACGGAGACGGCTTTTCTCAGCAACCTCAAGAAACGCTTCAGTGAAAATCTCATCTACGTGAGTCATGGAAAGAAAAGTCCTTGTGAATGGTTCAATGCTGATGTTTTCCAATGTCCTTACAGACCTATATTGGGACATTGTTGGTGTCTGTGAATCCTTACAAAGAGCTCAATATCTACAACCAGAAGCAAATGGATTTGTACATGGGAGTCAACTTTTTTGAGCTTCCTCCACATATGTAAGTTTTACTTTTCATTCTGACAAATCTAAACACTTGATGTTCTTGATATATATTACTGTTATTATCCCAACTCGTATAGCTATGCTCTGGCAGACAACGCCTACCACACAATGTTGACAGAATTAAGCAACCACTTCATCCTTATCTCTGGGGAGAGTGGAGCTGGGAAGACTGAAGCCTCCAAGAAGATTCTGCAGTATTATGCAGTCAGCTGTCCCAGCACCACCCTGCTGGACACTGTCAGAGACAAGATGCTTATGTCCAACCCGGTCCTCGAGGTCTGTATTTATTCATCATTTTTTGTGAAATTATGTCAACTGGGTTGTCATTTTTTGGTTTTCTGAGTAGGCTTTTGGAAATGCCAAGACTTTGAAAAATGACAACTCAAGTCGTTTTGGGAAGTACATGGATATCCAGTTTAATTGCGAGGTGAGTTGAGTAACACGTACAAGGCAATTTATAACCATAATAGATCGATTAATCGTTTTACTTTTGTGATGGGGGGGGTTTACAGGGCGATGCCGTCGGAGGCCACATTCTGAACTACCTCCTGGAAAAATCTAGGGTTGTTCATCAAAACCACGGCGAGAGAAACTTTCACATTTTCTACCAGTTGGTGGACGGAGGAGACGATGATCTGCTGCAGCGGCTCGGCCTGGAGAGAGACTGTCGACATTACAACTACCTAACTCAAGTATGTGACATGTAAGCATTGATGTTTATGTTTATAGGAGACACTATACGGATATTTAAAACATACAGAGAAAAACAAACATTTCTTTGATCAAAAAAACATTCCATGTGCCAGGTTTTGAATTAAGTCATGCAAGGAACACAATTTTGAACATAGCTAAGTAAAGTAAAGTCTGATCTAAATGTAAGTAATTTCAACCACTTTTTCAGTTTGAAAGTGTATAATCTCTGCTCTTTCGAAAACTGTCTGTCAAAGTAAAATTTATAACTTAAAGATACCATTTAATCATTTTTGGAGATACATTTTTTTGGGGATTCATTTGGAGAACAGAGTCTGATAACTTTTATTATAGATGATTATCTTAAAATTATATATTTGAAATAAGGATGCATCAGATCTACAAACCTGTGACACTGGCATTCAATTTGTAAATTTGCACACATGTTACAACAACGTGGTCCTGTCCTTCTTTCTTTATTTGTCAAGAGGAACTTCTCCTGGTATTTTATTGTGAACACATAATGGATTTTCTTTTAATAGGCTCCGACCCTGGATCACATTGATTAAAATGAATATTCAGAAAAATGTGAGTGAACAAAAAAATCTGCAGCCTTGTCTCTTTGTCAGGGAGAATGTGCCATCCTGCCATCGAGCAATGACAAAAACGACTGGAAGTCTGTGAAGAATGCTCTGCAGATCATCGACATTGAAGAGACGAACAGAAATGTAGGATTTTTCAATTCATATTCAGGGTCTGCCTTGAAGACGCCTTTACAACATCGTGTGTTGGTAATGTTTGCAGAACTTGTTTGAGATCATCGCTAGTGTTCTTCACCTGGGCAACGTTCATTTTGAGTCGGATATAAAAGGTCAGGCCATTCTGAGGAACAACAACGCAGACATGCGATGGGTGTCAAATGTAAGTGTTCGGCCAAACAAAAACAAAAAAGAAAGGTGTATCTGCTGCAGCTCCAGAGGAAGAAACCTGGATTCATAGTTTGGTTCTGTGCAGCTGCTTGGTGTGGAGAACTTCAGTCTCCAAGAAGGTCTGACATTCAGGAAGATTGAGGCGAGGCAAGACCAGGTCAGCACATGACGACAAAAGATAGTCCTGTATTGATTTGGGTTTAATCGTGTCACTGTTTAATGTGGATTCTAAGGTCCTCAGCCCCTTCAGCATTGACCATGCTGTGTATGCCAGAGACGCCTTGGCAAAAGCTATCTACGGACACACCTTCACCTGGCTGGTCAACAGGATCAACGAGTCCATAGAGAACACAGTGAGTGCAAGAGATGTAGTCTCAGGGTTTCATCAAACTCAACCTCTTTTTTGTGTCTCAGGATTCTTCGCGAAAGACTGTCATCGGTCTTTTGGACATTTATGGTTTTGAGGTTTTTTATGTGAACAGGTAAAAATCCATCTTTTACTATAATATAAACGACTCAAGAGTTCTACATAACACTGATGCTGCCTTTTGTGTCCATTAGTTTTGAGCAGTTTTGTATCAACTATTGTAACGAGAAGCTGCAGCAGCTCTTCATCCAGCTCACGCTCAAGTCTGAGCAGGAGGAATATGAAGCAGAAGATATTGAGGTGAAGTTGTTTAACCTTCACTGGCAGATTTATTGACTGTGTTTCTCGTTGTTTCTCTTTCAGTGGGAGCCTGTGCAGTTCTTTAATAACAAGATCATCTGTGACCTCGTTGAGGAGAAACATCGAGGGATCATTTCAATACTGGTTTGTTTTTAATTTAGAGTATTTGTTTAATAGGAAGTATTTGTAAATAGAACACACTGTGCTGCCCAGAGACAGATTCATCCTCAGAACTATAAATTGGAGGATTATCTCCCATAAGAATTATGTCTATAAACATGTGGCGCATGTCTGTAAGGTCAGTGTCTTACTTGCTTCGTTACATTTTTTATTAATAAGTAATCTAATCAATTGATAGATTAAGATTTGCATCAGGAACGTGAAAAGTCATGTGATGTAAAAAAGGCGAAAGTTAACAAATATCTTAAGTGGAAAAATATTTAAGAAACTCTAAGGTAGGCAAAAACCCTACACTCAATGTGGAATAACATGCTATAAAGAATTGGTACCAAATTCAAAAAATATTAAAAATAGTAAAATATTATGTGAGAACCGTCAAAGTCAAGGCACAGGGCCAAATGAGGCCTTCCAACTAATTGTATGTGGCCGACATAAAATGCTTATGTTTGGTTAGATAAATGTAATACTAAATTAATTCATTATAGCTGTTCATCCAAAAACTGGTTTAAAAGAAGGAGCATTTGATGGAAGATGAGAAAAGTTATGTATGTTTTTGTCCATGAAGAAGAAAAATAGGGGGGGAGAAAAAAAGCACAACTTTACTTCATAGTTTTTAAAAGGCACATGAGGTGTTTTTAACAAGTTTCAAACCTTTTTGAAAAACGGAACCAAAAAGAATTGTATTAAATGTATTCATCATAATAAGAAAATAATAGATTTATATTTGTTTGTCATGTTTGCAGTGAAATCGTAATAAACAACACAATGATATAAGTTGTTGCAGTTGTTTTGTTACTACTTTACTTTGAATGCTGGCAGGATGAAGAATGTCTGAGGCCGGGCGATGCTACAGATCTGACTTTTCTTGAGAGACTGGAGGAGAAGATGGGAAATCATCCTCACTTTGTCACGTAAGTGTTCAAACATTGTCGCTGAAGAAGGTCAGCGACAATGAAGGTCTTTTGAACAGGAAAAGGTGTTGATTTGGATTTCTGTCTGGTCAGGCTAAAACACTTCATCACTTTTCTTCTGTCCTTCTGTGATTATAGACACAAACTGGCTGACAAGATGACCCGGAGGACTCTGGAGAGAGGAGACTTTCGACTCCTGCATTATGCCGGGGAGGTCACCTACTGTGTTGTGGGTAAAAGAAGCTGCAAAAAACCTGGTGTCTCTGCACGGACTGACCTTTACTCTAATCCTCTCTTTATTTATAGGTTTTTTGGACAAAAATAATGATCTTTTATATAAGAATATTAAAGATGTGAGTATAAAACATTTCTTACAGTATTATGTCGGAGAGATTATTTGTGTGTTTTCACTGTGTGCAGACATTTTTCAAATCATTATTTGTAGAGAACTGTAGTTCAGTCATGCAAAACTGATTTTTGGTTCTATTTGCTCAGCTGTTGCGTCAATCCAAAAATGCCATCGTCAGAGAGTGTTTCTCCACCATGGTTCCAGACAGCAGACGGAGACCAGAAACAGTCAGTGCCGAATGTGACATTTTACTCGATAATGATTAAATAATAAATCTTTGTCAAGTCAAGCAGGCATCTTTAAACCCCATCAAAAATCTATCGATCTCCATGATGTCTTCAGGTGGCGACCCAGTTTAAGAGCAGCCTGCTGAAGCTGACAGAGATCCTGATGGCTAAAGAGGCCTGGTACATTCGCTGTCTCAAATCCAACGAGTCCAAGCAGCCGGGTACGTTCAGCCAAACACATATGTTGTTGCACATATTCACTCTAAAATGTTGCATAAAAGTGCGAGTTTGTGATTTGTCCAAATTGTTCCTGTGATGAACTGTTGACCAACCTAATGTAAAACTCATGGCCAAGGGGGCCTAATCCCGGGCCTAATCCAATTTTATGTATTTAAGATAAGATAAGAAACATAACTTATTCTTGTCAACAATCATACAGAGATTACAAATAAAAGTAGGTTGTCCCCCTGTTCTTCGGTCGAGAAGCTACACCAAACCCCCACCACAACCCTTTAAAGGAAAATAAATAGATGTATTTGAAACTTTACATTTATTTGTGTTGCAACAATAAGGATCATGTCATCAAGTGATCTAGGACCTCTATTGTACTCATCAGTATGTGTCTGTTTGTACAAAACTCTCTTTTCATTGAAATATTTACATTAGAAAATGTGCTTAAGCCACGCCCACTGAAAAAACTACTTGGATTTACTGGAAATTAATTCTTGTTTACCATAACCACACCCACTCTGTGATTGGTCAAACATCAAGGTTTGTCACCGGGAATCATTAATCATAGAAGTCTCTTTCTCCAAGGGACTTGTTGTATAAACAAAGCGGTGTGTTTTTACAGCCGGCTGGAGGAGGAGTGAAGCCATGATTCGTCATAATGGACTCAGCTCTCATAACCTCTTGTTCGCAAAGATTTCAGATGGGGGAGAACTTTGTAAAGTAATAAGTTCAAAACATGGTCATGATGAGGGACTTACTACATCTTGGAGAGGAAGACATTTGAAACTTAAGTCAGGAACTTTCCTGGGGTTTAGTTAGTTAGTTAGTTAGTTGCCCTTTAAGCACTTACTAAAGGAGTGGGTTATTTGTTTTCAAAACAGTGTGAACAAGCAGCATTTTCTATTTAACTGTAATTCCTTCTTTCATAAAGTTGCCCCTAAACATCTTTTAAACTCCAAAATGGAGAACTTCTTTCTCCGAACATCAGTTTCACCTATCACTACCCAATAATATCAAATGGGCAGCTTCAAACTATTTTTAAGGAATATAGTTTTCCTAGTGTTTCAGGAGAATTATCCTTCTATCTAAAATAATCAAACTTAATATTGTTTTTTATACGTCATGAAAATGTTTTTTTTTGGAATGTGATTGGAATGTGGTCAAACATGACAGCAGAACTGAAATCTTAATAAGTTCCTGATTCTAAGTTGATCTAAGTTTTTAAAGTGTTTCTCTGCCTCACAGGGCAATTTGACGAGGCACTGATCAAACACCAGGTGAAGTATCTGGGCCTGATGGAGCACCTCAGGGTCCGACGTGCTGGTTTCGCTTATAGACGGAAATACGAGATATTTTTACAACGGTACGACTCAGCATTGAACTTTAGCTTTTATTTTCTCAGGAATAAATACTCAGGAGTTTTTGTCCTTGCAGATACAAACCTTTGTGTCCATCGACGTGGCCACACTGGCGAGGAGTGGCTGCTGATGGAGTGGAAGTCCTGGTCCAGCATCTGGGATACATGCCAAACGAGTACAAAATGGGGCGGTAAGGACAGCGTAGGAATCCAGAGGTCAAACAAAAAAGTGACATTTTTAACTTCTTGTTAGCACCAAAATCTTTATCCGTCATCCACGGACTCTTTACGCCACAGAGGATGCGTTCGAGAAGTGTAAACACCAGCTAGGTGGGAACACATTGATGGTTCTCAACGACTGCTATGACAACATGGTTTTGTCATTTCAGCGACCAGACTGCAGGCCAAATACAAAGGATACAGAGCAAAAGGAGAATTCAAGAAACAAAAGGAAGCTGGTGATTAACTTTAAGACGATCAACCGGCAGTATAAAGTTGCTGTTTGATTGAAGGATAATTGATGATCCACAGCCACCAAGATCGAGACCTGCTGGAGAGGCGTGCAGGCCCGGAAGGAGAGGGACAAGCGAGCCTGGGCTGTGAAGGTCATCAAGAAGTAGGTCGACCGTCGACACCGTCATGCACTTCTTCGTTCATTTCCAAACCTCCTCAGGTTCATCAAAGGCTACATGACCAGAGGACAAGCCAAGACAACCGACAACTCGGAGTATCTGGCTTTTGTGAGACAGAATTACCTCAACAGGCTCAAGAACAACCTGCCAAAAACAGTCCTGGATAAAACCACCTGGCTGCCTGCTCCACAAGTGCTGAACGAGGTAGATCTGAAGTTTGAGACGTCGTCAGATGAACCGTCTGATGTCGCTGCTTCTCTTTGCTAGACCTCGGAGCTGCTGCGGACGCTTCACTACCGTCTGATGGTGAGGAAATACGTGAGAGGAATCACACCACAGAAGAAAGCACAGGTACGGACGCCGTCTTGGAACTCTGAGGAGAGAAAACTGACGGAGAAAGTGCAACTAGAGGATATGTCAAAATAATGGCCCAGGATCCAAAACCGGCTCACCAAGTAATTTTATATGGTTCACAAGATGGTTGGCTCAAAGTAGATAAATGTTGATATTTTTTCCTATGAAGATGTCAGGGATTTGGGTAAGAAAACAAAGAGATCATCGTCAACAATTATATAAAGACTTCCAATAACAATAAAACTGAAGTTGAAGGAAAGAAAATTTGATGGGAATTAGATACTTTTAGTCACAATTTAGTAAGTATAAAATGTGTTTAACCTGCGACCAAAAGTGCTATTTTGACACAGTGTGATTGAGTTTGAAACCTCTGAACAAGACTAAAAGACTTTATATAAAATACTTTACCTTCAAATAAAAACATGGTAATAACAAATATACCTTCATTCTTTAAATCTATATCTCTAAAGGGCACTAGTGTCAGCTTAGTTACCCTCTACACAGACCGTCTTGGGCTCATGGGCTTTTGCTATGACCTCCATTAATTGCTCTGTGTCTGGACTAAGCCTGTTTTGCCCAGAATGTCTGAAAATCCCTTTTGTGCTAACAACTCCCTTATTATTGGTGATGTAATAGCGATGTTGAATAGGCTTATTCTCTTTGTCTCATTTCAAGGAAGGTTTTAAAGGAAATAAGAGCTCTTTTGCTCAGATATAAAGTAAGTGTTGAAAGGCCATCAATCTTTTTTGTCTTATTTTATCCCTAGAGAATTTCTGCATCATTTATTTTCAAAATCATCCAAAAAAATGATGTTAGCACCTCTTTAAGTCGATGCAAGCATGTTAAAGGGACAATAAAATATTTAAAACTAAATTACATGGGCTTTGCATTATTCCTTTCAAATATTTTGTGATTTTTTTTTTCTTTTTATCTAGTGAAAATCCTCCGGCAATTGTAAGTGAGTAATTATTATTTGTAAAGCGCCTTTCTCAGCCTAAGAAAACATAGAGACAAACACAGCAGCCCCAGGAAAATTAAGAAAAAGCCTGCACAAATAAATAAGTCTTAAGATGCTTCTTAAAGGAGTCAGAAGTCAGTAGAAGGATTTCTCTCCTCTGGTCCTGAGCCGTGTTCAGGAACCATCAGTAGATTCTGATCCACAGACCTCAGAGCCCGAGTTGGGGTGTAAGTCTGGATCAGATTACTGATTTAAGGAGGAGTCTGACCATGAATAGATCTGAAAGTAAGAACCAGAATTTTAAAATTGTTCCTTAAATAAACCGGTGAAGAGTTTAAGGATCTGGGAAATGTGAGTTCTTCTACTAGAGCAGGTCAGAATTCTCGCTGCAGAGTTTTGTATTAACTGCAGGCGAGACACATTCTTGTTAGACACGAAAATAAACTGTTAAATAGTATAAACAAGAAGACACAAACGCATGTTGTTGTGTACTTCATCTAGTTTAAGTATAGAGACAATTAAATATTAAACACATAATTAGTGAAAAATATACAGTATGTTTTAAATAATTGTTAGACAGTTAAAAGACAATATAACTATTCTTGTGATGATCCTAACCAATGACCCATTCCTTCATCAGTTCGAGTTGAAGTTCATCACCAGCTGCATCTTCAAAGGAAAGAAGGAGAGTTACCCTCAAAGTGTGGCTCAACCCTTTCTGGACACCAGAATCAGTAAGACTGTCTCACTATTACACAAATTCAAGGAAGTATCTAAAGGTTCGGTCCGCAGGTGAGCAAGACATCAACATCAGGGTCCTGCAGATGATACGCAACGAGCAGATCAAGGTAGAAACAAGTCAAACGTGTGACTGGACGGTTGAGCTGAGTGGCTCGTGTGTCTGCAGTACAGCGTTCCAGTGATCAAATACGACAGAAACGGCTTCAAGCCCAGACCTCGACAGCTCATTCTCACCAAGGCGGCCATCCACATGGTGGAGGAGGCCAAGGTCAAGCAGAGGGTCCAGTACACGTCCCTCACAGGTCAGTGTTGGTTGAACACATGAGGGTCTAAAAGTGAGCTGACCGGGTCTGTAACTCTCCACCCGTCAGGTGTTTCTGTCAGTAACCTGACGGACTGCATCATCGTGTTCCACATCACCTCTGAGGATCCAAAGCAGAAGGTACGTGCGCCCGGAGGATTAGGGGTCAAAAGCCCTGGAGCTGGTCGCCATCCGGTCCCTCCTTTCATCACAGTAATTATGTGTTTAACCGTGTTGAGAAGACGCAAGAGGCGCTCCATGTTTAATAGACATAATTGGCTCTTTCTTTGACTCCTGGTGTCTCTTGAGCACTTAACGTTATAGTTTTTTTTAGAGAAAGATAAGAGGCCTCTAGTCAAACATTGCTTGTTTCAGAGAGACGTGTCCATTCACTGTGACCACCTGTTCGAGCTGCTGACCAAACTCAGCGTCATCGCCAACAAACAGAACGCGATCAAGGTGGTTCAAGGAAGGTGAGTCTGTGTCTCGAGAATAAGAAAAAAAACACAAGAAATAATTGTTATGGCTCTCAGTATTAAGATGGAAACTCAGACAGGGAAAGAAGGTGCCGTGGACTTTAGCACCGGTCAGGAGCCAATGGTGTACAAGGCTAAGAATGGACACCTGATGGTGGTGGGTGGAGTTCCGTCGACAACTTAACTCAAACAAAGGTTTGGAATTAACGGATCTTTGTCACGACAGGTCGCAACACGGACGAGGACTCGATGAAACCAGAGACAAAGCCATTCATCCTCATATACGACCACGGGTAATCAGGGATGTTTAGCACAGGGGTCTCAGACATGCAGCCCGTGGGACCACCAAGACTTGCCCAGATCTACTCAAGAGTCTCTCCTGGATGACAAGACTCTGTGAAGAAAACTTTTAAAGGACCATGATCTTCACAATCAACCTGAATCCATGACCAGCATCTGTCACACCACTTACAGTTTTGGGATTTCTGTGAAGAGGTCATCGCGAGGTTCATCTCCTGTTCCTCTGCATCCAAGTGTGATACCATCTTCCACACATTTACAAGATTCACCTCCGCATGAAGTCTGGACCATCCAAAGTGAATCCTCAGATCGCTAAAGATGTTTTCCTTCTCAAGTTAAAGGAGCCATATGTAAGATACTTTTATACAACGACACAGAAAACGGTATCAGATCTTTGTAGAAATTTATTCGTGATAAAGTATATATAAATATAAAACATACATATACGTCTGTACAACGAACATCAGAGGACTGTGATTCTTGGATAATTCCACCGTTAACAACATTCTTTGACAAAGACAGTAGAGTATGGCAGCTCTTATTTCGCTCCTTGTTGCACGCATGTCTACAGGATTCCCTTCCTACCACTCGGCTCTGGTTACACCTCTTCATTTCATCATTCTATCGCCAGAGAACATGCAACACCTGTGGTCGCAGCTCGGGTTTCCTCTTTCAACGGTGATGGTTTTGTGGAGTGGAGGGAGTAAATGTGACGATAAATACGGCAGATGACTAAGAAAAGTGCCATCTGCCTTTTGATTAAAACGTTAGTTAGTTTCTAATAACTTCAGGTTTTATAGTAGCCTGACTAATGGGGGGGAGACCAGCGCCACCATGTGGCTCTGTAGTGTTTCACACCCTAGTGAGGAGAAGCAAAACCTGTGCAACAATGATTTGATTTGTTTCTCCTCCTGAATGTAACAGAGGATCAACAAGTTGTAAATCCAAACACTGATTTGTTTAAAGCTGACGTGTCCAAAGTGAAGAGCTTCTGACATCTAGTGGACAAGACAGTCGACCGATAAAGACACGTCACTGCAGCTCTACACGCAGTAGGAATGCTCGTCTCCTGAAACAGCTGGAGGAAGGAAAGGAGTAAAAAGAGGCGCTGGGTGTCGTAAGGCACGAGCGTGAAAACCGTCCGGCGTCAGACGGCTGTGGTTGAAAGGTCACTGGTGGTGGTGTGTGCGGTCGTCTGGCCTCTTGATGTGAATCCTGCGAACGCGATCGATCCGCTCGCGCTCGTCGTCTTCATCCAGGTGGTGGGATCTCCCAGCAGCGCCCCCTGTCGCTTCTAGAAGAGCATTATCAGGACCCCTGCCATCATGGGACTCGTACAGGAGGATGTTGAGGGTCTCCTCGTAGATCCTGGCCTCAGGGAACTCAACCTAATAAAAGCATTGACAAGGTCAACTCTATGTTTTCTATGAATAATCTGGAAAAGCCCTAGACATTTTTTTTCCTGGCCCCTGAAATGTATGTAAAAACAATCCTTATATGACGTAGTTCATTTACCTTGGTCTGCTTCTTCTCTGTGGCATAAACGATGGAGGTGCAGCAAACCTCCGCGATCTTCCTGCCCTGGCCGTAGAAGGACCAGCAGCAGATCTCATCCCCGATCACGTCTTTGATGAACAGCACGCGCCCGTTGAAGCGTAGAGACAGCTTGTCAAAGAGCTCGATGTTTTTCAGCATGTTGTCGTCAGAGTTGCTGAGTAACGGTTCACACCATTAGAATCACGTCCGCTTTACAAGCGCAGCTGAAGCAGCTCAACACTCACCTGGTGTACGAGTACTTGTTGTTGCTTCTGTTGTACAGCAGTTTAACCGTTGGCTGTAAACGACAGAAGACTCAGTAGGTTTTTATTTTGAAACAGACAAGGTTAAGTAGAGAAATAAAAAATACCTTGTTTGAGGTCGCAATGAGCTTCTGCTCTTCCTTCGATGATGTCATCAGAGGAACTTTACAAAGTGGCTCGTATGTCTCTTTGTTCTACAAAAAAAGATTAATTTAGACATTAAAGAGAGGCATGAGGGGGACGATGGCGCCCCCATGAGACCACACAGTACTCATCCATGTCCGATATTAATTACAACTTCTAGTAAGAATGAAATACCCCCCAAAAATTAAATCCCAAAATGACCCTAAATATGTGAGGTCATAGTATAAAGATTGGAACTTATGGAATACATTTACTGTAATATATATCTTTTTTTTACCTGCAAGGCAGCTGTGCATTCATCAGCAAGTCCCTGAACCAGATAATACTTGGCTTCGGCTAATAGCTCCTCCGTTTCCCGCCGACTGTCCGGGAGAGGAACGGCACCATCTCTTAAGTAGTTCAAGATAGTTCCAAAGTGTTTTCCACAACGATCGATCAGGATCCACCCTGAAATGGAAAAAAGTATTTCATTATTTATTTCACAGGTAAACATGCATTAAAAATTACTCTAAAAAGGTTTAAATGTCAATTTAGCGCTGGCCGAGTGATATGTTAAAGTGCTGCACCTGTAAATAAAATATTATCATTTAATATTTTATCTGAAAGGTAATAAACAAACCTTCACTGTCGGTGAGAACTTCCATTCTACCGCTGAACATTGCCTTCAGCATCGTGTCCTGCTTGGTCAGTGTCTGCATCGTGGTGTAGTACAACGCCCCGCCGACGTTTAACTTGACATATTTGGAGCTCGGGCTGGACCCTTTGAAAGAAGTCGTCCTGGTTGTAGCTGCCGGCACTGCCGAGCTCACCACACTCTCTCCCGACATCTCTTCCTGGGAAACAGAGATGAGAGACACATATTTGATCAATAATATCTTGATTATGGATTTTCTTAGCATCAGAATTGTGTGTCTCCATCTTTTCAAAATCACACCAAGGCATACAATGGACACAGGAAGGTTTTATTCTATTGAATATACTTTTTAATCATTTTAAAATCACTTATATTAAGTAATGTGACGTCAAGTAATGTGACGTCAAATCCACATAAATTATCTATCCATATAGGGGGGATCATTTGTGTTACTTCCTTATATTCGTAAACCAATTTTAAAAGCCAAATTTTGGCAATTTTGTGGAAATATCGAATATGAGTAAATTTCCATTAAACAAAACATCAAATATATTGTCGATGTCCTAGACAAGTCTGATCGCGATGAAGCATCATTGAAGAAAAACATGTCGCTTAATAATGTGTCATTTCATTCCCTCACATAAAAATAGTTAATATATTTATGTTATTATTCATTTTTAATGAGAAAAGCATGACTATTTAATCGAATAGATAGTAATTCAATTTGCGTTTTCCGATGCTAACGAAATAGCCTCATAAGTTAGCCTCAACTTATTTATCTGAGGCAACGACGTCGAAGAAGAAGGTTTCATCAAAGTCAGCCAAACGTGAACCAAAAGAAGTTTGGTGATGCATAAAATAAAGCAGTTATTACCATAGAACCCAGAGCAGACTTTGTAAATGTAGCTCGCTAACGTCAGTCAGCTAACACCCTCTTCCTTCCGCTGCGCAGGCATAAGAATGACGTCAACGTTAAAGGGACAGTACACACTATTTTTGTTGAAACACCGGAGATTGTACATTTCCTGGTGGAGACATTAACAACGAACGAATGTCAAGAGATATAAATATACAATAAATTATTCTGCTCATGTGATGAACATATATATATTTTTAAAACCTGCGTAGTTCCGCTGATAGTCAAGAATAGCAGCCCTTCCACCCAGACAACATACTTCATCAAAACCAGCTAAATGCTTAACAAAAAAAAACAACATTTCTTCTTAGTTTCGTTATTTATATTTGTTAAACTTTGACTACCAATTGAATGTATATATTTTAGTATTGGTTAAGTATTAGTTGAGAAAAACATTACCCGGACACATTTAATGCAACACCGAGGATTAATGGCTGCAGTGTGTATATGGAACCTTTCTTATTGTTTACAATTTGAATCGGTCTGTTTCGCATATATTCTGAGTCTGTCAGTGGCGAAAGACCATTCTATATGGTTCGATAGTGGGAAATATCGATAAATAAACGCGACAAGTCAGTTGGAATCGAGTCTAAAGGCGAGTTGCGGTGAAGTAGCCCGGCGTGCTAACTATCCCAGCTGCAGCTGCATTGTGTCGGTCCAGGATGGGGAGGTAACCTTCAATAAATATAGCCTTTTATACTTGGATTCGTAAAGAAAACCAAATGAATGCCAAGGTGATAGGACCAGACTAAGTGTCCAACCGGGAAAACGGCAGGTAAGTCCATGGCTGACGATATAAACAATGTATCTGCTGTTGTGTTTTTAATCTGTTCCTTCGCTTGAAAACTTGTACTTGAGCACATTTTAAAGATGAAAGTAAATGGATCAAAGGTTACCGGACTGTATAAACGGACATGTGACTTATTAAAGAGACTTGTGTCAATCTGTGGACTTGATATCAACATGGATGTCGAGCTCAGAAGTGAAAAGATAACTGGGGTAGTAACTCGAAGCCCAGACTTTTCTCCTGCGCCTCACAACTAACAAGAAAGATGTAAGATGAGAGATAAACAAATGTTCAGGATTAGCAGGTCCAGGCAGATAAATCGAATGACATGATCTACTGTATTAAAGCGGCATATAATTGTATTTTCTAGGTGAGAAAATGTTTAAAGTACCGCAGAGCTCAAAGTCTGAGTTCCTGGACAAAGCCAGGCAGGCTAGAGAGGAAAGGAAGGGGCTCAAGGAGAAGGAAAGAGCAGCGACCCTCATCCAAGCCCTGGTGAGGAGGTTCTTGTGTCGCTGCAGACTCCAACATCAGCTCAGGTGTGTATAAGAAGAAAGAAAAACTCTGTCATTTGGTTTATTTTATGTTTAACCGCTCATTTGTGTCAACAGGAAAGAGGTTGATGACTTTTTTCAAACTCAAGAAACTGGAACGTCAAAAAGAAATGCACTTTCAATATTCAAAATCGCTCGCAAATTGTTGTTCATTTATCATCCAGAAGATAAGCTGGTAAGTGTTCGATGTGGATCAGAGTGTATATGTCAGAGTAGCGTCACCTGAATTTCCATTCCTCTCTTTATGATCCTCAGAGGTTTGAGAAACTATGTCGGGCAATCCTTGCCAGCATGGAGGCTGAAAATGAACCTAAAGTAAGTAACTTGAGGCATTAAATAATTTTTTATTTTATTTATTCATATTTATCTGATTATTTCTACCATCTTTGACCCTCAGGTGTGGTATGTTTCACTGGCTCTCTCCAAAGATCTTACTATTCCCTGGTTGAAACAGATAAAAGACGTATTGTGGATCTGCTGTCAGTTAGTTAAGAAGTTAAAGGTTGGTTCTGATATTGTTTCCCTAATATTTATTGATACAGTTCAAGCTAAACTGATCCATAAATACCACTTTATAATTTACAGCCAGACATTCTTCAAGACAACAAGATGATCACTTTGTACCTCTCAATGCTGGTTACCTTCACCGACACCTCAACATGGCGCATAGTCAGAGGGAAAGGCGAGTCCGAAACCAGCTGAAGATCGTTATTCTCATGTGAATTATAGTTTAACAATGATTTTCTCTTTATAGGAGAAGCTCTAAGACCTGCTTTAACAAGGATATGTGAGAATATTATGGGCCATCTCAACCAGAAAGGCTTTTATTCTGTGCTCCAGGTTCTGTATTACTACGCTCCTGATTTTATTTTGATGAGCTGCCAGTTTATTGTCGTTGTAATCTGTTTCAGATCCTGCTGACTAATGGCTTGGCTCGCTCGAAACCTTCGCTCTCAAAAGGCACACTAACGGCGATCTTCACTTTGTCTCTGAGGTGAGTTATATGACTCTTAAAAAAAACAAGTGCACTTGTAATGTATTGATTTGAGTGCATTTCTAAAGCCTTACAAACCACAACTGACTAGTATCAATCAGGAAAATGACTAATAAGGTTCAGTAAAGAGGACATAAAGACAATGGGTCTGACCCGGGGGACAAACCCATTCTGGAAATGTATAAATTGAAGGATGGATAGACCTTATCAGAAATGTTCTCTGCCCCACATCAATAACTCTTGATTTGTTAAGAGGATTTCTTCTCATTTCTCATTTAATTTGCAGATTTTTGCATCATCTGTTTCGTCTGCTTATCTTTGGTAGTTTTACTAATTTTCTTTTGTAATAATTGTAATAACAATAAAACAAGGCAATAACAGTTTAATATTTATGATTATATTATTTATGATTTGAGTAAGTAGATATAGATAGATAAATAGATTGATAGATCTTTATTCACCCTAGTTTGCGATGATGATGCATTCTTAAGAGAAATGTCAGTTTTTTGCTTCTTTACTGAGGCGATAATGACTCTTTCGTTTTACTCTTCAGGCCAGTTGTTGCCGCTCACTACTCTGACAACTTGCTGAGGTCGTTCCTCATTCACATCATGTCCGTTCCAGCTATAGTTTCTCATCTCAATGTTCTCACTCCAGAGGTGAGTCTGCCGCTCGGACACACTTTGAATTGTTTGATCGAACTTATTAATGTATGTTTTTGTCTTTTCAGTGTATGACGTCAATCCAGACTCATGAGCTTTTGCGAAAGTTTATTCTGTTTCTCAGTCACGAGGAACAGTGTTCGGACATCTGTGTGTGTCTGGAGGGAAGCCACACGCTCTGCTTGCTCGGTATTTTACATAGACTCAGACTTTTCTTTGTCAAGATGCAAAATAATTTGCTATTTTCTTTCATTCCAGGAAATCTTATTCACTTGGGCTTCCTGAGTGAAAAAGTCCTGGAGGAAGAGACGAATCATTTTGTGCGTGACCTCACCGATATGTTGTGCTACTGCCAGAGATACGTTTCTCAAAAGAAGTCCAACCTCACCCACTGGCACCCGGTCCTGGGCTGGTTCTCCCAGACTGTCGACTACGGGTGAGTTAAAGACGCCCTCTAGTGTACGAGGACGTGTTAGTGTTAGTCTCTGTCTTTCCGTTGCAGTCTGAACGAGTCGATGCCTCTGGTGACTAAACAACTCCAGTATCTGTGGGGGGTTTCCATCATCCGGACCCTCTTCAACGACGTCCTCTCTAAGAAGCTAGAGAGTCAGGATCCCACTCTCTCCCCCCCGCAGCCCAGCACGTCCCAGAACAATCTGCCAGTTAAAAGTGAGACTAGATAACGGGTTGATTTTAAACTTGTGATACTAACTTGTGTGGCTCTGACAGGTCTCTTCAAGCGAGCGTTTCAGAAGTCTGCTTCTGTACGAAACATCCTGAAGCCGGTCGGGGGGAAGCGAGTCGACTCGGCCGAAGTCCAGAAGGTGTGCAGCATCTGTGTGCTGTACCAGACGGCTCTGTCCACGCTGACGCAGATCCGGCTCCAGATTCTGACAGGTGAGCCATCTTTAAAGTATGTTCAGACGGAACCTGATCTGTGGTCTTACCCCTCTATCTCTCTCTCTCTCTCCTTAGGTCTGACACATCTGGACGACCTCCTGCCCAAACTGTGGGCATTCATCTGTGAGCTGGGACCTCAGGGAGGCCTCAAGCTCTTCATGGAATGCCTCAACAACGACACGGAAGAGTCCAAGCAGCTTCTGTCCATGCTGATGCTGTTCTGCGACTGTTCCCGACACCTCATCACGTAAACGCCCAACACGCGTGAGGAGTTTTTAAAGAGCTGCTTTTGTGACTCACTTTCCTTTCTGTTGCAGGATCCTGGACGACATTGAAGTTTACGAGGAGCAAACGTCCTTCAAGATAGAGGAACTGATCACCATCTCGTCGTTCCTCAACACCTTTGTGTACAAAATGGTTTGGGACGGGATTTTAGGTAAGATAGTCACTGATTAAGATGTTTCATTCAGCAAATGTTCTTCAGCAAGGTCATTGGGTTAATGTCTTGCTCAAGGGCATTTCAACAGAACATGTTTACTGGCAAATTGATGTCCTTTGCTTGGTGAGAAGCTACTTTTAATGTTGTTGGAAATGTGCTAAAAGATGATCAGATATATATCAGATTATAGATTATAGTCTGTACAGGACAAATGAAACCTCATCACCTCTTTGGTAAAGTTTGTTCTGTTTGATGATTATTCTGGGAAGTACTCAACTCTCTAAATAATTTAGACTCCAAACAAGCCTTATTTATGGCAACAAATTATGAATCCATGTGGAACAGAGATCTAAGTCAAGTGCACTCACAAAACATTTATATTGTTTTCTAAAATCGTCCATATTTGATCTGAATCTCTTAATTTCCATAATTGCTTTATTATTTACTCTCCATTAAGAGAATATAATTGGGTGGAAATTATCTTACCATCTATTTATCGAAGACCCTTTTAATTAATGTGCTCATATTCTATCAATATTTGGGACATATTTGCTCTGCAAACCTCAAGTTTGACGTGACTTACACGGAGCAATATCCAAAAAATAAATAAAAACAAGTCTGCCCCCTGCTGGATGAAAAACGCATCTTCTTTTTGTAGACCATATTAATACTTACTTACCGGTACTTAATTGGATTTATTTCTAGATAATTTCAAGAAAACATTTACTTAGATTTTATTTATTTTCTTAATTATATTTAAAACATAATACTTATTTTATTATGTATCATATTCAAAATAACTTTTAAATGTTTTTCCTAAATCCATATTAAAACAAAATACCGTTTTCTATTACATTTATTTTTTAGATAATATTTAAAACAAAATAATGACTTTAACCTTATTTATTTCTAGATCATATTTAAAAAGGATTACTTTTATTTCAATCCTGAATTGTTTGCATCAGCAGAGATGGCTAAAGGGGAGAAGCTGGAGCTCTTCCACAGTGTTCATGGATGGCTGATGGTGCTTTATGAGCGAGACTGCAGGCGGAAATTCACCCCCGACGACCACTGGCTCCGCAAGTGAGATCAAATCTAAAATCCAACCACTGTATTGAATCCAAGCTCCCCGTCACTGAGAAAGATTCATTTTATTGTTTCAACCTTCAGGGATTTGAAGCCGAGCCTGTTGTTCCAAGAGCTGGAAAAAGGCAAGAAAAGAGCTCAGCTGCTGCTGCAGTACATCCCTCATGTCATCCCACATAAGAACGTGAGTGAACGACCTGAACATTAGATTCTACTACACAACTATAACAATCGATCTGATATCGATTGAATAGACGTGGAAACGTAAGCATTGAAATCGTCCACTTGTGACGTGTTTTCCTGCTGATTCCAGAGAGTGCTGCTGTTCCGGAACATCGTCACAAAGGAAAAGGAGAACCTGGGATTGGTGGAGACAAGCTCCGCCTCCCCTCATGTCACCCACATCACGATCCGCCGCTCTCGCATGCTGGAGGTATCTCAAAGTTCTCGCCTCGTTTCAAAAGTTCCGCGCCACAGCTTGAGCTTCCGTGTCCTCAGGACGGATACGACCAGCTGCGCCGCCTCCCCGTCAACTCCATCAAAGGAGTGATCCGCGTGAAGTTTGTGAACGACCTGGGCGTGGACGAGGCGGGCATCGACCAGGACGGCGTCTTCAAAGAGTTCCTGGAAGAGATTATTAAGAAAGTGTTCAACCCTGCACTCAACCTGTTCAAGGTGATCATCACGGAATGTGTTTCAATCACTTCAATCTTTGACCCGCCGCATGTCTCCTCAGACCACCAGTGGGAACGAACGCCTCTTCCCCTCACCCACGTCCTACATCCACGAGAACCACCTGCAGCTGTTTGAGTTTGTGGGGAAGATGCTCGGCAAAGCCATTTACGAGGTTCGTGTTTCTCCCCAACATCATCTTTCTAACTTTATTGACTTCGATTTCTTTTCGTTCAGGGGATCGTGGTGGACGTTCCTTTCGCCTCCTTCTTCCTCAGTCAAGTTCTGGGTCACCACCACAGCACCTTCTACAGCTCCATCGACGAGCTGCCGTCACTGGACTCCGAGTTTTACAAGAACCTCACTTCCATCAAGGTGTGGAACCTGTTCCCGTTCATATCTAGTTCTTATG
The DNA here is from genome assembly GCF_982586985.1 of Callionymus lyra. Taxonomy (NCBI): domain Eukaryota; kingdom Metazoa; phylum Chordata; class Actinopteri; order Syngnathiformes; family Callionymidae; genus Callionymus; species Callionymus lyra. The sequence continues at coordinate 11,604,197 of NC_141818.1, read as the reverse complement.
ACCTCTGACCTCTTGCGTTCTATCGCAGCGCTACGACGGCGACGTCAGCGATCTGGGGTTGACGTTGTCTTACGATGAAGATGTCATGGGTCAGGTAAGGAGTGGAAACATTATTGGGGTGTTTTGAACTGTGCGCTTAACTTTGTGTTTGGTCACAGCTGGTCTGTCATGAGTTGATACCTGGAGGGAAAACGATGCCAGTCACCAATGAAAACAAGTATGTGTTCTCTTTTATTTTTAATTTCTTTCTGTTTCATTTATTCATGTATTATAATGGAAGACAATTACACTAATTTATGTTGTTGTTGTGTTATTATTAAACTTTCTTCATATAAAAAACTATAGTTATAAATATTATTATTGAATGGTGCCTAATATGTCTAAAATAATAATAATAATCATGAAAACAGGTACGTTTTTAAAATGAATTGAATTGAAAATTACATTTCATTCTGTTTAATTTGTTAATGTATTATTATTATTAAATTGTGTCTAATCTGTCTAAAATAAAACAAATGAAAATAATGAAAACAAGTTTTTATTTTATTTTAACTAAGTTTCGAAAATCTGTTTTGTTTATTAATGATTTATTATAATTGTATTATTATTATTCAAATGTGTTTAATCCACCTCAAATAGTAATAATGATAATAAATATAATATTCTTAATCTCATTCTGTTTTGTTAATTAATGTATTATTATTATTAATTTCATATAAAAAGAAAACAATCATAATTACGAAGTATGTTTTTCCTTTTAAATAAGTGTTACTCTGTTTAATTTCTTTAATTTTTTTTATTATTATAATTATATATATATATATATATATATATATATATAATTATTATTTTGATTGACATTAGTTTAATCTGTCTAAAATAAAATAATAACATATTTATGAAATTATAATTTGGTTTTATTTATTAAGATATTATTATTTTGTGTGTATAAAAATGTATTTAAGTTTTATTTAAATAATAATTATGTGTTTTTTTGTTATTATTATTAATTGAACTGCGTCTAAACATTACACATAATGGAAAAAGAAAAGAAGTTGAGTTCTGGTTGTCAACACCTGCAGGATCAGCTACATCCACTTGATGGCGCACTTCAGGATGCACACGCAAATCAAGGAGCAAACGGCAGCGTTCATCCGGGGCTTTCGCAGCATCATCAACCCAGAGTGGCTGCACATGTTTTCTACGCCCGAGGTTCAGCGCCTGATCGCGGGAGACAACGCTGAGATCGACCTGGATGACCTCAAGTACGTTCTTCAGAACCTTCACGGATGCTGGTCGTTCGTTCTTGTTATCGAACTTTCAAAACACACACATGAGACTAACTTATTAACTCTTAACTTTGTTCTGGTTCAGGAAACACACCGTCTACTATGGAGGTTTCCACAGCAGTCACCGCGTCATCATCTGGCTGTGGGACATCCTGTCCAGCGACTTCACCAGTGAAGAGAGAGCCATGTTTCTTAAAGTGAGACCTCCGTCCAACTATCATGACACCCAGTCATTGTGACGACCTCTACTTGACCTCTGTTTTCTTTTGTCTCCTCCAGTTTGTTACCAGCTGCTCAAGACCTCCTCTTTTAGGATTCGCCTACCTCAAACCCCCCTTTTCTATCCGCTGCGTGGAAGTGTCAGACGATCAGGTACATGTCGCCCTAATGAAGACGTTCTTTATTCCATTAACTGTCATCATATAAGGGTGTTTTTATTGTTTTTATTTTTATCTGCTGAGGAGATTTTTGTTTTGTTTTTGTTTTAGCGTAATGACCTAATATTGAATGAACGGATTGAAAAGTGTTGACGATGGGACAACATGTTTGTTGTGATCTGAATTAAATAGTTTCTCACTTTATATCGTGTCAAACTTATATTATGATCCCGCAGGTGGTTTTCTCTAAATTAAACCAGTTTAATGTACATGTTGATAAAATATATGTCAAGATATCCATGTTTACGATAAGCTAAATTAAGTAAAGTAAGTCAACAATCAAACAGAGACAAACACAAAGATAGTGAAGAGAGATTGAACACAGACGGTTAAAATATAATACACGTATTATACTTGAATTATATTAACTTGTAAAAATAAGAAGTAGTAAATGTAAGATTTTGTTCGACCTGCGACGAAAGATTTTGGCCCCTCTTGTGATTTGAGTTTGACCCTTGATTCGTGAGGTTCACAACAAAATATTGTTAAATTATATAATTATATAATTATAAAAATGTTCCTGGCATATAATGTGAATGATTTCTTTGCTGTGGCCCCGAACAACGGTTTAAACCATTTTATAACTTGGACCTTTGACTGTATTTACGTGGCCCTTAACTTAAAGATCATGTTGAAACTAAACATTTGTATTTTATTTGTTACTAGTCTCTTAATATGACTCAAGGGTTTTTGATTTAGGACTTGACTACCACTCTTTTGTCCTCTTTTGTGAGTATTTATTGACTCTTAGTAAGATTTAATGAACTAGAAAAAGTGATTTCATATCAGGTTAAAATAAAGTTATATAAAAAACAATATAATAATAGTTTCATAGATGGAAAGATTTTATTATTCGATCTGAAAGATCTCCTTCAGGAAATTAGGTTCCAGTTCACAGCAAGTTGCATAAAAACAGAACAAGAACAAAGTGCAAATAAGTGCAAATATAAAGAACATAAATCAAAAGGAGATAACTCAAGGAAAAAGGATACAAAGATTAACCTAGAATAGAATCATCTTTTCACTTCACTCCTGCCCCCAAACTCAGAATTAAACAATCTAATAGCACGAGGAATGAATGAGTCCCTGAGTCTATTAGTGTTGCATCATGGGAGGAGCATTCGTGCCCTCGATCTGCTTCTCTGCTCACTGTTCTGTTCCATCCTATCTAGCTTGATTTTATTACTTGATTTTATATTTTCCGCTCCATTATTGTTTTTTGCTTAATGGCCCCTCACTATAGAAACTGGATAAAAAGTGGCCCCTGAGGAAATCTAAGCACTACACGTGACACACTGTGGTTTATTGACGGTGATTCCCTGTGTTCCCAGGACACGGGAGACACCCTGGGCAGCGTCCTCAGGGGCTTCTTCACCATCCGTAAGAAGGAGCCGGGGGGCCGCCTGCCCACGTCCTCCACGTGCTTCAACCTCCTCAAACTGCCCAACTACAGCAAGAAGAGCATCCTGCGCGACAAGCTGCGCTACGCCATCAGCATGAACACGGGCTTCGAGCTCTCCTAGACCCTCCACCCCGGACTGAGACCACCATTTTGTTTCTGCCACTCCTGGACCTGAAGACTCTCCCTGTACAGTTGCTTCTTCTCTGCTCCTCAGGCTTTTAACGGGATCTTAGTGGAACCCAAACGCTCCCGGAACTCCACCTGAACTGGAAAGCAATACATTAACAAAAAAAACAATGCAAGTCTCTGCTAGCGTTTGCTCGTCATCTCGCTCCGAGACAAATCAAGTATTTTTTACTTCCTCTCCACGGACCTCGAGTTCGACTCGGTTTCTCCTTCCCCGAGAACGTCGCGGACGAGCCGACGCCGAACGATGTCAGAACTCCATCTTGTTTTACCTTTAACGTGACTGGAAGTCGTGCACGGTCGAGTGGAACCTTTTCTCTCTCATCAGGACGCCGGTGACCTCGCTTGACATCAGGACACATTTTCAGACGACCCCGAGTGCCTCGTGTATCTCCCCCTCCTCCCCCTCCTCCCCCCCCTCCCTGACTTGCGACCCATAACCACACGTTTGGAAACAAGCCATAGAGTTGAGCTGGACTTCTGTTCCGTGGAACCAACCACGGTTACCACGACAACCACGTAGAGATTTTACGATGATTTTTATTTTCAAGACGTTAGAAGCCTCAACTTGATGTCAAAAAGACTGGTTTCAGATCAGATTTGTGTTGCACATGTTTCTCCTGCTGGTGGTTGAGGGAGACGAGATGAGGGTTGAAATATATTTGCCTTTTTATTTTTATTTTTTAGCCTCGATACGTTCGTACAGGGTTAATAAATTCATAAATGCAGTCGGTTTGGTCGGTTCAGTCACTTTTTAGATCCAGAATCACAGACTTTTTAATGCAGTCGAGGAAAACGTACCTGTAGTGGATCCACAGTATTTTAATAAGTTATGCAAAAAAAAAAAAAGGAGTCATTTTAGTGTCGCTATGTTTAGCAAAAAAATGTCATTAATGATCCGTTTCTAACGAGTAATATATGTTGAACAAACTAAAAAAGTGTAATTAAACTTTCATTTAAAAAAAGTTGACTCCAGCGGGAGGTCGAGGGTGAGACGGTGTCTGAGGAGGTTCTGAGGAGGTTCTGAGGAGGTTCTGAGGAGGTTCACGCTGTAATGATGTCGCTTCATCACCTTCGACCTTGAACTCCTGTCTCCAGAACATCCTGTTTTTTAACTGAAACGATCCGTGTACGATTCTTCAGGCCTGTAACATTAAAACACTATAGAAAACATCACGTGTGGTTTTCACCTTTGTGTTGATATTGTTGTGCGATTTGTCAACAAGTGTTCAGTTTTTTTCCCTTTAAGATCCTAATTTTCTGTTGCCCCGGGCAACCCGTGGGCCGGATTACGTGGTGACCTTTCATTTCCTGGACCGGCTCAGCACTTTGATGCAGGACCTGGACATGAGCGGGTCGCCGAGTCCTTCTCCGGCTCGATGGTTCAAATCCCTCCGCAGGTGAATTCAACCTCAACATTCTTCTTGATCAACTCACACTTCTGTCAGATGATTGACCTCTGAGGGAACATAATCTTCTCAGCAGACCAGGAGCTTTGCAGGAACATTGTGCTGGTTTAACTCACGGTGGATGTAAGGGTTCTGGTCGTTGCAGGACCCGCCCCGGGGATCCCTTCCTCAAGATGTACCCGCTTCAGTGCGAGGATCTGCTGAAGAGGGCCCGAGGATCCTTCCAGTCCGGACGCACCGTGAAGGAGACTTTCCGAGTGACTCAGCTGGAGGCCCTGGTGCGGATGGTGGAGGAGCACGAGTGCGACTTCGTGGAGGCTCTGGGACGTGACCTTGTCAAGGTGAGACCCCCAAACCCGAGCTATCTTGTCTTCAGACCTTTCACCAGTGAGTTCACATTGTCTTGTGGAAGTGTCGTCAGAATATTGAATGATTTTATTTAACATTTCAAAGGTTTGAATTGTTTTAATGTTTTTTTTAAGCATTTTCTTTTTTAATAATGAGTTCAATAAATTGTATATTAAATTTGTTTTTATTGAATAATAGAATTCAATATTTTAATATATCAATATAAGAGGTTAAATTTGTTTTTTTTAAATAATTCAATAGAAAAAAATCAAACATGTCCTGGATTAATTATTTATTGTTACACATAGAGTTAAGTATTGTAATTCCCATAATAAAAAAAGAAAAGTTAAATTCTGTATATAATCATTTGTTTATAGCTTTTTTAAATTCCATATAAAAATGCAAGTATAGAATAGAATAGAATAGAAAAGCTTTATTCATCCCCAGAGGGGAAACACACTTTCACAACAGCGCAGTTGGAAAAAAATAAAGTGCAAGGAAAAAGAAATAATAAAAGAGATAATACAAAAGAAAATAAAAACGATCTTAAAAATATACAAATTATTTACAAAATTAGAAATTGACACTATTAACAAAATAAAATAGAATAAAAATAAAATAAAATAGAAATAAAAAATGGAAAAAAATAAAATAAAAAGCACACGAGAAGAAAAACACACTACGGATTAGCATCAGGATATTTAAAGTAGAGAGTTAAATATCCTGACACCAGTTGGGATGAAAGACCTTCTATAACGCTCCGTCCTACACTGGGGGTGCCTGAGCCTGCCACTGAAGGAGCTGGCCAGCTCCTCCACGGTCAGGTGCAGTGGGTGAAGAGCGTTGTCCCTGATGGAGGATAGTCTGGAGAGTGTCCTCCTCTCTCCCACCTCCTCCACCGAGTCCAGCGAGCGGCCCAGGACAGAGCCGGCCCTCGTGACCAGCCTGTTCAGTCTCTTCCTGTCCCGGTCCGTGCTGCCTGCTCCCCAGCAGACCACAGCGTAGTGGATAGCAGAGGCTACCACGGAGTCATAAAAGGTCCTTAAAAGTGGTCTGCACACTCCGAAGGACCTCAGTCTCCCCAGGAGGTGGAGGCGACTTCGGCCCTTCTTATACACGTATAATAATGCTGCCAGAAATTTCTGTTCCCTTGATGACTTGATGATTGGCCAAAAAGTTTAAAAAAAATGTATATATAATTATATAGAATTCAAAAGTCTTTAAATGAAAAAATATTGAATTTAGAAAAATATATTTTTTGTATTATTGGAATTACAAAATTAAGTGTTAAAAAAATTAATTCATTTTGTAAATATTCCATTTTTTCAATTCAAATATTTAAATTAAACGGATTCATCTTTAATTTACAAATTACTGTAAACAAATATTTGAAGATTTTAACTGTTAAATTTAACCGTTCAATATTCTGATGACTCTTGTTTTACTTAAACACCCTAAAGTAGAATTATATGTGGCCCTCATGTGGAAAACACGTTAACAATACGCAGAAAAATAATCAAATATTCATGAACACATTTACAATGTCTTGTACAAGACAGGATTCAAACTTCATAATTCAATAGACAAAATAAGATGAACAAATTCAGACTTAAGTACACACGTTCAAAAGATTCACAAGACATTTACAATTGACTTTTTAAAAGCGATGAATTGTATTATTATTTCTTTTATACACTTACTTTGAAAATGTATATATTTTTATCTAAAGTCAAAAAGAAAGAAAATAATTATTCTTTTTCAAATTAAAATTAAGAGTAAATTAATTTCAGAATAAACACAATTTATATTTTAAGTCCAATTTAATTCCATATCATGTCTCAGCTGTTTTACTCTTTATAAGAGCTCGAGTCTAAACTCTTTTTCTATGTCATGAGTCAATAAAAGAAGGAAATTCAATCGGGGTCAGGAGGTTAAGTCGCTCACGTGCAAGTGTTGTGTAAACTTGTGGCCCAAGTACTGAAAAAAATCAACTTGTTTGTGTTGAAGCTGGACAAATATCGGTGGCAAAAAATGCCCAACGAGTGATGAAAGTCAGTGAAATCGATTCTTAAACCGTGGTTTCATCTCCAGCCGAGGTTCGAGACGATCGTGTCCGAGCTGATCCTGGTGAAGAACGAAGCTCTTCACGCCATCAACAACCTGAAGAAGTGGATGCAGCCGCGGCAGGTGGAGAAGAGCCTGGTGAGAGCGACACACGTGCACGAATCAACGTTAAAACATTCCATCAGCAGAAATGTATACTGAAGGCTATATAACCTGGTGACCCAGTTCGACTGATATTAACCAGATTATCTCACAGAACATTCCGTCCGTCTGTGACAAAGAAACTCTGTGAAACCAGACGAAGCAGATTAATCATAAGTCTTTGACCTTCTAAAGCATGAAGCTGGATGTAACTCAAGAATCTTACGTGTGGTTTGTTCTGGCGTCAAGTCCACCACGCTGGATCAGTGTGTGGTGGTCAGTGAACCTCTCGGGGTGGTCTTCATCATGGGGACCTGGTGCAGTCCGGTGCAGATGTGCCTGGTGCCACTGGTGGGCGCTATAGCAGCAGGTGGGTCCACCCTGGGGTTCAGGACTTTAAAAAAAAAACTTATCCGACTTTAAATCCCCGTCGTAGGAAACTGTGCCGTCATCAGACCGGCCGACGCTGCAGCTCACACGGCGGAACTTCTTCACCGACTCATCCCGCACTACCTGGACAACGTGAGTCACGTGACCTCAGGACTGATGGTGACACTGTTTCGACTCCATAAGTCACTTGTAAGATGACAAATGTATGTAGTTTTGATGCACATACTTAATAAGGTGAGAAGTAAAATGAGCAAAAATATGACCTTCACAAAATGATGCAAAGAAATATAAGAATTATAATCATTTATAAAGAAATTATTAAAAAACATTTTTTGGGGTGGATTAAAAGAGGGGGCTCATTCAAATAAAATGGAAGAAAAAAAAAGTATAATTAAATGTAAAAATGGGGAAAATAATGTGACAAAGAGAAAGGGATCTGTAATTAAATAGAATGAGTATGAGAAAAAGGCGTAAAATCATAAATCATAAATTCTTAAAAATATAAAACGGGGAAAAAAAAGAAGCGCAAAACAATAGAATGTAGACATTTGAGACATTTAGACATGTATGAATAAAATATAGTACATGTTTGATAATAAATATGAATTTTATTTTTTATTTCTATATTGAAAGTAAATAATTAAAATCACTAATTTGTATATTAGAATGTTTAAAATCGTTTTTTTTTTATAATTTAATTTAAGAGATTGAATATTTTCCCACATGAAGTTTGATATTCTCGTTCCAATAGTTATTAAATTACATTTTTGTAAATGTATAATTCTTTTTAAATTGTAAACATGTTTAAAGGTCACTATAAATAAGTTAGATAATGGAACCAGACAATAGCCTTTTAACAAGCAAAAGAAAAAGTATTTTCTCCTCCTTCAGATTAAAAGATGGAAATATCCCAAAATAAATCATATCGAAGCTGATCAGATGCAGTTGTTGTCGTCATGATCCATCAACCTGATCTTCTCGGGCAGGAATGTTTCTACGTGATCCTCACAGCGACGGACGACCTCCCTGAGATCGTGGAGCTCAAGTTTGATCACGTCTTCTTCTCCGGTAAGATTCCACGTCGTCGTGACGATGATTATTTCCAATGAAACGTTTGTGTCGTCCAGGCAACAAGGACGACGGGCTGAAGATCGCTCAGGCCGCCGCTCACACGCTCACCTCCGTCACTATGATCATGGGAGGGAAGAACCCGTGCTACGTGGACCGCAGCTGTGACATCTTGGCGACCGCCCAGCGCATCTCCTGGGCCCGCTTCCACAACGCAGGCCAGAGTTTGGTGGCGCCGGACTACGTCCTCTGCCACGAGGAGGTCCAGGCTCGGCTCATCCAGGCCGTCAAGTGCTGCATCATGAAGTTCTATGGAACCGATCCCAGAGAGTCGCGCAGCTTCGGCCGCATGATCAACCTGGAGGCCTTCACCCGCATCAGAGACTTGCTGTGGAGGTCAGGGAAGGTCACCGTGGGGGGGCAGGTCATCGAGGCAGAGAAATATATCGGTGAGAGTCGCTCAAAATACGAAACGCTTTCTTTACTAACGATCCTCTCTTGAAGCTCCCACAGTTCTGACGGAGGTGACGGGGTCAGATCCCATCATGCAGCAGGATGTCTTCGGACCCGTGCTTCCCGTTCTGACCGTGCGCGGCGTGGACGACGCCATCGCCTTCATCAACAAGCAGGAGAAGCCTCTCTGCGTCTACGTCTACTCCGGCGACAGCGAGGTGACTCGGGTGGAAGCGAGAGCTTCCAGGTTCTGATCGTGTTCATCTTCACCCTGCAGGTCGTCTCCAGGCTGATGTCTGAAACCACGAGCGGGAGTTTCTGTTCCAACGACAGCGTCCTGCAGAGTCTGATGTCGTCCCTGCCTTTCGGTGGCGTCGGTGAGTCGAGTCTCATTCGTTCAGAACGACAAGTGTTTCACCGTCGTCGCCCTCAGGCACCAGCGGGATCGGATCCATCCACGGACGAGCCAGCTTCGACACCTTCTCGCACCGGAAGTCCTGCCTGTTGCGGAGCAGCGCGTTCGAGTGCGTGACTTACCTGCGCTACCCTCCTTACGAAGACCGGAACCTGTCCCTGCTGACCTGGGCCAGCTCGCTGTCGCAGAAGAGTCAGGGCTGGTGTCAGATCCTCTGAGCCCTGGTGTGAGGTCATCAGGGAGAGACGTCCTCGGGTTACATTTTTATTGAAGCGTGAAAGTCAAAGTGGGGATAATTTCAGTAAATAGAAACTAAAGAGATTCTGAATAAATATATAACAAGTCGACATAAAGGTCAAGAATGTGTGAAAATCTTTGGAAATATTTAGTTGATCATATTAAAACTTCGATTTCTCGATATTTTATTAGATTCATTTCATGCTGCAATGGAGCTAATGCTAACATTAGCTCCTCCCAACTCGTGTAGATCTGAGAACTTGCTTGTTTTTAATAGTAGAATCTGATTAATATTACAATCTTCAACTGTATTTCTTTATTTCCATCTTTATCACATTTTAGTAAAAATATAGGTTAATTATAAGATAAATAAAATGTATTTTTCGTAATGTTATTTAAAGTTTGGCATTGCCTTAACTCTTGTGTTATCTCAAGGTCAAGGTGACCCCAAAAACAAATGTGTTTGTGGTATCCCTTGTGTTGTCTCTGGGTCAACGTATATGACCGCCCTCGCTTCCATGACTATACAGTATATGCAGTGTTTGAGGTCGTTCACCTTGACCCTGAGACAACACAATGGTTAGAAACGTTATATTATGAGTTATAAAAACATTTTGATTGTAAAATAATGAAAGACCTTAAAGGATTATGCTTTTTACATTTTCTTTTTACAACTTTATAACCGGAATTTTTTTTTTAAATCTTTTAAAAACCAACACAAATGTTGATAATTTAAGAAAAAGTTTAATCATTGGACATCACAATCATTCGTTTGAGTCGAGGTCACTCTGGTCTCTTGTAGATTTTCTCCTCACAACCTTCCTTCATCGCCGCGTACCTGGCCAGCGTGAACAGGTAGTCGCTCAACCTGTGCGAAGATTCTCACATGAGAACACATGGTTGATAGTTGCATTTTTGATAATTACAACCGGACCTGTTTAAAAACTTGGCAACTTCTGGATCGGCCTCTCCTGAGCGCACGATTGGAGCAACACTAATAAAGAAATAAAGAGAATAAAACCACATGGAGAGAAAAAGAATAAAGAGTTGTTGACGTGAACAAACCTGCGTTCTGCTCGGCGACACACCGTCCGGGCCACATGTAGGGCTGCGCTGCTCTTCCCTCCAGACTTGAGCAAAAGTATATTTCAACAAACAAAGATAAATCATTGAGCTGCAAATACTCACAGGTATAATGAAGTTGGTCAGTGGGGGGAGCTCTTCCGTGAAGGTGTCAATCCAACTTTCCAGCTCAACGATCGGTCCCCCCGGGAATCTGGTTCTTTCTTTAAACGAACAATAGTTATTAGATGATAAAACTGTCTCTACAATCGCATACTTGTGTGGCTTTCTCTCGCTGATGACGAGGGTGTGGCGATGTTTGATCCCAAGTCCTGCAGAACACACTGAATCTGCAGCAACAAGAATAAAAACATGTACTTTAAAGTATTTTTGAATTAATGAATGAGTTCTTTTAGACCGAAATTGCTCAAACCTTGTCCAGCTGGTGTGTGAACGTGTGGCCCCTGTCGAGACAGAACTCTCTGGCCAGGCTGAGGATGATAAATACATCCAGGTCACGTCAACTAGGTTATAAAACATGTGGTTGAATATTCTTACCCGATAGCCGATGACAGCTCGTCCGTGTTTCCCAGTGCTTCGAAAACTTGATCTTCTTTTGGCCTCCTCTCCCCAGTGAACGTGCTCGAGAAACCTGTCACGTGACATTGGTTCAATATCTCATCTGATGCTTAATAGATTTTTACAAGTTCACCCATAAAAACACCAACCTTTGTCTCCTGTTTTGGTGTATATTTTGGGGATTTTAGTGGCTCCTTCTGTCGTGTAACTGTCAAGAAAAGAGGAGTCAGGTTACAAAACAAATGTCATTTATGCAGAGCATCTCTGGGTACTCCCTTCGCTGATCCAAATATCTTCCATGTATAATTTAAAAAACGACGTTAGATACTTTAAATTAATGTTAACATAAACATGTTGTGTTCATCATTACAGCTTGTATTTACCAAACAGGTTCAAGTAGCAGGACAAGCTAAGTCAATACATAAACACATGTTATGACAAGAGCAGTGTTTGTCTTCACCTTCTTTTTGTTATCGTGTGTCCGGCTGATCCATGATACAACAACCTGCACGATCTTAAAACACAACAGACACTCGATGTATTTCTAACAAATAAAGCCATTTTTGCAAGGACACAAGTAGCAAATGCGATTTCGCTATTTTTACCCTCTTGGCCTCTCGTAGTTTATGGGCGGGTGATAATATGGTGCGATTGGATAATGCAACGCAAGGTGGAATATACTGAGCTCCGATTGGTCAATAGGAAACATGGCTTATAGTAAATGCTGCTGATTGGATGCTGGGTGTTAAACTGATGTTCGCCCCGCCCCCCCAGGCTGTCAGCTGTGTTTCTAATGGCACGATGTTTAACTTTCCAACACTTACCAGACTAGTGGGTCTAATAAAGTGCACGTCCTGGTCCAGGTCTGGATCCGAAGATCGTCTTTAAACCGCTGGCTCTACTTAAAGGTTCTCCTCGGTTCAAGAGGATTAGCGTTAGCGTGAGGAAGCTAAGCTAAGTGTCAACAACAACATCATCCTGGTGTCAATCCTCTCAGAAATGAAGGTCCGGGATCTGATCGTGTCTGCTCCAGGGAAGGCGATCCTGCACGGGGAACATGCGGTTGTGCACGGAAAGGTAATGTATACTGTTTACTTATTGAAGTTGATCTAACTTCGAGAGAATCTACACCATCCAAAATAAAACAAAAACATATAGAATAAAAGCACTGAACATGTACAGTTACTTGCATGTGCAACACACTCAACTGTCCCCCAAATCTGTAGAAACGTTCAACATGAAGGATCTGTCTCGCCTGCAGTTAATACAAAACTTTGCAGAATTCTGACCTGCTCTAGTAGGAGAACTCGCATTTCTCCGATTCTTAAAACTCTTCACTGGCACCCAGTTTCTTTTAGGATAAATTTTAAAATTCTGGTACTTTCAGAACCATTCATGGTCAGACTCCTCCTTCATATATATATGTTCCTTCAAGAAACATCTTAAGACATTCTTATTTGTGCATGATTTTCCCTGATTTTCTAGGACTCCTGTGTTTGTCTTGTGTGTCTTGATCTTTTAAAGTATATGTTTTAACTGTGTATTGTTTTTGATTGTTAAAGCGCTTCGTGACCCTGGTCTAGAAAGGCGCTTTACAAATAACCTTTACTTACTTACTTACTTACATGTAACAGATATGGTTCCATGGATGAGAGGATGAAAATGCATGAATAAATATTTGAATCTATTTCAAATACAAACACCTAATAACATCATTCTTGTGTAGGAAGTGTAAAGATTAAAATAAAAATGTTTTTTCTTGACTTTAATCTGTTCTTTTACTCTTTATTTAACTGTATTTTTCCTAAATCCAAATGGGAATGATGGTCTCATCACCTCGCTCTTCTCTCCACAGGTGGCCCTCGCCGTCAGTCTCAATCTTCGGACATATTTAAAGTTAGAATCCACTAGTGACGGTAAAGTCTCCGTTTGTCTTCCCAATATCAACACATTTCTCTACTATGACCTGAAAGAACTGAAAGAGATTCTTCCAAATAATTACAGTAAGTACTGATCACTAACACAATGGAGAATATTCGATTGATATGTTGAATCGATCAATCACTTTGTCCACAGATAAGAGGGAGGACATGAAACGTCTTGATTCTGAGCTTTTAAAGCGAATACGCGAGTTTGTCGGTGTGACAAAAGAAAACCTGGATACTTGCAATATGGCTTCTATATCTTTTCTCTACATCTACCTCTCCTTGTTTGGATCTAGGTGAGTGATTTATTATAGTACTCGATTTTGCTACGAATATGTGTATACATGAAAAAGTATGTAGGAATTAAGGCTAAATCTGTGTTTAAAAAGAAAAGAACGTGTTTTTGGCTCACCCTAGTGTCAGAACAGTGTAACTACAATCTCACAAATTCAGTGTTTTCCTTTGTGAATAGTCCTTGTGTAGGTTTGTTCACCAAACAAAAAGGTTGTTTTTATGTCTATTGTTTTACCTTCCTTTAGCCGCAAAGAGTATCCTAGTACCTCATATGAAAACGCTGTCCTTCCTGCACTTCGGTGGTCACATGACACTCCATAAAATGGAAAAAGAAAAGTCAAAATGTTAATTTTTTTGCTTCAAATATAAAAGTTTATTTGGGAAGTGGAGTGAGGTAAGAGATGTTGCTGCTCAGGTATTCACTGGTGCCACCAGAAACACCATACATGAATAAATCAGCGGGACAAAACATATTGAAAATCCCTGAGAAAAAGTGGCCAATTGGACAGGAGGAAAAACAGGAGACATGTTAGATAAAGAATGTTGTAGTTGACGGGAATTGAAGAAGACAAGACAAGGTTTCATGGATGCAGTAAATGAGGACCTGAAGCCTGGTGTCACAGAGGAGGATGGTAAAGACTGGTTAAGGATGTTAAATGGTCCAGTATCTGATGGTAGATTCAGAAAAATCTGTTGCCCTTGCGAAAATGCATTAGCACGGCGGTGAAGACTCTCCACTTCGGTGCAGCTGTGAAGCCGGCAGATGCTCGGGAACATTAACCCTGCAGGTTGTCCGGAGGTTTAATCGACGCTGACACATTGTTGGCGTGTCGGAAAGGTGATGGGTTCTGACAGGATGGCCACTAATGAGAGTCTGGCATCGGGCCACACCGGAGCCTTGAACAAGTCTGGGGAGTTTTCCCCGGAGAGCCGGACAATTAGTCCGGAGTTTCCTCCCGTCGGCCAGACTCTGACAGCAGCTCACCAAACTTGCACTTGTTCGCTGAGAGCATGAATTGTGTTGAATATTTCTGGTGCCGGAGTGATGCCGTTTCCATCAGAACACTTGTGGTGGTTTGTGTTCCAGCGAGCTTCCCAGTGTGATGGTGTCTGTGTGGTCGGAGCTGCCCACTGGAGCCGGGCTGGGGTCCAGCGCTGCCTACTCTGTGTGCTTGGCTGCTTCTTTGCTGAGTGCAAGTGGAGCCATCTCATCCCAGATGAAGGAGGGTGAACACACTGGCAGGTAATCTGGACAAAATCATGGCGCCCTAATCGCACGCACACGCATGTGCACGCTTGCATATTTATTTAGTGACTGCTGTTTTTTTCTTTTTTCACAAACTTTTCAATAAATGCAAAACTCTGTCTTATTGTTTGATCTGATCCTGAAAAACTTGATGAAAGTCTGACACAAATCTAAAGAAATCAATTCTATGTTTATTTATGTTGCTTTCAGGTTTTTTTTCCCACAGTGGTTGCAACATAAAACATTTTTAGCATCTAAAAATGACTTTCCACACACGCTCACTTTATAAGATTTTTTTTTTTAAATACACTGTCATACTACTTCATTTTTAATTTTTTTTATTTTACTGAGGCACTGTGAAGTTTTCTGTAGTTATAGATATTTGAAGGTTCAAGTATTCTAATGAAAATTGAAATGACAAATCAACTAATCAGACAGACAATATTTGTTAAATTTAAAAAGAGCAATTACAAATACAGATAAAAATAAATAAATATACAGATATAAATTAAAAAAAATATATATATATATATATATTTCACAGATGAAACAATTAAATCCCAAAGAAAAAAAACACAAAGAAAAACAGATGACTTGCTAGCTTTAAAGTATTATCCAGAAAAATGAATTTCATTAAGAAAAAGTTTGTTTTACTGTATAATATATATTTTTTTTGTGTAGTAGCATTGCACACTAAGTGTATTTCACCTATTATATTAAAACATTTTCCAGGAGAAAAAACTACTCTTAATTAGTCTTGTTTGAAAAACATAATTTAAAAGAACTTATTGATTACTTTAGGCTGAAAATAAGAAAGTTCTTTTTTTTTTGTTTGTTGTCAAGTATTATTTAGGTTGTTTTTTTTTCACTGCTATTTATAATGTTTGTGTTGAGTGTGGAACACAATCCTGGTGCGTTCAAGGACACCTTGCAAACGAGGTTTCATTTTATGCTGGTTTTCTTCGTCTGATTTAATTATTTATACCTCCCTCAAAAAAAGTCAAACCAATGCAAAACCAACACTAAGCAAAACGGCTATTGATAGCCGTCGGCAACTTAAATATTGATTTAAAAGTGCTACGATTTCTTCACAATAACTTTCATATAAAGTGAAAGTATTTCAACTATTAGTTTGAAGGTTTTCAGTGACTGGAGTGTTTGCAGGTGGAGTCAGGAGGAGCTGGAGCTCATCAACAGCTGGGCCTTCCAGGGAGAGATGATCATCCACGGAAACCCGTCTGGAGTCGACAATGCCGTCGGGACCTGGGGTGAGCGAACGAGCGGAGACGTCTTGTTTTTGAGTCTCCTCTGAATGTCGAGGAACACCGCATTGTTATTCATCGTCCTCTTGCCGACGTGTAGGCGGCATGCTGAGGTTCCTCGCTGGGAAGATAATTCCTCTGAGCAGGTAGAGACACCGATGATTTAGCCCGGCGTGCCGCACATCTACATCCATCATCAACAACAACGAGGAGACGAAGGTCACTGAACCGCCTGCTGTGTGTTTGACTTCCAGGGTGCCGTTGTTAAGGATCCTGCTCACCAACACCAAAGTCCCGCGCAGCACCAAGGTGCTCGTTGCCAAGGTGAAGGACAAAATTAACAAGGTACTAAATGGTTTCTTCCTCCCCCGGCGTGTTACCCGCAGACGCTGTAATTAATATAACAGGCGATGCTTTTGCATGGCAGACACTCCAGCGCCGGCGGGGGAGAGTGCCGTCATAAATATTGAAATTAAACTCTTAGCCGGGCGCCCCTGCGAGCGGTTGCCGCGGTGACAGCTGCAGGTGTGCAGAGTTCCTGCCTCAGTCGTGAAGGATCATTGATTGTGTTGTGGCAGTGTTGTGAAAGGACAAGTCTGCATAAGTCGAGTAGAAACCACCTCCAATGCTTCGTGTTAATCCCTCTAATATGAGTCTTCACACAGTCTTCTCTTACTCGTCGTAAAAACTTGCTCTTATAAGTTTGAAGTACATTTTGAATATGAAAACCAACCAGTCTTCTCGCACACAAACTGTACAAGCTTATGATCGTATTTAACGTGCCTAATTTGATGTTTTTATTTGTTTGCTGACAGGAGATCTTTAAGTTTTCTTGTGAAATATTCAGAAAGTGATTAGACTTCGCTGGTGTTCTGTAGTTCCGTCTTATTCAGCTATCTCGCCTGCAGTTAATACAAAACTCTGCAGTGAGAATTCTGACCTGCTCTAGTAGAAGAACTCACATTTCTCCGATCCTTAAAACTCTTCACTGGCTTCCAGTTTCTTTCAGGATCAACTTTAAAATTCTGGTTCTTACTTTCAGATCTATTCATGGTCAGACTTCTCCTTACATCAGTGATCTGATCCAGCCTTACACCCCAGTTCGGGCTCTGAGGTCTGTGGATCAGAATCTACTGATGGTTCCTGAACACGGTTCAGGACCAGAGGAGAGAAATCCTTCCAGACTGTTGCTCCTAAGCTTTGGAACGATCTTCCTCTCTCTCTGTGTTTGATGATCTACTGACTCCTTCAAGAAACATCTTGAGACATTCTTATTTGTGCAGGCTTTTCCCTCATTTTCTGGGACTCCTTTGTTTTTCAAATTGTTTCGGTCGGTGCTACAAAAGAAACGAAGTCCAGGACCCAGTCCTACTTTTCTGTTGTCATGGAGATGTGTTTTGTCATCCCCTCCAGTTCCCCTCCATCATGAACCCGCTGCTCGACTCGGTGGACGCCGTCTCCTGCACCTGTGAGAAAGTCCTCGTGGAAATGACCTGTGAGCCAATCACAGGCGAGCACTACAGTATTTTGGAGGTAAAACACACGATGAGCGTCTGAAGTTTCCTGGTGTTTCGATGGCACTTCTCACGACCCGTCCTCTTCAACAGGAGCTCATGGACATCAACCAGCACCATCTGAACGTGATGGGAGTCGGACATCCTGCCCTGGACGTGCTGTGTCGGGTCACGCTTGCTCAAGGGCTCCACAGCAAGTTGACGGGCGCCGGTGGTGGAGGCTGCGGCATCACTCTCCTCAGACCAGGTACCTGTCCTTCACACCTTCTGAGACCAGATCGTATCAACTAGAAAATAGAAGATTAGGATAAATTATATTCGGTAATTCAGACATTAAACAGGAAAGTGTCAACGTTTATAAACCTAGTAGTTGTTAAAAAACAGAGGATTTTATTTGAACAAAACTTTCAGAAATTGTTCATAACAGTATTAAGAACAAATAATTGCATTTTGATGGTATTTTGAATCACCATCTGGATCCACGACTCAGTTGAAGATTCATCACGCTCCAGTTCTTGCTCGCTTCTACTATGTGATCTGCACAAGTGAGTTCTGGAGAATTACCGCCACCTGTTGCCCAACTGAGCTAACTACAACCAATGATTTTTCAATTCTTTAGATAAAATCAAATCAAAATATAATCAGTGTTGGTGGAAGTCTGCGCTCTCTGAGTGCTTTTCTATCCATGAACA
Source organism: Callionymus lyra (assembly GCF_982586985.1). Lineage (NCBI taxonomy): Eukaryota > Metazoa > Chordata > Actinopteri > Syngnathiformes > Callionymidae > Callionymus > Callionymus lyra. The sequence continues at coordinate 11,585,784 of NC_141818.1, read as the reverse complement.
ATGGAGCAGAGGAGGCCACTAACTAAAGCAAGCCTCGCCTGCTCTCGACTGGAGCGCAGACGGATGCGGGGAACATAAAAATAAGTGTAAAGGCGACACTAAGCTCCGCTCTTAAGCACTCGCTCGCTGATTTTATTCCCCACTTTATCACCGTAAGTGTGTTTTGGGCGACTCGTTTGTTCTGCAGCGAGAGGTTTCGCCTGAGTTTCTGGAGCACTTGACCCACGACTCTTCCTGGACAACTGATCCAGCAGGAGATCTATTTGAAAGTTCCTCTTTGTCACATCGTTGTGATGGACGAGCTTCATCTGAAACGACTCCTATTTTCCTACGTTCCTCTTCCGAGCCTCGTTGCATCCTGTATTCATTTAAAGCTTGTTTACTCCGATCTGCTCAGTAGCATCACATCCCTGCTGTGATTGTTTCAGCATCTAAACAAAGAGTCTCGCTAACCAAGAGTTGATGATGATGATGGGCGGGAGAGACGAGCGTCCTCGGAGGAGTCTTGGGGGGGAAAAAAGACGTTGTGAACGTCGGAGCTAAAGGGAGGAAACGAGCTTCTACATTCTTAATGACGACTCGGAATACATTAAGAGACGATCGAGTCGCTCGGATGCCACCGCGATTAAAGGGACGCGCAATTTGATGCGTTTAAACGCTTCTGACAACAAAAACTATTTTTACTTCTTCTCTCGTCGGGAGAGACGACAGTTTGATTGACAGATAAGACGCTTGTTTAATCTCATCAACTTCCTTTTGTCAAAACAAACTAGAAAAGCCTCTTCATGCCTGGAGGCCTATAGAAGTGCTCATACGGGAGGATTATTGAATGAAGGGGCTCGTGTGACTTATAGCTGAGGAAACTTGTTAAAAGTGCTTTTGTTCTTCTGTACTTGCTTGAGCAGAGATTCTTTGATTACTTCTTCCACCCACTGAACACCGAAACATGACGTCTCTTCACTCAAAAAAAACACTTTCTTTTCTCAGAAACCGACTCCTCGGTCGTCCACTGTACGGTTCAGGAATTGAAAGACTGTGGCTTTGACTGCTGGGAGACAAGTATTGGCGGGCCGGGGGTCCAGGAACATTCCCCTCTCTCCGTGAAGGAGGATATCCTGCGGATTTTAGACCGTCGTTGACCAGAGAATTGCGACCCGTGAGCCTTCTGGAAGACCGCAATGAAATCTTGGGACATTTAAAACGATTATGTGCTCACTTCCACTTTTAAACATCTTAACTAGATTCATGTAATACACTTATTGTCCGCTAGATGGCTTCAGAGCTCCACTCACGCTCATCATGTCTGACGCTGAGGAAGATCTGGAGCTGAATATTAACTTTTTTTTTTTTTAAAACCTTCCAATTAAGTTATATTATTAATCATTAATATTTGGGTATTAAAACAACAATTATGTATTTTCATTCATTTGAATAATTATTTCATTTAAATGACGGGTACAAATACAACTTTTTCAACCACAGAAATGCTTTTAAAATGAACTGTTTTCATGTTAATAACGTAATTTAATTTAATTTATAATAAAAAATAAAAGGAGTAATCTGTCAAACACCATAAAACATTTTGGTCTTTTTATTTATAGCTGATGAGGGTGTCCTTGTATTGTCATATTTATCACGATCACGACGAGTCATCTGGATTTAAAGTGAACGATGTGATGTTATTTTACTTTTACTGGCAGGAAAAACATGCATTTGTTAAAAGTGAATATGGTGAAGATTCTGCAGACGAGCTCAACAGATGCTACTATATATACTGTAGAACTCACTCGTCTTGCTCATCCAGTTCCCACTGATTTCTCATTTTTGTATTTTACATGAGCTATAAGAAGCTCCGAGTCGAGAGGTGTGTGTGGAAGTTGATCCTCAAAACGTTGATCAAGCCGCATTAAGAATTCCTAAATCCAACCAGTGCTCACTCAAACGTCAGGGAGGCGTTGGATCAATTTGATTGACATCTCACCATCCAGTCATTCCCATAACAATAAAAAAAAAATCTACCTTCAACAATCTAACGTGGTGCAGGTCTTCGCTGCAGACGACGGGGGGGGGGGGGCGGCGTACAATATATCTGTGATTGGGGTAAAAGGTCACGTCTGGCTTCACAACTTTGGACTATCGGTTTCCTCTTCTGTTCCTGAAATGTCACGCAGATTTGGACGTGCGAATGAAGCGACACCAGATGAAAAGAAGCATTTGTCACTCTCGCTGCTAACCCCCTTCTGTCCTCTTGAATTGTGTCATCTTTATGTCAAACCAGCAAACCCCCCCCCTCACACACACACACACACACACACACACACACACACACACACACACACACTCACACCCGCCCCCGCCGGCGTGCCGCACAGTTGCCCACGACCCCTGCTGGAATTTAATTACCACTGTGCTTTTCAATTGAAGCAGCATTGAGAGGAAGACAACAGAGCCGGTTTCACTCTTGCTGCTTTTCCCCCTTCCAGGCACAGATGGTATTTTTTTTTTTTTTTTATCAGTGTCACTGTCGGCCTCTTTCTGCTCTGATGAATAGAATCTTGGGAGCCCTGAGATGATTTCAGATCAGGGTCAAGGATGGGGAACGCGTCAGAATTTTCAAAGACCTTCCGAGGCCGGGGTTTTGGAAGGAAGACGTACAAGTCGTTTAACATTTAGCGTTTTGTCTGAGCAAGTGGCAGAATCAAGGATGTATAATTTATTTCCTGCAAGCTGGAAGGACTGAAATGTTAGACTTGCTGAGTGCTGGTGCTCCGGTCCACCAGCTTGTCGGGAGCCATTAGCTTTGCATGCAGAATTGGACCTGACTGACAGGATGTCAAGCTGCTGGTTCTGCTAACAGCGCCTCAGAGAGAGCTCCTGCCCCCCCACACCCCACACTAAAAAAACCCTGTGCAGCACGTTGAGTCAGATATTGACATGAAGAGGTAGTCAGAGAGGTGCACACGGATCGACATCATGAGCTGCTCTCAGTCATCATCGTCCTCCGGGGGGTGTTTGCCCTTTTCTGTAAGATGCTGGTGTCACAGGGTCTTAAGTCGCGGGGGTCCGATTAAGACGGCGGGGGGTCCCTGGCTCCGTCGAGGAAGCGGCAGATTTAGTTTTAGCGACACATCCCTCCAGTTTTTTTGGAAGGATAAACCTCCCTGTTGAGGATTTAAACTGCATTTTTTACCCCTTCAGTCTTTGTCAAAGTCGCCGAACAGAACCAGTCGCACGACTCTTTGAGTCGACATGTTGCTTTCTGTCAACTTTCTTTCTCATGTGGATCCTCAGGAGGACGAGGCTGTGCTTTAACTGCTGATGTCGAAGGAGTGTTAGACAGACACTGTATTTATGTTCAGACTGAAACTATAAAAGTGATCTCGGAGAAAAGACAAGAATTGTATTCAATATTTCTCTGTTGTTTTATCCTTTTATGAATATTTCTTGTCTTTTGTCTCTAAATGAGTTTAAAGTTATTTGGCAATAAGGTTCCTTTATATCATATTTGCATGATTGCTCTCATAGTTCTAGTTATTTTTCTTCACATGGATGGATGAAACTTAATTGATCCCTCGGGACAGTTCCTTTGGGAAACTAGGACATTTGTTTTATAATGATATCCTTCCATTTTCACCTATCTTTGAGTCATATTTTTTCTTTTTGTTGACAATTAAAATGTTTGTTTTTTTTCTCTCTACTTGGCTTTCATAATATAATCAAACAAACATGTATATATTGGCATTATACTTTCATATTTTAATGTTTGTTATATTTATGGTGTTACTTCAGTTTGTTTTATTCATTTATTTCCCTCCAATCTTTTTCAAATCACAGTTTTTAATGCGGCCCCTCAGGAAGGTAAAGGAAGCAACGGCATGAATGTGTCTCTGAACTGAAAGCTTGACCATAACATGACATATTATTTCTTAACATATGAGAATGTTTGTCAGTGTGTAGTTAATCACAAAAGGACCACCGGAGAAATGGACCAGAAGTCAAAGCACGTTAAGAACCAAATGCATTAAAAAACAAAGAAAGAAATGTAATTTAAATAGTCGACACAACCCCTGAAGTACACAACGTACAGTTGATCCAACACTCAAGCTCACAAAAGAGAAACACACAAAGTAGATACGAACAATCCAGACTGAGACGTGGACACAACAGTCGAAGCATGAAGTCGAAGAACGACTGAAAGAAGAAACCGAGTTCGTCCGAGCGACGCCTGAAACAGACACAACACCTGAAGTCGAAGACAAAACACTCGCAGCGGAACACAAAAGACAAAACACGTGTCGAAGAAAAAGAATGTTAGAAACCAAGAACACATAACAGTCGCTGAGAAAACGCTCCCTGAATAGAAGACACAACTCGCACAAAGAACACAACGTGCGAGGCAGACGACGACAATGGCATTAGGAGACACAACACCCAAAGAAAAAAGTTAAATAAAAGCTGATGGAAAAAAAGTTTGGACACACAAAGACACAACAGAGGCGTCTGAGTTGAGCTCGACTAACATCACTGAACTAAAACGAATGAAGTAGTTTTGCAGAAGAAACACTTTCTATAATTTACCAACTACAAAGTGTGACCAATCATGTTGATTTTAATGGATCAGTGGATTGATCACAAAGTCTGATCATCGAGGCGACACATTTCTTTGTGTCTCTCCAGGTTTACGTGACGAATGTCTGCTTTATCTCCAACACTTGAAGAACTCTTTCATCTTATTGATATATAAAACATGGCCCCAATTGACGGCGCCGCCTCCGCCGCTGGTTTTTATTGCACACATCTGAGACGCATCACTCGCTCCTTGTTCTCCGTCATGCAATGGTATCATGGCACCGTATTGATCCGGTCATTGATCGCGTGAAGACGGCACCTGCAGCACGCCGCCATCCCTCAGTGCCAGCAGCGCTCGTCTTTAATTGCAGACTAAGACGCTGCGTTTCTACCTCTTGTTGTTCTTTGAAAAGCCTCATTGATTTTCATCTTTCATCCTCGCTGCAGATGTTGGAAGAATGCAAACAGAAGTGTTTTGTCTTTTACAGCCGATTGTGATAAGAAAATGATCAATGAAACTACAATGACAAACTTTAACAAAAGCCTTGGACGGAGAAACTTTTTCAGTCATGAAATTATTCTTTTTTCTCTTAAAAAAAGAAAGAAAATCAACTGAAGAAGTCGAGTAGAATCATTCATTTGATTTATAGATGTTTGATATAAAATCAGAAAAATCTTTATTATAAAAGTTGCATATAGGGCTGCAGGATATATCGAAAAAATATCTATCGTGATATTGGCATGTGCGATATTCATGTCGAAAACATATTGGATAAGCATTTCTTAAATCCACACTTCGATCAATCAGTGTCAGGTTCTGTAAAGTTGTCAATTTGTACTTCTATGTCTTGTTGTCGTTTACGTCTCCGTCTGTCTGTAAACTGTGCGGCGCAGCTTGCTAGGCTCGGTTGCTATGGTGACACGTCTTGCTGGCTCGCTGACTTAGATCGGCTCAGTTTATAGACGGAAGTAAGACTAACTTATGATCTACTTAAACGCAAGTCCGTCACTCATCTCTTTCAACCCTCTTTGCTAAAGCAACATATTGTTACTTTTCATCTTGTCTCAGTTGTTTTCTTATAAGATCGCGGACCAAACAAGTGTAAACCTCAGTCCGTCTTCGCCGTATGCTAATGAGCTAAGTTGTTAGCGTCAGGTCATTTGTCAACTGTTATGTCTGCGTGTACAAGGAGGTGGATTTATTATTGATTTGGTGATATCACGACGTGCCGGCGGCTCCTCTCTGATGTCACTCAGTTGCGCGGTAAACCGATGCAAGTCCCGTGAAACTGAGCGTTATAAGTTATATTTTTCTCCGATCATGTCGGCACCGGAACATGGAAATAAACAAAAGGTAAATATCTCATCGTTCTCCTTCTCTAAACCCCGGACCTTCCCTAGAGTACTCTCTTGCATGCATGCGACTATATCTTTAGGTGAAAGGAATAAATATTGCATTAATATCGATATCGCAATTTAAGACTACAATATCGAATATTACATTTTTTTCCAATATCGAGCGGCACTATTGTATTATGTATTTGAAAACTTCATTATCGATCAATAAATGAACAATATTGGCTTTTTTCTCAAGGAAAGTGAAATAATTTCAAAAATGTATATTATTCTCAGAAAAAAATTCAATATATATATTTGAAAAACATTATTTCGAAAAAAAGCTGTTTAGTATTTAAAGAAAAAGATCTAATAATAAAAAATACAGCCAATTCTTTCTCAGTTTTCAGAAGTAAACAACAAAATGTTTAATTCAATAAAAAAAAAAAACGCTATAAGGCAAGAGTACTCAAGTGAGACGTAGTAAATATTGTTATGAAATCCATATTTGTGAAGTGAAAACCAAAGAAAATTGGAAAGATTTTTTTTTTTAAAAATCCACGAAAATGGAAGCAAAAAAAAAAGAGAAATCCTGAAATGAATTCAAGAGAAAAAGAAATCCATAACGGCAGGTACAAAAAGTTGTTTGATGATACTATGAATCATTAACCATCGTCACCGACGTGACTTTGGGCATATTTTGTAAAGTCTGTTACTAAACAGTTTTTATACTTTGTTTGTAGCACTAAGAAAACTCTCAGTGCCAACAGGATATCAGTGTTACAGTATTTACTAGATCTATATGACAAAACTGACGCCTCACTATGTTCCGAAGAAAGTTTAACAAATTTCAAATGCTGTCAAATTGTAAAGAAAAACCATGGAGAACTGGACAAGCCAGCTGTAATCCTTTCACTGTTGATTGTTGTTGAAGCTACCGACAACTAGCTATTGGAGTTTCCATGTTCTTCATGTCTCCTTCTGTCACTCTGTTATAGTCCTGTCATCCGGTATCCTCTACCTCTTCCCCTGTGTAGCTGGGACATCTGTAATGGCAGTGATCAGAAGATTACGAGTGAATTGTTGACTCTGTAATTTATATTTTGAATGCATGTGAGATTAATATACTCGTAATGCTGGCTTTGCTTCTGCATCTTGAACCAAGGAGCTATTTTAATAATCCATAAATCAAAAACGCCGCTGGAACACAACCGCACGAACACAATCGTGCGTACGAGCCGAAACGGAAATATCCTAAATGAAATTTGATTTGCATTAATTGGAGCGGCGGCTTAACTATCGCACATACTTTGAACTTAAAGCGTGGAATTAGAAATGGCTTCTCATCATTTCTCCGGGATCGCAGCCAATTCGCGGGATTCTGTTTCTTCTTCGTCAGCTGGCGCCGAGCGGAGGATGATCTCCAAAATTGTTGGTGACGGCGTTGTGATTGATGACCCATTACGACGTCGGCCAGATGTGGTTAAAGACACGGCTGTTAGGTTGATAAATCAGGCCACAAATGGAAACATAAAAAAGCTGCCGGGGTACAAACACTGTGGGTCGGACGCTCGTGCGGCTCCGTCTGCGGCTCCTGCAGTCGTGTAATTACGACGGGACAGGTAGGAGAGTTCATATTTCACTCTGCCGCGTTCAAGATAACATCTAATAATCCAAAAGCGTTGCAAAACTGCTATCTGGTTGCTCATGCATTATGAATGAGGCCCGTGATTGCTTCTTTTGCATAGATTAGCAATCATTTCACAGGAATCTTCCGTGGAAAATGCTCGAGGAGGGTTCAACCTCTTTTCTTTTTTTTTCTTTTTTTCTGATGAGTTTAGGTGCGACATCCCACCACTTTGTGAGATAAGACAGATCGGGTGATAGCACGCCCCCCCCCCCCCCACCAACCCCCCGACTCCCCCGCTGTCTCACTCTCTGATTTACTTTGTACACAATCACGAGGGAATGTGCGTAATTATGTGACCGCGCCGTAAATGATTGCTTGTTTAGTGTATATCCGCAGCGGCCTCCGTGCAGATCGCTCGACAGGATTCTCTGGGCGTCGCAGTAAACATTGGGTCGTCCAGAAGATTTGCTTGGATCTGCATGTTGGCTTCTCGTTGACCTTGGTTTTGTACTATCAAAGCGGCCTGTGTGGTCTGGTGGTTAGGAAAATAGTTGGCCCCGCAGATTCCTGCGATTTCCTGTCAGGCAAATGTCCTTTAAATGTCTCGTTTATCTTTCAGGAAATCCTCGTTTCAATTTGCTTGTCGGTGAGGCAGAGACGCTGGTTTGAATCTGAGGATGAGGCAGACGACGATTCATGAGCTTCTTTCTTTATTCACTTTAGATTTGAACACACAGGAAATAAAAACATCAGTCACACACTTTGAATTGGTGGCTGTCCAATGGTGGGTCTGGACCAGTTATGTCCCCATTTGTTACCGGCCGCAATGAAGAAGAAGAACAATTTGTAATAGTGATTATTACTGACGGAAATTTGATGAAAAGATGGCATTTTGTCCAAAGTAAAATGAGTGTTTGGCTATTGACATGTCAAGACACTTGTTGTGGTCAAGTTTATTCATTTTATTTTTACCTGTAAGCTACTGAAACTGTTAAAACACAAACTGAATGTAATTTATTTTTTAACAGTTTTCATATGAAGGTCGGACCGTGAATGTAATGCCAACATAATACCGGTGGTCCGTGCTACAAATTTTTACCAGGGGCCACATTTGATATAGTGGCTGTTGTGAGGGGCCATCAAGCAAAAAATAAAGGATCAAAATTTTAAATCAAGCTTTATATGCTAAAAGTATTATTTTATGTAACTGTTATGAAATAGTAATAAAAAAATTCAATAATTAATAAAACTAAAAAAAAATGTTTCTACATGATCTTCGACCTCTCAAGGGCCATAGAAATACAGTCAAGAGACTACACTTCGCACAGGTCTGCCCTAAACTGTGTTCAATTATTAGTTACTATTTTAATGTTCAATTAATTCAACAAAATCCAGCTACGATAACAACTTCTCTGAAGGCTATTAAATGTCAACAATTCATCTGGAAAATGATAAAAATAAAACTAATATTTGTGTAGAAAAAGTAACATTCTCTTGTGGACCTCTGACGGTACTATTTTTGCATTTATTGGAGGTAAAAAGTGTGTCTAATAATTAAATTATAGACGCATAGAATTCTGATTAAGCTCCTACTCACTGTTAAAGACCCTACAAAGCACATAAATATTTTCCAGTCAAGACTTTGAATGAGTTTTAAATGTTGGCCTCTTGCTTGGTCAAAGTTGACACGTCTGTTTTAAAGCAGGGTCATGATTTAAGAGAGTAAACATCTTTTATTTAGACAGCTCTGCAGACCAAATGAAACAAACATGGCGACCCAATCATAGTCAGTCTGTCCTTATTTACCAAGCAGCTAGCAAACAAACATCAAACTGTCAGAAATTCACATTTTTAGACACATTAGTCTGTTGGAGCCACTTACTATATATTGAATTACTTCTATAAAACATCAACTGCTTGATTTGAATCCCTTAATCATCATTTACTTTTATGTTATTACTTTTTTAACTAAAAATAGTGTAAACATGTGAGGCTAACAGTTAGCTTTTTTTTGCTAGCTCACAAAAGGTTGAGATTTTTAGGTAACATGCAACATCAGGATCATTAAAATTGTGCTAATATACTTGTTAATGTGTATTATGGGTAAAATTACAAACATTTGTGTGCTAACAGCTAGCTTGGTTAGCTTCAAAAATAACATTTTAGCTAACATTGTGAGAGGTTAACTGGAACTTAGAACTAAGTAAGTAAGTAAGTAAGTAAGTAAGTAAATGTTATTTGTAAATTGCTTTCTAGACCAGAGTCACAAAGCACTTAAACAATCAAAAACAATACACAGTTAAAATATATACTTAAAATAAGACAAACAAAGGAGTTCCAGAAAATCAAGGAAAAGTCTGCACAAATAAAAACGTCTTATAGATGTTTCTTGAAGGAGTCAGTAGATCATCAAACACAGAGGAAGATCGTTCCAAAGCTTAGGAGCAACAGTCTGGAAGGATTTCTCTCCTCTGGTCCTGAAGCGTGTTTAGGAACCATCAGTAGATTCTGATCCACAGACCTCAGAGCCCGAGCTGGGGTGTAAGGCTGGATCAGATCACTGATGTAAGGAGGAGCCTGACCATGATTAGATCTGAAAGTAAGAACCAGAATTTTAAAATTGATCCTGAAAGAAACTGGAAGCCAGTGAAGAGTTTTAAGGATCGGAGAAATGTGAGTTCTTCTACTAGAGCGTAGTGCGAGTTTTGTATTAACTGCAGGCAAGACAGATTCTTATTTAGACACTAAAATAAAATGTTACAAAAGTCTAAACGAGACACAGATATGGATTATAAGCTCCAGGTCATGTTGTGACATCAACACGAGTTCTTATTCAGTTCTTTATTCAGAATTAAGATCCTGGTTGATCGACGAAAAGGAGGATAAAAAGTGTCACCGGTGCAACTTCCCATCTCCCCGAGTGACCTTTGGCCTTTGGCCCCTCCCCGCGCCGGGCAGCCTCTCAGCCAGGGCCCTGTGGAGGCTGCTGCCCTCTGCCTGACAGGCTGTCACTGCGCTGCGCTGGTGACTTTCTTCTGCAGGAGATGGTGTCTGATTGGGAGCAGTGTGTGAATAGCCCTGTCACACTCGATAAGCCAGCAAGACGACCTGTGACGGGGACATATGGCATGTTTGACAGCGAGAGAGGGTGCGAATCGCACTGAATGATAAAATGCTGTTTTTCCCCCTTCGGCAATGTCATGCTTTCAGGCGAGCGCGCCGACCATCGCTCACTCAAGCGACTCGGACTCCGGCCCCCTCCTGGTGACATCTCCTTCAAGGTCCCCGGGATCCTCCTCGGCGGTCTGGGGCCCCGGCGCTGACGCGGGCGAGCGCTCAGCTGCTACGCTAGCGCGCGGCGGCGGCGGCGAAAGCCGACATAATTGGATATCAGTTCAGTTTAGAGATGCAAGCTGTTTTGTCGGCGCTCTCGCCCGACTCGGCGGCCGCCTGTCACCCTTCCTCACTGGGCTGATTAATGCTCGCGTCGTCTCATCAGGACTCTCTAATTGATGGGTTCAGGACCCCGATTTACTTAAACGGCCCCCGCACCAGAGGAAAGAAGGTTGAATTCTGCGAAGTGTTTGGAGTCGAACTGCACTCGTCAAGTCTCGACTCGCGGTGTCGCACTCTCGACTCTCCCCCTCCTGTCAGGAGCTACAGTGTGTTCGCGGCGGTTGACGGATAGCTCAGGTGTCACGCTCAGGCTTCAGTGCACTTTGGGGGCCACCTCTGCTCCCGGTCCCCTGTGGATCACAGCCGGAGACACAGCGCAGTCCAGTGACCCCGCCGCACCCCCGGCGTGTCTCGCTCTCCGGAGCCTCCCTGCAGCGTCGTCCGCTTCATTATCAGAGGAGTGGAATCATGTCATGGAATTAAAAAACACTCGTATATCACTTTATTTTAGTCGTCTTTTGTGTTCCATATATTTCTCCGATGATGTTCGGCCCATTTCTGACGTGTCACGAATCATTGACAATGATCATAACTCTTGATTAAACGGTTAGAAATTGAATAATAATTGGTTGTATGTTGTGGTCCATCTAAAATCTACACCTTTTTCTAATTGTTTACCTTGAGCATGGATGATTATTCAATACCACATTAAATGAACGCCGTATGTATATGGACATATACACAACATATATACACTTATATTAAGTTACACAGTACACATATTCAACAAAATAACAAAAATTAAATGATGAATAACAATTGCTATACAATGAAGAAAAGTGTACCCCCTACGGACATACCTTTTTTATCTAAAAAACGGACGATTTACTTTAAATACAATCCCAACTCTTTGTCGATATACGTTAAGGGTGAGTAGAAAGTCAGTGAAATTTTTAACTTTGGATAAACTATCACTTTAATAATTTGAGGTTTTCCATACAACACAGTAACAAAAAACACACTGTTGCTGTGTCTCAAATTGCGCACTTCTCTAAGTGCACTGCTTTACAGTACACTGGAAGTTAGTGCCCTTACTTGCGCAGTGTGCAAATTTCGACAGGGTAGTACTGTCTCAAACACTTACTGTATATAACTCGACAGCTTCTTCTTTTTATACTACTTTGCAACCAGCTGTTGCATCCCTATCGCCGACAGCACAGCACTTTTAGCCAATTGAAAAAGGCTTATTAAGTTGTGTTTCCATTGTGACGCGTCGTCAGTGACGTGGCTTCCATTTAGCGTCATCTACGTCACTAAGATGGCGGCCGCTGAGGGTGGAAAGTGTCCATCGATCCACACTTAATTTTATGGCCATTTGAGTGCTCATTATGCACTACATTTTCGCACACTGCTCATCGGGACGCACTTGTGCACTCAACATATTAAGTATTAGTGCAGAAGTGTGTGTTTAGAGGGTGCACTTTTTCTGAGAGTGATGTCACAGTTAACAGATGACATCATTAAAAAAAACTCACAGGAGCCAAGGTCTTAAACAGACGGGTAACACAAGAAATGTGAAACTGTGAAACAAAAAATACAACAACTGTAAAATGAAGTCGATTTTAAACGGAATGCTAGTTAGCTAGCTTAGCTAGTGGATAAGAGAGCTAGTCATAGGTGGAATGTACGTTACGTGAGTATATTAATGGCATTAGAATAGTGATGGTTGAATTTTTGTTGTTGAAATATTTTGAATTTTTTTCAGTCATGTGATCATCTGTGCTCTCATGATTGGTTGAAAGTACGATCAAGTAGCTCTGTACTCTTTTGGTATTGTCTGGTGGCGCTATTATACCAATATTTTTATATTGAATTTATAAAATGTATTTTCACATTTTTGGAATTATAATATTAAACTACTTAATTAATTACTTTATCTTTATTAAAAATCAACTTTTTTAATACAAATTATTGAATTTAATTGTTTAAAAAAACATTTCAGTGTCAACCATTTGAAATGTTAAATCCAACCAGTCGTTATTCTGATGCCACTGATATACTTCCATACACTAAACAAAACCTTTTTTATCTTAGTTTTGTGATAAAAACACTTCATGTTTTGAGTTAAACAAAAGCATTAGGATTAAATGGGGCGTTAAAGATGAACTATTTATAATGAATACTTCAATTAAAAGCATAATTCTATTTAAAGAGGGGGACAAAACATGAACATCCTGCTCACGGATGATTGTTTTAAAGTATAGAGTTGAAATGGCAGCAGTTTGTCGAATGACTCTTGTGACAGCAACACTCTGTGAGTCGAGCGGACGTCGACCTTCACTCATTTACCCCATTTTTCCGTTCGCTCTTCTGTCAATAAAGCCTGAGTGACAGGCCGTGTCACGCCGCCTATCTTGGATGCAAAGTGAGCCGGCACGGCCTTGCAGCGATTGATGACCTCAGCGAGTGCACTGGGTGGCAGTGACCGCGCGGTGTGTGTGTGTGTGTGTGTGTGTGTGTGTGTGTGTGTGTTTGGTGACCAGCACAACATCTGTGGTCCTCTAATCACAATGTTGTCAGCCTCTCTTGAGTCAAATGACCTTGTTGGATCTTTGTGTGTTTACCAAGATTACCGTAGAAATATTCAAGCCCGACAACGTTCATACATATGCACCAGGCTCTGTTAGGCACTAGACGCACAAAAGTGGCCACTTTGTATGATTGCAGTCACTTACGGCAGCATTGTTATGGATGCCATTTTAAACCATTGCCAAATATTCCACCTCCGTGATTCGCTGTCTATGCATCTGCTTTTTGGTCCCGCTGGCCCCCGGAATTCTGTTAAAAAAAATATCCGCTAATAAAGTCGCTGATTTAATCTGTTGATCATCATCATCATCATGGTTTTATTCGTCTTTAACAGGATTGTTTCAGTTTCAAGGACATCTAGAGGTCGTCCAGTATAGTCTGAGTGTAATCTCTCCGTCTGATCTTGTATCATTCTCACCGTCACAGTACCAGAAAAACTTGAAATCCTCCCCAGTTCTACCAGTGGTACCCACAACCATCCTATCTATTCATCTACTTTAAAAATGTTGAATAATTTAAAAAATACCATTTAATCAACAGTCAACATACAATCTTGCTGGTGGTGTAAACTCATTTTGCCACTGGGAAAACTGTAGAAGGGAACATGTGTATGATAAGATACGTATCACAATACAGGGGCAATGATTCAATATATCGTGATACTGTAGTAACAAGGATATATTTGTAGTATTGTCCAGTACTTGACTCTGGTGTTGCAGCATTTACAGACCACATGACTCTTGACAAAGCCGTAACTACTTTCATTTCTTTTGAACCAAAATATGTCCAAACGTCAGCTTTAAAAACTGCTGGAGCAGACTGTATCCTCTCATCCCCAGTCACCGCTGTTATTTCATTTCCTATTATTGGAAGGACTGACTGCTGCCATCTGTTGGCCGGACTTTTAATTGCAAAACAACAATGAACAAACTCTGAATATTTAAATCTTTACATTCATTCATTCAATCGTTCATTTTGTGTGCTACTGAATCCCTTATGCGGGTCATGGGAGGCTTGAGTCTATCGCAGTTTCATCAGGTGACATAACATATGAAAGACAAAAATGAAATGTGTATATATATTGATCGAGTATAGCTGTTGAAAAATATTTAAGTGTTTCCTTATTTTCTCACAGTCATGTGATTTAATGACAATTCTCATAAAGATGTATGGCTAATAACTGTAGTGTTGGATGATCCAACACTACACCCTTTGAACCCATGCTAGCTTCTACATTCTTGAAGCAGGAACAGAAGACGAGGTCAGTTGACAGGGCTCACACGACCAAAAGAGTCTTGGTCTTAGAAGTCAGTTTGTAGATGAGTTCAATTACGATCAGAAGGGATGGATTATTTGTAGTGTCCATGTTTACAGATGCTTTGATTCTACATCTGTGCGACTAGTGCTTTCACCAAAAGTTAATTCTAACCAGAAACAAGAAGATAAAAGACGACACAGATAGATGAATATATGCAATAATATAATATATTTCACTGGTACATAGAAGAAGTTGCTCGGTTCTAATGTTCCATGATGAGCATACACACCTGCATCAGGTTTAAATAGAGCAGATTTAATACCTGATCAGAATCAATTTGATAAAAACTAATAATAAAAACCTCTCTTGTAGCGGAAGCTACAAGAGAGGTTTTTAGTGAATATCTTGCAGATGTGACAGCGGCAGGAGGAAGAACATGTTTTGTTGCTCATGAGCACGAGGTCTGGAGGGGAAGTTGAACCTGACACTGACCTGCAGGATTGGATCAATAATTAAAGGAAGGATTTCTATGGAAGTAAAGCAGTGCCATCAGAATATTAAATACAAGTAATTATTATTTGTTAAGAACCTTTCTTAGACCGGGGTTGAACCTTTCAAATGTTTTATTTATTTATTGACATTATGTTTAGGATAATTGAATTTGATAAATAATTAAATTCCTCACTTATGGTTAAAGGATTTCTATGGAAGTAAATCAGTGCCATCAGAACATCCAATGGCAGATGTTGAATTTATTTATTGATATTATTTTTGGAATAATTTAATTTTATTATTTGTATATTTAAATATTTAATTGATTTTTTTTTCTTCAAAATTATTATTATAATAATTATTTTATCATTTATAATTTAGCACTTTAATTTCTAAATGTTTATATTTTACCTTCAAAAGAAAAAAATCACATTGGATTTACATGTTTTTTTTAAATTTCTGTGTAATTGAATTAACTTACATTTTTTTTTAATATTTTTTTTTTAAACAAAAACAAATCCAACCTTTCTGTATCGAAGTGATTCAATTTTTTTTTTTTTTATAAAAACAAAACTTTTCATGTAGTAAAGATTGTATTATTTAATTCATTCTTTATAAAAAATATTAAATTTAAATACTGAATGAATACACATTTAAACTTACCATATAGAAATGGTTGGATTGAGTTATTTAATAAAAACTAATTCAAAATTTCTTTATAAAAAATAGAAAAATTCAAATATTGAATTAAAAACAAATTAAACTTTACTTATGGAAATGATTGAATTATTCAATAAAAGCAAATTCAAACGTTCAATATACAGATTCTTGAATAAAATGATTCAAAAATAAAATTAAAAAATAAATCATTTTATTCAATAAATACAGTCAGAGTTACAACATTTGAAAACTTGAATTCAACCACTCAATGTTGAGATGCCACTAATATACTTATATACGCACAAAAAACCTTCCAACATCTTCTCTCCTTCAGCGTAGAAGATTCCTCTCTCTGTTCTGCTCCAGTGTTCCCTCCATTATCCGAGCGTGGAAAGTCTCCAGCATGAGGACGGACACAAGTATTTAGAGCTCATCTGTAGTCAGGAGGTCAGCGCCGCTGATGAGCCCGCCCGGGGTCACAGCACTTAACTCTCTAAAGGAGGGACCAGCGCCGGTAATCACGTAATACGTAGCATCGAGTGCAGCCGACATTCGGCAAATGAATCCCCGAGTCTTTGCGTGAGCGGCTCAGGTTGATAAAACCCTGACTATTATATCTAGCACGGCAGATGGATGCTGCAGTGTTTTGCATTGTTTTGCAGTTTAGGAATTGAACCCAGGGGGGCCGAGGCTGCTCCCCCCCCCCCTCTCTGTGTAATTAAGAACAACATTTAGCGTGGGATCACGAGGGGACCCTACGTGCCACCGAACCGGTCCGTCTCATTAATAAAAGACCGTTGATTTCACCGGAGGAAGGCGGGAATTCCAAAATGACTCATAATTACACATTAGAAGTGTGAAAGGCTTCGGCCTGAATCCTCTTCGGCACTAACAACCCCTCCCTGACGGAGAGAGGGGGTGTGTGGGGGTCCGGCCCACCAGCACATTAAAAGTGCTCCCAAGAGAAGCTAATTCCAGACAAACCCAACGGCACAATCAGTGGCAGATGTCAGGAATCGAAGACGATGAATTATGAATGTCCCGGAGATGTGGATAAGATACCCGTGTAGGATTCCTTCCTTTTTCCTGAGCCATTTAAAGCAGCCAAAAAATGCTGACAGATTTGAGGGGGGGGTTCAGATGGTGGGGGGGGCAGAGTGCAGCAGTTGGGGT
This sequence comes from Callionymus lyra, assembly GCF_982586985.1. Lineage (NCBI taxonomy): Eukaryota > Metazoa > Chordata > Actinopteri > Syngnathiformes > Callionymidae > Callionymus > Callionymus lyra. The sequence continues at coordinate 11,568,682 of NC_141818.1, read as the reverse complement.
GATTGATTCCTCATTCACTGCCATAAATGTGGTTTGCCTGAAATTAGATGTTTTAGTGGAGCTGTCAAGGACCTGGTGTGTTGGATGGGAGGCAGCTCGGGAAACTCTGCCCAACAGTGATAGCGCTAATAACTTCCTCCGGGAGGTCAACCTAAACACCCATTCAGCGGCAGAGCCACTTCCCAGCATGCAGCAGTTTCTTTCATGCGCCATCAGAGCTAAATAGTTATGAGTTCGAGGCAGCAGCTCCCGACACGCTCTCGTGCCATATATCTTAACTTAACTCCTTACCTTAACCCACCCTGGTCATGGTGTGTCGTTCATAGTGAGGCGAGAACGCTTTTAGGTCAGAACTGTCACTATTAAATCACTAATACCCATCTTTGAGACATGTTCCACAGATGGCCTGGTTATTTATTTCCTTCATTCATCAGGCCCCAGCAGAAACGGAACAACAAATGTCCTCAATTCAAGTTTAAGTTGTCAGATTGTAACTGGTTTATGATCATCGTTGACGATGAATATTTGTCTAATAATGCTAATGAGCTACTGGAACGTCTTCCTCAGTCAAGAAGCTAAAGAAAGCACGTCAATCTTCTGGGTCTAATGTCAGTGGAGAGTCAAAATGACTGAATGTTGATAGAAAGAAGTTTATTAATATCTTGGGAAAAGAAAAAAACATTAAATCTTTCATTATCAGACAGAATCGGTTCTCGATCTAAAGACTAATGATGGTTATTTCTAGACCAGGGTCACAAAGCACTTTAACAATTAAAAACAATACACGATTAAATATATATACTTAGATCAAGACACAAATGACGAACACAGGATTCACAGAAATTCAGGGTAAAGTCTGCGCAAATAAAAATGTCTTAAGAAGTAAAGTTTATATAACAGTGTAAATGTATTGTTCCCTCAAAATAACTCCATAAACAGCCATTAATGTTGAAATCACCCCTAAGAGACGACACCCCTAAATGTCCAAATTGAGAACTGCTTGTCATTTTCCCTCCAAAATGTCAATGTCAATGACTCGTTATTGTTACTAGGGCTCAGGTGGGCACAGGGAGCAGGTGTGTTCGATTTTGAAGACCGCTATACACACTATATTTGGTGTGTCCCAAATTGCGCACTTCTGCACAGACTGTAAATGTCTCGAGAAAACACTTATTTTACCACAAAACAACAATAATAACACAATGAAACACAACTTGATAACTTGTTTCTATTGGTGAAAAGTGCCGTCAAAGCGTTAAAAAGTAGTAGAAGAAGAAGAAGCTGTCGAGTCATTTGTGGTGAGTGTTTAGCTACAGAGTTTGATTTGAGACGGTACTACCCTGTTTAAATTTTTACCTAACAGGAATCAGGACCTTGATTTTTATATTACATTTGCATCAACTGAGGCTAAATATATCACTGTTTACTTTTAAAAACCAAACAAATTCCTTCAATTCAACATCATTTTCACTCTTATTTTTGACAACAATAATCTCTGTTCCTTATTTTAGAAACTGGCATCTTTAAAGATCATAATATAAACACAAACGTTAATGCCTTGAAGACATACTCGTATGTATCATCTTCAGTCTAATAACTTTTAAAAATGTTCTTCTCCTGTGTCTGGATCAAAGTGAGGCGACGACATGAGATTCGACTTCCGATGCGATGTTTGATGACAGGCCGTTGGAAATACCTCGTCAAAAAAAAAAAGAGCGAACGAGTGAACGTCCAGACTTCAACGTGGACGTCCATCAAAGGCGCTCGAGTCTCGCCGAGCGTCGGGACTGATGAGCCGAAGTGTGAATCCGCACCTGGACATCTGCAGGAGGTCACGACCGCGGCGCTAAGAAGGTGAGGCGTGCCGAGCCAGACTTCCCCCTTCATCACCTCTCACCGAGAGCACCTCGCTACACTTCCTCCTCCTTCCTGTCGTTCATCACCGCGCTCGCCATGACGGGCGAATTCATCTGAACGGGGGGGGGGGGGGGAAGAGGAGCTAATCCTCCATTTCTGAGACAGTGATGACTCTCTGCTCCACATGCTGCCGGACCCATGAAATTAGTCAGAAAATCGCCGCGGGGGCTTCACAGGAAATTGGCCTTGCCAATCATCCGCCGAGCGGAGTCAGTCCTCGACATCAGCTTTAACGTCAGTCGGCATCTGTCCGTTTATTCTGCCCTATTTTTTTTTTTCTCACAGAGCAAATGGATCCGAGCGCGTGATTGCTCTTGGCTGTAGAGCCACTAATGTGATGCAAAGATGCTCCGAATCCATTACTCTGGACCGTCGAGGTAAACAGGCGCTCGCTTTGCTCCGCACTAAAAGATCAAGTATATATTATTTTAGATGTCTCCAACTCTTTGCCGCCTCTATCGAGGTACTTTCCACCCATTTTCGCTGATGAGTGCTCGGCTCCGACGCCCACGCGGCTCCTCGTAATCGCGGCGGTCAGCATGTAAGTGGGCTCTCCAGCGGCAACTCAGCGATATTGAAAAAGTGAAAAATCTATTCATCAACTCTTTTTCCCAGTTAACAATAATCGGGGAGTGTGGAGTGGCGTCCGGGATGGGGTTGGAGTCATCGCTCTCCTCGGCGCGATAACTCCATTAAACGGCTCACCGAAGAGGGATCTTGATCCTTTTTTCGACGACGGATTCTTCTCCTCCCTGAGCCGCAGACCCTCTCCTGCCGGGTCCCGGGGCTCCCGGGTTCAGGTCCACTAATGCTGCCTGCCAGGTGGATTGGTGAGGAGACCAGAGGTGATCGTTCCTTCCTCTCTTTCTACCCCCCCCCCCCCCCCCCCCTCAGGTGACACTCTGAAATATATTTTGTGTGCCCTTTCACTTCAGACGGGCGCAGTGAGGGGAAGCCCAGAGGAGACTAATGAGCGAGTGCGGGGGTACAGCGCCGTCTGCCTGCACGCCTCATTTTTCTTGATTCCAGCCGCTCTAGCGTCGGCACGAGCTCCTGCTGGTCAGGTGATGGCGCTGCCAGCTGGTGCGTCCAGCTCAGATGGACGGCGATTCATCCCCCCCCCCCACCATCCCCCCCACACGCCGGTGATTTATGGCGAGCGCCGAGGAGCCGGCGTACGTGGCACCAGACCGCCCGAGTTAGTGATCTGTCCGGACCCCGCCGCGCTTAACCACACAGCGAGGACCCCGGACCGCCTGATTTACGTCGCCCAGACAGTAACATACATCACTGAGCGGGTCCTGGTCGATGAAGATGGGTGATCTTTGTCTGGAGGCGCAGTCGATTCTGCTCACGTGGTTCCACGGATCCCAAGCGGGTGATTCTTCAACTCTTTGTCAGATGGTGAACGTTAACTCGGGCTAGCTAGTTAGCAAGAGCGTTCAGCACAATCCACACCAAATACCAGCGATCTGTTAAAGCGGTTCTATACGACTTTAAGTCGAGCGACCCCAGTGGACTAAAGTGGTAGTGTTTAGGCCGACGGGAGACCACATTTCCCATGAGCACTCGCTAAAACGAATGACTGTTTCCAGACTTCCTTTGATGAATGAAGGATGGATATCAATGAGCTAATGAATCAGAATGTGGATAATGAAATGTGATATGCGTTATAATGGCTTTGTAAACTTTAACTTTGCTTTTGTACCGTAATTCGTGCCCCCCCCGACACAACCAGCGCGATATGTAGCATGTTCACACCATCCCCAAGAACTTTTACAGTGAAAATAAAAATCGTACAAAACACCTCAAGTCATTGTATATGAGTCATTCGGCTAGTTTTAAGTTGATTTGCAGTTATTTTAGTACAAAAATATTAAGCTACCCAAAACTACCTCGAGCTGCTTTAAGACGATCCCGAAATCTCTTTATTATTTGAGTGAAATGGCTCCATCTAGAGGAAGTAGTTCAAATAACAGACACTTCATTTGTCAAAATTCTATTTATATTTATGTATTGTTTCTGTCAATTCACTGTAACTTATAATTATTTGTAGGTGATTGAATTGCAAAATGATACAAAACGTAGTTGCTAAATGGTGGATTTCGGAATATCATTCCAAGGTCCGCAATTACCCCGCAGGCCATGAGTTTTTGTCATCTTGGTAAACAGTTGAAGGCGTCACAATAAACAGTCACAGTTGTATGTTTAATTAAATTAAATTAAATTAAATTTTATTTAAAGTGTCTTATCATAACAAAGTTATCTCAAGACACTATACAGTTGAAGTAAGACTATAGTTGATTAAGGAAAAACAGATCCCAGGCTATAGAAGGAAGTGATAATGTGGTACGAGGAAATGAGAACCAGCAACTCAATTTTATTTCCATAATACAAAAATAATAAACATTTTTGATGCTACTTTTGTGCCTGTTAAAGCTAGAACTGTATGTCTTGAGTTGAATTTCAGTTCTAGTTTATACTCTAGGATGTTGAGTTCTGCCTTTCAGAGTCAAAATAACTATCAGTCACATTTAGGGAGAATAACTGAACCATCGTGTTCTTAAAGCCCAACATTGCACACATTTTAGAGAAAACGCCATTGCAGGAATGTCAACAAAATACTTCTACAGCAGCAACTAAATGAAAAGTTGAAATTACAATCCATACATCTATCTACATAGATGACAAGAAACAAACAAACGAAGAAGGTTGATGGAGTCTACTGACTCCTTTAAGAAACATCTTAAGACGTTTCTATTTGTTCAGGCTTTTCCTTGAATTTCTCGAACTCCTGTGTTGTTCTCGGTGTTGTCTTGATCTTTGAAGTATGTACTGTTTTGAGTATTGTTTTGATTGTTAAAGCGCTTTGTGACCCTGGTCTCGAAAAGCGCTATATAAATATATATTACTTACTTACTTACTTACTTACATTTTTTGACAATTACAAAGACAAGTATGTGTAATTTAGGCTCCTAGAAATACTACAAAGACTCAAAGTATGTTGGGAGATTGAGTTGGTCAACATTGAATAATATCCGCATCTATGTCTTCAAAAAGGTCCAAGAAAAAAGAGTTTCTGTGAATCAAAACATCTCTTCAATATTTGATTTGTTTCAAAACATTACATCACTCAGGGGGTTTGATTCTGACCTCTTCAACATCCCAGATATTTTTGTTCGCATCTGCAGATGTAGCAACTCACGGAAGATGTTGCTAGGATCGACAAATCTCAACAAAAAGGCAACACAGGGACGAGCTGAGAGACAACGTTGTTTTTGTTTTGTGTTCTTGTGGATGATTTACAAAGAAAAATGTCGTGAACACGTTCATTGCTTTGTATGAATTATCGGACATCTTTTTTTTTGTCGTCTGTCGACTTTCAACATTTAATATGAAGGTTTATTTTTTTCTTTAATTTTCAATTTTAAAATATTTCCAAAGATTGTTTTTAATTGAAGGTGAAAAAAGTTAATAAGAGTTAACAAAATAATGTAAATGATAGACGATAAATTCACTTTTTATTGAAGTGAAAAGGGGTTTAAAGCCTCTTTTATCTTTTTGAATGAAAAATATTATCAATAAGAAAATGGTTGGAATGTATTTATTTATTTATTTTTACTTTCAAACCCCTTTTTTCAGTTTAAAACGTATTTCTGGGATTGAAGCATTTTTTGATTTTTATATATATATACTGTATATATATATACTGTATATATATATATATATATATATATATATATATATATATATATATATTTAAGCATATTTTTAATGGATGCATTTTTGATAAAGAATAATAAATAAACAAATCTTCTTTATTACATTATCAGGATTAGATTTTGGTGTTTTTTTTTTAGTTTTATCTTGACTGGGAAAGAGTGTTGGAGGTAAAATAGAAGAACAAGAAAATTCAAAAATCAACTAAACATTACATGCGTCTATTTTGACAGAATGATATAATTGTTGTTTTGATGTTCATAAGGTAAGACTAGGTAGAGGTTTCAGGACTGGAATGCAGAAGAGCTGATGTCAGTCGTTGTTCACACCCTGAGGCATGAGTTACAATCTCAATGGGGGAATTTTTTTTTTACCTTGAGTTACTGAAATTCTTCATTGATTAAAGTAGATTGACATTTTTATGTTTAAAGGTCATGTGAAATGATGCCTTTGGCAGAGGTTTGACTTGTTTCAAAGCTTATCTAGTAATCAAGTATTTCTCCTTTTCACAGAAAAAGCCCAAAATCCACGTTGCTGATAATAGAAACAGCTGTTATGGAACGTGATTGACGGGTCTGACTGACAGCTCGAGGAGAGGGAAATGAGTGGAGGTGGTGATTGCCAGCGAAGGGTATAGAAATGATGCTGGGAAAGCAAAACAAGAGTATATAATATAAGCCACGGCAAACATATTGAGTTTCCAAGATTAATATTTTAATTTCCTCTTCTGTATTTTTCCACTCATTACACTTTGTTGCGTTGACATTTTCCCCCTCTGAAGTGAGGCGACTCAGTTAGAGAGCGCCGGGCTCCAGAGGTCCATGCCCTTCTGTTCAGAGAGACTGAGGGAGGTCACAGTAGGTATCTCCCCGGAGCCATGGTGTATTAATGCCCGGGCTGACCTGGCTGATAAGAAGGACGCTTCAGGCACATGTTTGATTCATGAGTCCATCCTCAGTGGACCCTGGGGGCCTTTTTTCCACTGCTGTCCTTTTACCGGCGGGGTGGAAGTTTGCTGCAGGGGAGATCAGCGCTGTCTGTCACAGGCTGGATGTGATAGAGGCCTGAGAGTGGGCCCTGATCAGCCCCCGTGTCAAACACCAGCCATGACTTAATGGTGGGCGCCTATGTGACAGTTGAGGGTTGAAGGACGCTGGGATAGATACGATGGAATCTGTCAACATCGCAAGCTTGCTCCTGCCTGGAGGAGAGTGTCCAGGAGAGGGAGTTGAATGGCATGATAAACCTTTGGTTCGATTTTAACTCAGGGTTACTTAAGTGCACTCTAGGTCAAAGTTCGAGCTACGAATTGGCTTCCGTCATCTAGAACCGCCTTAGGAAAGTAAGCAAATAAGTAAGTAAAGCTTATATGTAAAGGGCCTTCCAGACCAGGGTCACAAGCGCTTTAACGACCAAAAACAATACATAGTCAAAATATATACTTTAGCCAAGACACACAAGAGTCCCAGAAATTCAGGGGAAAGCCTGAAAAAATAAAAATGTCTTCAGATGTTTCTTGAAGGAGTCAGTAGATCATCAAACAGAGAGGGAGAGGAAGATCGTTCCAAAGCTTAGGAGCAACAGTCTGGAAGGATTTCTCTCCTCTGGTCCTGAACCGTGTTCAGGAACCATCAGTAGATTCTGATCCACAGACCTCAGAGCCCGAGCTGGGGTGTAAGTCTGGATCAGATTACTGATGTAAGGAGGAGTCTGACCATGAATAGATCTGAAAGTAAGAACCAGAATTTTAAAGTTGATCCTGAAAGAAACTGGCAGCCAGTGAAGAGTTTTAAGGATCGGAGAAATGTGAGTTCTTCTACTAGAGCAGGTCAGAATTCTCGCTGCAGAGTTTTGTATCAACTGCAGGCGAGACAGATCCTTCTTGTTAAGACATTAAAATAAACTGTTGTAATAGTCTAAACAAGAAGACACAAACACATATATTATAAACTCCAGGTTATGTTGTGACAACATTTTCCTAAATTTAGAGATTTTTCTCAGTCGAAGGAAAGTTTCTGGGTTTTACTGGTGTATAAACAAACATACAAGTCACACATTTCCTACACCTTTTATTTTGTTATTACTTTATTATTTATAACATTTCTTCACATGACCAGTATAGGAAAGTTGAGCCACACAGACTAACGATGTGTGATATTTTTTAATCTTGTAATGTGTTCATAAAATACCTGCTCTTATAAATAATGATAAAAATGATGATTTACTAACATCCATTAAAATTCACCATTTTCCATTAAATAATCTATATTTAACACAAACCTACCGTGGAACTTAAAATTGTATCTATTCTAGTGCATCATTTCTGTATTTGTATTCTGTAGACATCCTTTAAATGTTTAATGTAATGATTGATCAGGAGTTTTGTTAATAGTAGTTTTAAAGTATAAATACATTATATTTATGACCATAACTCGCCATAATTCCCTTCATCAGACGCCGACGCTTGTCGCCACCGCAACAGATGATTAGACTGTGGATGGACAATTGCATTTCTGAGGGGGCCCCAGTTTGACCTGGGACCATTGTGAGGGGCTCATTAAAACAAAAGACAAAGAGAATCAATGAGAATAAGCCTTAAGGCTAGATTATTGGTTTATATTTATTTCATTTTTACTTTAGATCTTAGATTTGATATAAAATAAAAAATATAAATCAGTTAAGGTTTTCTATTCAAGGTTGTTAATAACTCGGTAACGAGAGAAAATATCTCTTTTAACAATGTTTTATACATCAATGGTTAAGAAAACTCAAACTGAAATTTGCAAGCTTAGCTTTTCTTTCGACACTTCCACATGATCCGCTCTGTAGCTCTGACTTTATTAGGGCCACATTAATCCAGACAAAGGGTTGCGTCCGGCCCCCCTGACCTCACTTGGTCCAGGTCTTCAGAGCCGTAGTTCAACCTATTTGTGGTACAAAGCCGCCTCCTACTCCTAAATGGTCCATTAATCCTGATGAAATCCATGTTCCATGCTGACACGTCGAGTTAATCTAAATTCTTGGCTGAAATAATGACCCCTTCCAATGACATCAGCGCCTTTCCATAAGCGGCGGCGTTTGGCTAGCTGGCGTGCTCGCGTCATGCTAATCTTCTCTGTCTGGATACGTTGAATTTCTCGATAGCATTGTGCGGCTGTTGGAAGAAAAAAAACAAAAAAAAAACAGGTTGCGTCCCGTCAGACACTTTAGAGCTGCTAATACCAGCTGTGTGAATATGGCTGTGTAATACATAATCCCGATTTGTGTTCCATTCAGTCAGCAAAAGCTCGGCGTACACCTCAAAGAGACTTGTCAAGGCTTTTCACTTCGCATTGCTTCACAATCAAGTCAATGCTTGTCAACGCCGCTGCTATCAAAATAGTCACAGCGGGGAGGAGCAATCCACTTTTCACATATCACGTTCCTGTCACCTCCTTCTGCCCACCACTAATCTTTATAAGCTATTTGCAGTTTTAATATAGATCTCAAATCCCGCGTCTCTCTCTCTGTGCCCGCTGTACACAGATGCACTCATTGTTCTTCTTTTGTGGTTCGCCGGGAAAGCCGGGAAGAGCATTTCATCTTCTCTCAGTGCGTTCCCATGGTCATGCTTTTGTTTTAGCTAAGCTGGTGCCCTCCAGATTAAACGGGGAGAAAAAAATAATCCTCCTTTTATTGTTAATTTTGTTTGGGCTGCTGGAAATTATCTGATGGTTCCTTCGCTCTCTGGCAATTTATTTCTCATATTTGTGAGCTCAGGTGCAGATGATTTCCAGCAGAGATTGGAGCATTAAAGAAGTATTACGTGTTTAATAAATCAGACCGGGCGGTCAATCCTCCGATTCGTGTCACATGGCTAATATTAATGAAGTCATCGCTTCAGTCAGGGAAAAATCAATAGTCACTCGAAATAGTGACCCAGTTCCCACGTGATTCTGGGTTCTGCATTGTTGGATTCTCCCAACATCTGTGGCTCCGGCACAATCATATTTATGCACCGGAGCTCAGTGGAATGCAAAGCAGCGACGATTATATGAGGAGGAATTGGGGCAGCTGTAATTTCTTTGTCTAAACGTGGCAATCAACACCGCCGCAGCGAAGTGCACACGCCGATGCCTCGCACAAGCAGCTGAAGCAACATTATTCCACGTCATTAGCCCAGGAAAATAGAGGCAGGAAGCATCCACCCCGCTGCTGCTCCGGCCAGAAGGCAGGGGCCAAGTGAGGCCAACAGGTTAACCTGGATTTGGCAGTAAACAGCTCGGCTGTTATTGTCGGGGGCCTCTCTGTGTGTGAAAGACCCCGGCGGCTTTCTGGGGTGGAGAGGGCCACGCAGAGGTCAGCAGGTCCCGGTGGTCAACAGAACCATGAGGTGATGCTCCTCCAAGCCGTTAAGTACAAACACAATCTTAAGTGGGTCTTAAACGTGACAACAATGGCACAAGCATGTAAGAGCTGAAACAAAAGAGTTGTTCTAGATGAGCCTTAAGCCCCCCAGAAATCCAACAAAAGGGGTCAAAATCCTGATGCTACATTCTTTGCTATTAAGTATTCTTTTAGGAAAATCCAGACCTAGTTTCCACGACTGTGATATGAACACAGTCACGCTTGCAGCCAGTCCTGAAAAGTAGCTGGAAAAATCTAGTTTCAGGTCCAAGGGTTGGCTTTTATTCACACATCAGACCTTTGCATGATTCGTGGGCCATACAAGGCCCTTTGAAGACTTCTAATAAGATCAGGAAGAAGAAAAAATACATCATCATCTCTCTTGCAAATTGTGGTCAATTATTATGTTGTTGTTGCTTATGACATAACAGTCCACGAACTGGCCAAGAAGTGTTAGAAATAAGTGCAAAAAAAGCCAAAGGAGTTACTTTACTTATATATTGAGCTCTTATGCCTTTATTTCCTGAGCTCCAGTAGACACAGCTATACAGTAGATGTTGGCTCTGCCTTTTATGGCTATATCTCTTTTTATTAGCATGATTTTGCTGATTTATATGCGTCTTGACCATCAATAACATCAACTACACAGAGGTTAAAATACTTTCTGACCTGTCATTTGTCATTTTTAGCCTTCTACAAAAAAATATTGATAAATAAATTGATAAAATTGGGCGAGGCATGGAAAAGCTTTCTTCATGCAGCTCCATAAATTGTCAAGACCATAGTGAACGAAACAAATAAATGTGTTACCGTACCTTTTAACAGGCAACCAATGTGAAAACCGAACTTTCCTGACTGATGTTTCAAATGTTGAAGTCTTCCTCTCCAAGATGTAGTAAGTTCCTCATCATGATGATGTTTTGAAATCTAAGAAAAACTCCTGTCTGAAATCTAGGCGAACTTGAGGTTACAAGAGCCCATTATGACATAATAATGGCGTCACTCCTCCTCCAGCCAGATGTAATCACCCCGCTTTCTTTACACAACGAGTCATTGGGGGTGAAGACTCCCGGAATTGATTACGTGCAGTGACAACCCTTGATGTTTGACCAATCACAGCAGAGTGGGTGTGTTTATGGTGAACAAGATTTAATCTCCAGAAAAACAGTGTTTTCAGTGGGCGGGGCTTAAACACATTTTCTAATGTAAATATTTCAATGAAAAGAGAGTTTTGTTTAAAAAGAAAAATACTACTGAGTACAATAGAGTCTAAGATCTACTTAAGACACACTTTAATCAAATAATTAGTTGAACTTTGAAGAATATTAAAAATAGCTTTTTTTGTTTGTTGTAGTAAGTAAACCAAAATTGGACCTAGCATGTCTGAGTGAATGCTAACTGTTAGCATAATATACACACATTAGCAAATTTAAACTGCACTTAATCGTCTTCTATCCATTCCTTCATCTTTATTTCACGTATTTGTTCATTTCTAAAGTACTTAAGTGAACTTAACACCTCGATATAAACAACATGATTCCTGAGACAGCGGCCGAGTTTTATAATTTCATCTGATGTGTTCACGACCGTCCTCGTAACGCAAGAGACGCCGCCTGTTTTGAAATGAAAGCGTCTTCATGTGTCTGCACAGAAGTGGCATTAATGAGCGCAGCTTATTAATAATGACTCTGCACAAAGCGCCTTGATCTGTCTGTGGGGCTAATGGAGGAACACTGATGCGAGTCAGCATCTCTTCTGTGGGCTGTCGAGCAGATGAAGCCAAAATACAGTTATAAGAGACAGCCTCGTCCTCGGGCCAGGCTCAAACACCCAGATGCCAGTACCCACCCCCTCAACTCCCCGTGGCAAATCTTCCACGTTCTAATCCAATAGTGGGCACACGGCTTAGGGAAATGATATTTAGAAGACAAGGATTGCCCTGCAGAGGGAGAAGATGATTGTGGCGATTAGAGTGTGTCTCTGAAGTGGTTTTAACTCCCTGACTGATGGAGAGTAATTACACTGGCCTACTGTGATCTGTTGCTCATGGGCGATGAGACGGGAGAACATCACAGCTCCTGGATTTTCTCGTCTTCGGACTCCTTTTCCCGGCTCTGAGCTAGGATCAGTTCTGTGTGGGCTGTTGTTCAACCCACTTCTGAGCGCTTTGATGAGTGTAAAGGGATGGAGGTGGACGACTGCAAGAGCTTTTCCTGCAACCAAGATGATGACTTTTCTGTCTTGAAGTTAGGACAAAGTCTCTCTTTCATACACGAGACATGTACACAGGATGACCAGAATCACCATCATCTTCTAACCACACACCTGCACCCACTCTGACAGCAGGAGAGACCCCTGACCTCACACAGTGAAGGAAACCAACCTGGATGCTACATGAAGAAACAGAATTACTTCATTGAATTATCCTTTATAATCCATACTTTTAAACTCTGGCAGGATGGTTATGAGATTTGTGAACAGATTTCAAAAGAAACTCCTTAAAAAAACGACGTACAATTGTGACAAAAAAAACATGAGATTCCATTTTTGTAATCTGGATCCAGAAATCCTTTGAAGGTTTCCTCACGTTCTCCGTAATGAACAAAGAGTTACTGTGTGTATTATTTAAGATAGTTCTGGAACCATTTAACTATAGAAGCTATGACTGGTATTTCAAGTACAATATAAAATAAATGTACGCCAGTGATTTTGGTTAGAAAGAAAACGGCAATGTAGGTTAAAAATGAGCTGCTTGGCAGAGGTCTGTGGTCTGAAAGCTTTTTTAGTTGTCACTTGACATGAGATTAATCCTTCCGTATATGCTTTTCATATAGATATAAATATTTATAGTATTGATGAACAATCTTTGAAACCAAAACGAGCTTCTGAATAATTGATTTGCTAACAAAGCTGATACTTTATTTGGATTAGATAGACTTTATTCATCTCTCTAGAGATCTCTTTCGAGAAATGAGGTTTCCAGTTCACAGCAGACGATAGAAAGTACAGCAAGTTTCATAAAAGCAAGAACAAGAACAAAGTGCAAATAAAAAGAGCAAAGTGCAAAGAGATGACAAAGTGCAAATATAAAGAGCATAGATCAAAGGAAATATCAAAGAATTTGCTCAATAGATGTCGGATATCCACAGTTACAAATACGTGTTTTTTAATTGGGTATCGGTAAAGGGGTCAGGGGTCACTAACCATTTAGATATTGTTAGATAACCTGAGAACTAAGTGATACAAAAGACAACAAGTTTTCGAATATATAACTAATGCTTTATTAAATACATCAAAGACACAATTGTTCTTTACAAAGATTCACAATTATTCAGATATGAAACTTAAAATCAAACATTATAAAACGGTTTATTAAGGGAATGCTTTGGGGTCTTACTTTCATGGTCCCTGGGTGACTACAGTATTTTGGTGACCCCTGGTATTGGTACTATAATCACATTTTCCATAATAAATAATAGTAATAATGCACTCAAGGACGCTGAAAAAATGACAAATGTTCGAGATGTATTTAAAATTTTAGAGACATGTCAGTGATCCAGGCTCTCGAACACGCATTTAAACTCGCCTTTAAATAACCTTGAAGCACACAATTTTGCCAGAAAATGGTGCTGTCAGTATTTAACTCATTCTGTTAGTAGTGACGATATCTATCCCACAAATATTACTGATTAATTCCTTTTCTTTTTTTCATAAATCAAAACTGGTTATAAGTTTTAGAGTTTCACCTTGACCACATTTGGCCCCTGGACCACACTTTGTATAGGTCTGTCATAGTCCCTGAGTCTGTTAGTGTTGCATCATGGGAGGAGCATTCGTTCACTCCATCTGCTTCTCTGCTCACTGATGACAGTGTTCAGAAGGATGACTGTCATCATCCATGATGGACAGTAGTTTGTTCAATGATCTCCTCAAAAACAACTGTCACCAGTGAGTCCAGCTTCTCCTTCTGATCAACCTGTCCGACCTGTTGACACTCCTCCTGGACACATTCCCACCCCAACACACCACAGCATAGAACAGGACACTGGTCACCACAGACTGGTAGAACATGCAGAGGAGTTTCCTGCAGATGCCATTAAACCATTTTTAACAGACTTTATGAAGTTCTGTCTTGGTGGTGTGTGATTGTGTCGTGGGCTGGGATGTGGCCTTGAGTCTGACATGGCCACCATTAAAAAAGACCAAATGATGAAAATCAGCCTCTCCTCTGCAAAAAAAGACTCTTGATTACCAGACGCAGCCTCTTGATACTTTCATGTGATTAAAAAAAAAAAGAAGAAAAATCATCAAAGATAATTAAGCATGAAAGTTTCTGCCCTTGAGCGAGACACTGATGCAGGTGGCTGCTCCACCACTTGATCTGCATACGATGTATATTCAATTTTTCTATAAAGAAAAAAAAAAAAACCCTCTTTACCATAAAAGAAAAGTGCTGAAACATATTTCAAACATTTATTCAAATGTATTCAACTGCGACGCGCGAGGCGTGTGAAGCGACTTAAAAAGGAAAATGTTCGACGAGTCTTTGGAAAAGCAGCCTCGAAACAAACACCTTTTGTTTGTGTATTAACCTGAAATATTCGCTCTGACCTGCTGACGCAAGCGTTCGCTGGCTAATCATTTATTCACGTTGACTCTCTTCTGCCGCCTTGTATATTAATGGAGCTTTGAGTCATGGTTGACAGACGTCTGTGGAGAAGGAGACCACACTCGCTCGGTCTTTTAAGAACGCCTCATCCCCGGATGAAGAACCGCGGCGGTGACACTTCCTGTCAGTGCTGCAGGTGAGAGAGAGAGAGGCGTCTCAGAATGTATTAAAATAGCAAACAACAGCTGGGCAGAGGCAGACACATGTGGATAATGAATCATTATCACTGCCGCGCTTTGACTCGGGTTCGGGGGTGTGGAGCCGGGTGAAAGGGTCAGCAGATGTTTAATGGGCCACATCATGAATACATTATGAACTATTAAAGCCACAAATGAATATGGATGCTCCGGGCGCAAACATCCGTGATCATCAGAGGACTTCTGTGTGGAGAGCGAACTTGTTTTAACGTCCACTGGTTTACAGTCAGTAAGTAAAGGGCCTTTATGATCATTTTTGAGACGACACCCAAGCTGTGTCTCAAATCACATACTTGTGTACTAAAACTTTTTTAGTGCATAAGTGCTTCTCAATTCTTAGTATGCGAAATGTAGTGCGCCATGCACACTAAATTGGTGTAAAACTTAGTATGGATCGATGGATACTACCCTAAACAGCCGCCATAATAAGTTATGTGACTACAACGCAAATGGAGGCTTCAAGAGAAAACGTTTAGAGCGACACCCCCTCGGTAAATATTTCATCTTAATAAGTTTTTAATGTCATATTTTTCGTTTCTCATATTTGTTGATCCAAACTTGCAAAACGTGCTGCCAGTAGGTGTCAGAGATAGTGTTCCTATAGCTGGTTTGTCATCGTTAAATAGTAGAAGAAGAAGCTGTAGCATAATTTCGGGTTAGTGCGTAGCAGCAGTGTTTGATTTGAGACATACTATCCGTCGCGAATTTGCGTACTAGTTAGTATGTACACTATCCTAATGCATACTAACCGCCGTTGCACTAAGAGAAGTCTGCGATTTGAGACACAGCACAGTGCTGTGTCTGCACTTACACTTAATATTTTGAGTGACCAAGTGCGTCCCGATGAGCAGTGTGCAAAAATGTAGTGCGCACTTAGCACTCAAATAGCCAAAGAATTGAGTGTGGATCAATGGACACTTTCCACTCTCAATGGCCGCCATCTTAGTGACGTAGATGACGTTAAATGGAAGCTACGATACCAGCGTAAATGTCTTGAGAAAACACACATTTTAACACAAAATGATACAACAGTAATAACAAAATTAACACAACTTAATAGCTTGTTTAAACTGGCGAAAAGCGCTGTCAAGCTGTCAAGTAATTTCCGGTGTGTAGCTGCAGTGCGCGATTTGAGGCATAAGACAAGTGATGTGTCTCAAATCGCACACTTCTCTTATTGCACTGGCGGTTAGAATGCATCAGGATAGTGTACGTACTAACTAGTACGCAAATCCTCGACAGATAGTATCAAGAAATATGAGTAACGGAATATTTGCGAGATATTTACACCGGTATCAGCACCGAAGATGTGTCATCCTCCTACTGCTGGCCGTTTGCAACGTCAACATCACTAAAAGGGTGGCCGTTCAGGGCAGAAAGGGTCCATCGATCCACACTCAGTTTTGTGGGCATTTTAGTGACAATTTAGTGTGCATAGTACGCAAGTATGTGATTTGAGAAACAGCTCTGACATTAGCATGACAGACATTACTGTAGTGTTTTATTATGTCTCTCAAATCGCGCACTCTAAGTGCACTGATTTACAGTACGCTGTAAGACAAAGTGTGTACATTTCTACAGGGTATTACTGTCTCAAATCCAACACTACCGCTACACACTTACCGGAAATGACTCGACAGCTTCTTCTTCTACTAATTTTTAACGCTTATCGCAACCGTTGGAACTCTATCGCCGACACTGTTCACACACACTGCTCTATGTGATCGCACTTGTGTACTCAAAATATTAAGTGTGAGTGCAGAAGTGCACAATTTGGAACACCATTAGTGACCCAGAGCCACCTTTAGTACATGTTATGTTTAATATGTTATGTTAATATGTGCTTTATATTTGCACTTTGTCATCCCTTGCACTTTGTTCTTATTTTTATGAAACTATCGTCTGCTGGAAACCTTCAGAGGGATTAATGAAGTCTATCTAATCTAATCTAATGGGTCAAACCAACCAGCACATGAACAATACCTCTGCCAAGTAGCTAAAAAGAAAAGAATACAGCATATGACAAAGATCAAAGTTATCATCTTAAGATCACATTATCTTAATAGTAGTGATTTACAACCTGTGGTCCTTGGACTAGTACTTGTCCGTTAGAAATGTGTTACCAGGACACATGAGTAACATTCCTAAAGTAACTGTGACTCTTGACACTAGTTTGAGTCCATTTTGCTCCAAAAATAATTAGGTAAACTACTGAAAAGGTGTGAAACACAAACTTTTGAATGATTCATTTTTACTGTATTTATCTAAATGTCGGTCTGTGAATATAGTCCAGACATTAAACTGGTCAACAGTGGGAAAAAAGGTTGGAGACCCCTGTCTTAAAGTCACTTTTGTAACGTAATGAAAGTTTCACCGTAATAAGTTTTCAGTGACATAATGATGTCATTATTACATATCCTGTTTACACTTTGTGGTACTTTTAACTACTTCTGAGGACAAGTTTTGCCAAAAATATTTACTACTTTAGTGGCATAAACCTGCAAACCTGCACCACAGGTCGTTAGCTTTTTAGAATTTCAGATTGATAAAAAAAAGTAGCAGTATTTAGGAAATACCTTTTTAAATAGATTTTTAAAAATCCATGACCCCCATGGCAGAGGTATTATGTACACAATAGGGCTGTGTATTGGTAAGATTCTGGCGATATGATACGTATCACGTGTGACGATACGATATATTGCGATATATTGCAATACTGTAGAAACAACGATATATTGTTTCTTTCCAAATAATTGAAATGTACAAAAACCATCATAGTATATGCTATGACATGAGTAACAAGTCAGATATAGAGAGAACACATTAACACAAGAAGACCAGCTGGTCCACATACTGTAGACCACATGACTCTTATGTTGTCGCCACTATCTTACTTGGTTTTGAAGCCAAAATGAGTCTAAAAGTCAGCTTTGAAATCTGCTGGAGCCTTGTTGTGTCCTTTCTTTTTCACTCATCTGCTGCCAGTTCGCCGGTTTTGTTGTTCCTTTAGCATGGAGGAAATGGCGAATGTTGCCAACTAGTGGCGGGAGGTTTAATTGCAGCACACAAATGAATACTCGCTGTAAATTTTCGAGTGTTAATTGTAAATAAAATCGACTGATTGTCTTTTATACACACACTATTAAAATATATACCATAAAATAACTATGAATTAAAATAGAAAGATTCAGAATATATAATATCAAATAGAAAAGTCAGAAAAAATTAATTGAATTAGCTGTAACACATCAGGAAAAAGCAAATCATCCCTGATACACATACAAGACTCTTATTTTGCTTTGTTAAATGAGTAAAATGTTTTTTGAGTGATGAAAATATTCATTAAATATTCTCATGCACTAACATATGTTCACGTTGCACAATTATCTAACGTCTCACAACAAACCTTGGTTCTTCGTCCTTCTTTGCCACTTGAGCTCGATGCATTCTTGGCAGAGAAAAGCATGTTGGGTTCCTTTTTTTCTTCTGGTGCTTCTTTGAAATCGGGATTTAGGCATTTAGGTCAAACTTAACCTCGGGTCTTGCAGCCATCTGCTCTCGGGATGTGGGCCAAGGCCACGGGGCAGAGTTCTAGTGGCTCAGAGAAGGCCTGGCGCCGCTCATGACGAGGCCTGACCGGGCTCAGATCTTTTCTGACTCTTTCCACCGCTTCGGCGTTTCAGGTGCTTTCCCTTTATAGCCGCGTCCTCCGGGGAGCTCGCTCTAAAATGGATGATTGCCTGCGACCGCCGCATTAAAAGCATTAATCCTGCTCTTATCAAGCAGCGAATGATGAATTAGGAGCGTCAGCTCTGGGCTCACCTTTGTTGTCATTTGAACAGAATCAAAGCCTTAAATCACAGGGCTGCACCTGGTAATGGGAGGGGGGGCGGCGTTCTAATGCTGCCTGTGTCAGAGCGCCGTGCAGCCCCTTGATTTAATAACTGCTGGCAGTGCTGGACTCCAACACATCTGAACGGTTGAAACATGTGAAAAAAAGATGTTCTTTCCCGACTCTTTCAACGCCAGAGAGACATTCTCCCATTATTAGGCTTCAAGCGATAGTTCACGCAAAACTCACTCATTTTCTACCCACCCTCATGTGGACCAAGGGTTGAGATTATTTCTAGAGTAATTTTAATGTACCTTTTGTATTGGATTAAAACAAGTTTATATTCTAACCTTGTTATTTAGCTAAAAGGCTTACATGCTACACGGACAAAAAAAATACAGTGTCTACACTGGGAGTCAATTTCCAAATAATTTTCTGAACAAGATACTCTCGTCCTGGCTTCATTACAAGAGGTGAATTACAGACGAGAAGTTTGGATGTATTTGAAGGTTTTAAGTGTGTCTTTTTGGACATACATTTCTGCCTATAACTCCAAAAAGACACAGATTACTGTGAAATTAATCCCAGCCCTTAGTCGTCATGAATTTTGAGTTTGAATTTTGGGTGAATTCTTACTTTAGGTTTAGTTTGTATTTCCACTGATACCTTTATTTATGATTTAAATGGTCGTGGTTTTTCTTTTTGTTTGTGTTTTTTTGGGGGGGTTGTTAGCATATGTAGCGTTTAGGCTAAATGTGGCAGTAATATGAGCAAACTACATCCCTGCCCCTTGATAATATATATTGTAAAACTATCTTATCATTACAAAAAAAAATGGTGTTTTCAAAACCATAATAATTCCTTCTATAAATAAAGATTCAAAGTAATGTGATGGAAATGCACACAGCGCTAACCATTCAATAGCATGAATACTGAAGAGCTCTTAACATATATGGGAAGTTATTTCAATAAAACATACAAACACAAGCAAATAAAACATGTATTGTAGTAAAACATGTATTTGTTAACATAAAAACATTTATATTAAACATAAAAGTTAGGTTTAAACGCTACTATCACTAAGCTACCAGTTAGCTTAGCGGATGATCATCCCTGTTTCAATAGTAGTTTTCCATTAAAATGAACATTAAAGGATTAAAAGTGTTAAAAAAAATGTATTAGGGAACGTAACTTGCATATACTCGTTAGAAACTTTATGTAAGGAACATATTTTACAATCTGAGTCAAACTCATATAAAAATATTTTTAAAAAGTAATAAATCATTTTACTAGCCAAGGTTATAGTTTGTACAATAAGTCATTTGACAACAAAAAAGTTACTTACTTTAATTAGTTAAAGTCTGATAAACTTGTTCAAACTAATTACTGTAAACATGATCGACACCACAGGGAGGCGTAAACGGCAACAACAAACAAGTGCACATCCGTTGCCTTGGTTACTGCTATGTCGAACGTTATCAAACGCATCATGTCGAATTGAGACGAGCATATTTTCGGCAAAAACACGAAGCGGCGTTATGATAAGTAAAGGATACGTTAAGCAGGGACGACATGAAGGCAGCTCTGAGCCGGCGTGAAGAAAGCCAGGCTTGTCTTTGGAAGCATCAGACGGATTTTAAAGAGTTTCACCTGGAAAGGTTATGATCAAAGGTGATTTCTTTTTGAAGGAGAGAGCGGGGAAGTCGCACCGCAGGGGGTCCGACAGTCGTGCTGCGCCGCGGGTGCGTCTCCATCACCGCTGGTCAAACGCTGGTGAAAATGCAGGAGAATTTGATCGCTCGGAGAAATAAATAAATAAATAAACGGAAAAAGTTGATACAGTTCTTTCTCTTTCTTCCACCCAAATAGCTGCGGTTCTGTTTGCATATTTTAATAGGATTGAATCATTTATGAGCTTCATTTAATTAGCTAACCTCTCTGGTTTATGGAGTGCCGCCATGTATTCATGATAAAAACACACATGAAATTAAGCATCCACTTTAATGAGGGAAGACAACGACGGCGCATTTCGCCAAATAATTCCAGCGCGCTCATTTCCGTACATTCACACATCAAAGCAGTTCATTACATTTTTTAATTTAGAACTTGGAATAAATGAACCTTACTTAAACATGCAGGAATAAGAGGGCTTTATTGAAATTTAGATTGGACTTTGCTTCTCCAACATCTGAGGCAATTAAAATGCGTTATTCAATTTCTCATTCATATTAGCATATTTCTCTTCTTCGCCGAACTTCTTTCACCCTTTTTTTTTATATCTTTTCCAAAGAACCCACAAGGTCTTCGGCATCTTCCCGCACGCACACTTCAAGAAGAAGAATGGGGGCCACTTTCCTTTAGAGTCAGTGAACACTGCAGAGAAATATATGTGAAAAAGGTAGTTGCCTGAGAACGAACGACTTGCTCTCTGGTAAACAGAAGGATTCAGCTGACGTGTAGCCAAAGACATAAATTAAATCTGCAGAGGTCACAGGAAACATTAGCAAATTATCTACCCAATGCCTCCCAAGATCTCGCCGCAGATAACGGGAAAGCCAATCTATTCGGCTGATCGGTATCTTATCGGCATAGGCTGAGAAAAGCTCACAGTAATTTCGCTTGATATGATGGAAGATTTCCCTTCACTTTGAGATTAAGTTTGCCTTCAGGGGGGGGGGGGGGGGCGGCGCTATAATTGTGAGTCCCTAACAAGGTGAAACTTTATTCTCCATGAAATGAAATGTGACGGCAGCGTCGAGCGAGAAACAAACAAACGTGACCCGTGATTATGCAGAGACAAGTGCTTCGGAGCTTTATAGTTGTGAACAAATTATGAAAAAAAACACACGAAAAAAAACAAACCCTGTTGTGTAATTGTCTCCGCTAGCTTACGTGCTGCCAGTATTCCACAGAGGCGGCCCGGGAACATTACCTGTGATTAATGTGGGCTCAGGTTCACCGATAAGGAGCGTCAACAATCCGCAATGTTTTTCTCAGATGAATGTAAACTATTAAAGCTCGTTATTTTGTTGTTGTTGTGTTTGTCAGTTTAACACATTCGCTGCTTCAGTGAATTTAAATTGAACCATTTTGCTAGTAACGACAACATAATACACAGTTTACACATAGTAGGGTCCCTCTGACACTCCTCTACGGTGGCCCTGAAGGGAAACTTTTAGGTGTCATATATTTTTCAACGTTAAGAAATCCTCAGGCTAGATCTTAGCGACTAACAAAGCTTCAGTACACACCTTTTTTATTATTATTCTTCGCGACAACTTACAAACACACGACAATTATTTCCGAGATGTTTTGATGGATCTCTCTCAGAAGGTGTTTTAATATCCCCGCCGTCACTCAAATGAGCGGTGCGGCACTTTTTATCTGCTTTAGTCAGTATGTCAATCAAACACGTCATCCATCAAAAACTGTCTGTGACACCAGATGTTCAGAGCAAGTGGAGGAAAATTAATAAAAAGTACAGTTTTCTTTGCTAATAGTTTGTTAAAACATGCTCAAGGTATTGTTATCATCACCGAAAACCATACTTTGTTCGTCACAATGCAAATAAAAGTGTATAATATGAAGTAATTACTAGGTACACTAACTTAACTGAAAAACGAAATATTGCTGTTTATCAACAAACAAGGAAAAAAACAAAACAAATATTGGCAGCAAAGATTAAAATCTCATTTTGACATATTCACCTTAAATAAGTGTTTGTTTGTGGTGATAAATGCTTCAAGGGCTGTTGGTTAACAAACACGATTTACCGCTCAGTGTTTGCCTTCACACCGACCCACTCAAGTCACACACACACACACACATCATCGTTGTAAACTCAATATTATTCCCCCACGCATCTTAAATTTTCCTTATTCCACTGTTTCTTCTATCGCCTTGATCCAACCTTCAACGTTCTCCGGCTCATTTCTTCTTCAAAAGTCATCGTTCTTTCCTCGGCGTCGTCGCCGGCGCAGGGTTTGATGGATGGAGGTTTGCTCGAGTAAAAACGTGTCCTTTGGTTGCGCAACATGTCGGATCAGAAGGTCTGAACGGTGATAAATGATGAATTGCCGCGTGTTGCCAGCGACCTCAAAGACGTGGAAATGAGCCACTGCTGCACGGCGAAGCCATCTGTTGCCGAGCGAGGGGTTAACCGGAGGAAGACGGGAAGAGCAAGACAGACGGAGGAATCACACACTAATCTTCTGTCTATTAACTGTGATTCCATCAGACTGGTGTCTGCCCCGGCCCCGTATCGCTCTGCCCTCTGAGGTTCTGTTCCAGTCCATCCCAGCTGAGTTACCTTCGCGGGCACGAGTCCGTCTTGACAGGAATGAATCCTGGCAGCTGCGGCTCCACGGTGGAAATAGAACTGATGTCCTGTTTGGTCTCTGGACTCCCCGTCGGATCTCCAGGGCCTTTGAAGCAATTGAACCGGGAACATTGATCCAACAACACATTGAATTCCTTTCCAGGAGTCTGACTTGTGATGAATTACAGAGAAGTTTTTCAAAGTAAAAATAGATTACTTGAAAATTATACATCTAGAAATGGTGTTTTTATACACACTTTGATAGTCCAGTGACTTGTCCAGCATGTCTCCACTTGTTGTCCCGAAAAAGCTGGGACAACCAACCCTGGTCATTTATTTTCTGTGTGGCCCCCAGACTGCCATAAAGGGGTTATATAAATATAAATTACTTACTTACTTATTATGTCAAAGAAGAAGTATCAAACTGAAGAAAACGTTTCTGACGGCTTAAAAAACATTACTATTTTTTAAATAAATAAATAATAATGCAAAGAGTTGGTAAGTAAGTCATTTTTATTTATATAGCGCTTTTCCAGACCAGGGTCACAAAGCGCTTAAACAATCAAAACAATATTCAATAAAGTATATACTTTAAAGATCAAGATAAAACTGATAACACAACAGGAGTTCCAGAAAAAAAAGGAAAAGCCTGCATGAATAAAAACGTCTTAAGATGTTTCTTGAAAGAGTCCGTTTTTATTTTTCCCGTTATAAAAACCTGAAAATGTCAAAACAGAAAGTCTATTAACTAGAGTATTTCATGAATTAAATTGGTTAAATTTTAATCAATTAATAAGCAATTACACACATCTTAGTTGAACGAGAATTCCCATCATTTGGCTCAATATAGTGTGGCCCATTAGAACAAATTAAATTGTGAACCAAATACTTGTCGGTTGTAATAAAGTTTCTCAACTGGTGGGTCACAGCCCAAATGTAAGTAAGTAAGTAAGTAATTTTTATTTGTATAGCGCTTTTCCAGACCAGTCTTAAGTCCTTACTTGGGTATAGATTTTGATCATGTAAATGGATGTTTTTTAAGGAATGGAAGATACTGCTCTATAATGGTCATTTTTGACATTAAATTTCTTCCAAATATAATATTTACCTAGTAATGTTATTATTCTTATCATTAAACTATTTAAACAAACTTTTTTCTTGATTGAAGCTTTTATTTTATGGGCAACAGTGTATCCCTAAGACATTTCAGCTAAAAAAAAAAACGACTTTTAAAGTGTTAGTTCACCTAAAATGTCAACTTCAAAACTACAAATTTTCTACTCACCGTCATGTCGACTAAGGGTTTGTATTATTTTCAAAGTTCTGTTCCTTTTTAGAGTTAAAGGCAAAAATGTATGTCTATGCTAATGTAGCTACTAGAGCTCAGTTATCTTCATCTTCATCTTCATCTTCGTCCAAAAATAAACACTTAAAAACATCCAAATACCTCCATACAGCTCGTCCGTAACGTCCATCTTGTATTGAAGCCTCGGCAAGAGGATTTGTTCCGGAAAACTTAAACAATTCTATTATTTAAACATGTTTTAGCAGACGCTGCTATCTTAGACAGACAGGAAGTGTTTGTGGTAAATAACGCAAATATCTTACAGTGAACTTTCAACACTAGACGAAGATGAAGAAAACTGAGCTCCAGTAGCTACACTACAAAGTACTTGTATTTTTGACTATAACTAAAAAAAAACATTGTTATTCTGAAAATAATCCCAACACCTAGACGACTCCGAGGTAAGTAGATATCGAGTTTTTAAATATGTGAACTATCACTTAAAGAATAGCTAACAATTATTGCTAACATTTCTTGCTAGCGGTTGGTGCTAATGCTAGTTAGCATCGAGATCTCTTAGCGGTTTTAAAAGTTTTACTTGCTAGCAGCTGTGAAAGTAAATATGCTGCTTTAAAAAAAGTGTGTTTCTCTATCTGTTAAGTGTTAAAGAAAGCAGTGATGACGGGGAGAGAAACTACCTTGACCATGACCTCAGGGTTGGGTTTGAAATCAAAAACAAAATCATGAAACAACTTTAGCTTTCTTGAGATACAAGTTTGTTCGTCCATCATTCTTTCATGGAATCTTAAAGTGCACTGAGTTTAGGTGTGACCTCCAAAAGGTTACAAAGAGTAGAATTGCGGGTTACATGTGTATATATATTTATTTATTTTCACATTTTAGACGATTCAAAGGTTGTTTCTCTTCACAACGACACAAAGACCCTGAAGTGTGCGTGAATTCAGCTACCCTTTTTTCAAGTTTTTTAGGGGTGTGTGTGTGGGGGGGAGATGTGTGAGTGTTTGAAAAGTGCACGTTTGAAGAGAGTGTCATGTTATTAAAAGCCTGCGTGCCATACGCTCTGCTCGGAGTGACCTCCTCCCACCATGCAGTGCAGCAAGTGTTCTGGGGTCACAGCTGCAGTGCGCGTGGGATGCCGGTGCAAAAACCTGGACCTGAGCGGAGAGCTTTTAATGACCATAAAAATATTTAAAAAAACACAGGCTGTCTCCCGGAGTTAGGGCTGTAGGGGATGGAAGTGGAAGTGGTATGAAAAGCAGCCGCTTGAGCGCTGACCTGTGAGGGAAAGTGTTTCATATATAAGACCCATCGGCGCCCCCTGTGCTCTGGATAAACCCCCCCCGATAAGCAAGCACGTGTCGATGTTTGAGGAATTATTAAACAATCTTTTCACTAATTGAAGCCTTTGAAAAAAATGCCACTTCAATGTTTTCACAGGGTTTTCATCGGCAGCTCGCAGCGTTTTTTTTCTTTTTCAGACAAAGTCCTTGTCATTCTTGTCGCTGAACATAAAAATGACTTTCATTCATCCGCTTTTCCCTCACATTTTACCGCAGCAGAAAGTGATCGTCACTCGTGCGTTTGAAGCCATTTATGCGCTAACAAATAGAACGTGAATGCTACGACCAGACTTAAATTGTCACGTTTTTCTTCCTTTTTCAACTCTTAGAAAAAATCTTTCCACACACACCTCGAGTTGTGATGAGCAGATTTCTCCGTCTCTCTTCCACGCTATCAAGACATAACATCATTTTAAAATTTAAAACACTACACTTGAGCGACCCCTCTAGTTAAAAGAAACATATGCCGAACAAATCTCCGGTTCATTCGGGTTCTCCGTCCTCCGCTCGCCCGGTTCCACCCTTCGGCTGTAAATCTGCCGCAGAGTGCCGGCGCTGGACGCCAGTGAAGCGCCGCTGACGGCTGGAAGCAAGTCTGCAGAAATTATGTCTTTTTGACAGCCAATTAAATAAGATGGATGGATCAATAAGATGTAATCAAGAAAAGAAAAGAAAAAAAACCCTCTTAGATGTAGCGGGCATGTCAAGGTGTAATTCAATATTTTATTTTTGGGGCTGTCCACTGTGTGTCAAAGATGGCACCTCAAATCCAGGCCTTGAAAGTACACTTTAGTTAAAACTGGATTTAACTGTCAAACTGACATTTTGGTTTTTGATTCATGTGACAGTTAAAGATATTCAGACTCTTAAAGTTCAACTAATGTGTTGATTTAAGTGTGTCTTAAATAGATGTTTTATCATCAGTTTGTGTCTGTTTCTAAATAACTCTATTTTCATTCAAATATTTACATGATAAAATGTACTTAAGCCTCGGCCACTGAAAACACTTCTTTCTGGAGATGAAATCTTTGTCACCATAACCACGCCCACTCTGCTGTGATTGGTCACTGCGCGTCAAAAATCCTGAAAGTCTCCACCTCCAATGGACTCATTTTATAAACAAAGCAGGCGTGATTACATCTGGCTGGAGGAGGAGTGAAAACCTTATTACGTCATAATGGATATCGCCCTTGTAAGACAGGCCTGAAAACAAATGTGTTTGAGGTATCCCTTGTGTTATCATAGGGTCAAGGTGACGCACACGTCCTAAAACAAATGTGTTTGTGGTATCCCTTGTGTTACCTTGACCCTTAGATAGGGGTTAATTTTTTATCTTTTTGTGACAAACACTCATTTTTGTATCGATAAACAATGTTTTAGTAAAATATAAGTTCATTCTAAGATAAACAAAATGTATTTTTAAATGTAATGTAAGATAAAGTTTGACGTTGTCTCTGGGTCAAAGTGACCCGAAGGCCAGAAAACAAATGTGTTTGTGGTATCCCTTGTCTTGTCTCTGGGTCAGGGTGACCAGGAGGCCCGGAAACAAATGTGTTTGTGGTATCCCTTGTGTTGCCTCTGGGTCAAGATGAACGACCTCCACCACTGCATATGTATTTATGGAAGCCAGGGAGGTCGTCCACTTTGACTCTGAGACAACACAAGGGATACCACAAACACATTTGTTTCCCACGCCTTTGGGTCAACTTGACCCTGAGATAACACAAGGGATGAGCCAATACCAAACAACAGAGAAAAGATGATGGAACATCTAACTTCCGTATCAGTCCCTCTCTTACTCATGAGGTTTATTTTCATTTTAGTTGGAGATGACACATGCGGCTGATTTGTTTACATCTCTGTGCTCTGCTTTACTTCCTGAAACGACATAAATCCGAATCGTCGTTGTCACTTTTACAGCCGGCGTGTGCGACGACGTCAACCGGAGACGAGGCGAGCAAACCTCTGGTGTGTGAACGCGAGCGCCCCCGAGTTATTCCGCTGCCAGAAGAGAGACGAGGACTCGGAGGGTAAATGAGGCGTGACACACACCCGGGCCCCTCACACGCCACTTGTTGCTCTGATGAATCCCAGCGCTTATGGGTCTCCAGGTGGAGAAGCGACGCCACGTTCCCCGACGTTGACTGTAAATATTCCGCCGCTGTTTACACGACAGGACTCTCTTCTTCGGGGGTGTGTGAGCAACAGCTAGATGTCTATCTTGTTGTGTCTTCGTGGGAACAATGGAGGAGATGCTCTCCGATTGTTGGTCCACCTCAAATATTTCAACTTTATCTCTGGCCGTAGATTACAAACATCTGTCCCGGTGCCGAGGCACCGGCAACAGCTGATCCGAGATATGCTTCTGCTTAAAAAAAAAAGGAAAAAGAATCACCCCGGAACACAAACATCTCGCGGATGAAAAGCACAGTTTGTTCCCAGAGAAATCAAAGAGCAACCTCTAGCCTCCCGCGACGTCGGTTCAGGCAAAGATGACATTGGTAATAAAATCAATTTGTTTTCAATCAGGTAGAACATATTGTGCAGAGATTCTTTTGTGTTGGGAGAAACGGGCCTTGATTATTGTTCTGTCCTCACCTTCAAAGGCGGCAACAATAGCGTCGCCTCGCTCGCAGATGTCAAAAGAACAAGGTCTCCGAAGCGCACTGTCACATTCTTTCTCCGGCTGTCAAATTATTCTTCTCTCTTCGTCGTTGCACTTTGTTTGCCATCAAAATAGCATCAAGCCAGGGCCACGTGTTGTTTTCCAGCCCTCTCTGTGTGTGTGTGTGTGTGTGTGAGTGTGTTTGGATGTGTGTGAATGGATGCATTTTGTGTGCACTCAAACATTCAACGGCTTGATTGATTCCTGAGATGAGGAAGTGTAGGTTCGTGGTCACGTGAACGGACGATCTCAAACCTTGTGTTGCGTCTTGTTCTTTAAAATAACTAGAGCAGCTCGAGGTTGTGTGTTTATTCCACTGTGACATGTGTCTCGACACACATTCATTATGCAGTTAAAGTAGAAAAAACAACAAGTAAGATTCACATAACGACCGTCCAGGTACTTTTGTTTTCTTCACACACACTGAGAAGTTGACGCAGAGGCGACTGTGCTTTTTTCGGGGAGTGCTGCTCACAGGGTGTCATGTGGGGTCACGTCTCCAGTCGACCTGGTGTGACACGGATGCCACATGTGGTCCTTCTTTTATGAAACTCAAACTGATCTTGAAAAAAATGTTAGTGTCAAGTTTGTTCACTATTAAAAAAGGTTCATTTTTTAATATATTTTTGTTCATTTATTTAACTGTCTACAGGCAACCAAATCAGTTTTCTCCACCGGGTTGGGGCTCTACTTTACAGATAACAGGAGTCATCTTGAAGAGCCTCAAGGATGAGCTACTGTCAGTAATATTTGCATTTTATTTCATTTTATTTGAATGAGAACTTGTTTGTTTCTATTCCATTTTTAAGATAACTTCACCACTGTATGGTGGCCCAGAAGTGCAAAACAAAAAAAAAAACATATCTACAAAGTGTGAAACAAAAATTACTATTTTCTGACACAAATATCAAAACCATTAATCAAAATAAGAATTTATTATAAGAAATTCAAAAACTCATATTTACAAACTCTTTATGAAAGAAAATCCTTAAACAAATATACAATTATTTGCACTTGTTGCAAGAGTTTTGAAATTTGTTTCAGAGTTTATGATTAGTTTTTTTCTATAGTTTACGCATTTGTTTCAGGAAAACGACATTTTATTTTCAAGAAATTTGTAAATTTGTTTCAGGAAATTGTAATTTTACTTCAGAGATTGAAGATTAGTTTCAGGAAATTGTTGTTTTGTTTCAAATATTGTACGTTTGTTTCAAAATGTCCAGGATGTTTCAGAGTTAATAACTTTTTTACAGGAAATTTTAATTTGTTTCAAGAGTTTCTAAATGTATTTTTTCACTTCTGGGCCTCCGTAGTCTACTGTACAGCGGCGGGGTTGTATTAAAAAAAGGAATATAAGCAGAAAGTTCATACTCAGATTAAGTAAACTACAAATGTCAAAGACTTTTCACAACTCAAGATGCAGTTGCTCTACTCCGGGGTTCTCCAAGATGCTCACCTTTCTTATCTTATCTCTAAGGGAGAGACCCCCTGTGGAGAAAACTAATTTGTAAACTTGTAAATTTCCATACTTACTAATGTCTTACCGTCTTTTTACATGAAACAATAACTTCAACCTCAGGATTTGACCTGCAGTTTCTCGCAGATCATTAACTTTTCGCTGTCCATCGAAGTTGACAAAACACCGGGACCAGTTTAGGAACATTCAAAGCTTTTCTTTAAACCCTCTCTAAGTGGAACTCGTGCTCACGTCTGCCACGTTGGTTTAGTTTTGGGCAAAACACAGCGACGACCTCTGTTACCTGCCTGATCTTCAACCCCCGGCGCTGAAGATTCTTCCGACACCGCCCTGATCGGATCAGTCCTCGTCAACGTCCCGGACATGAATTCTGTGCTCACTCACCGAGAGAATCATGTCTCCAGTCATTCATGCCTTGAGCTGCTCGCTGACGTGTTCAAGTCTCAGCATCAGATAAAACTCGTCAGTTACTCGTCAGTGAAAGTAATTACGAGTTAAACAAGGTACCAGTGCTGGAACCCTGCAGGTGTTTGTTGGAGACTTTTTTAGTCAACTTGTCATTAAAGATCTATTTTCAGTTGACCAAACAAGCACTTTGTTTACTGCAAACAAGTCAACGTCTCTGGGCTGATTATTGATGTGTGTGTTTTGGCTTTGGCAAGAAAAGCAGATGAAAGAGTGTCAGAACATTCTTCAGGTTACAAAACTAGCCGTGAGAGATTGTCGACTTCACAGTGGAGATTGGAATCGGTTCAATATTGGCGAGTGTTCAGTGTATGTTTGGAATGTTGAATAACAGTCGTGACAGTTCTTGATAACGTATTCGGCAAACTCCAGCTCAGGGGCCAATTCTGGTTTCAACAAGATGGTTTTGTTGTCACTCGCAAGAGCTTCAAACATCTATTTAATGCTAGTTCAACCCTTGCGTTATCTCAGGGTCAAGGTGACCCAAATGCCGAAGAAAATTGTGTTTGTCTGAGGTATTTATTCCAGAAATAGATGTGCATTGGTGGAGGTCGTTCACCTTGACCCAGAGACAACACAAGGGATACCACAAACAAATTAGTTTTTTGGGCCTCCGGGTCACCCTGACCCATAGACAAGACAAGGGATACCACAAACACATTTGTTTTCGGGTCTCCTGGTAACCCTGACCCAGAGACAAGACAAGGGATACCACAAACACATTTGTTTTCTGGCCTTCGGGTCACCTTGACCCAGAGACAACGTCAAACTTTAACTAACTTACTTTAACTTACATTTAAAAATACTTTTTGTTTATCTTAAAATGAACTGATATTTTACTAAAACATTGTTAATCGATACAAAAATGAGTGTTTGACACAAAAAAAGATAGAAAATTAACCCCTATCTAAGGGTCAAGGTAACACAAGGGATACCACAAACACATCTGTTTTCAGGCCTGTGGGTCACCTTGACCGTGACATAACACAAGGTTTGATATCCAACAAAGGTCAATCATGACCTGTCGTCAACAAAGGAATTTTAATTTTGTCGAGACCAAGAGTCATATCGGTTTTTTTTAGGAAGGTTTTGTTTCAATAAGAGGCTCAATAGTTTTTTAGGTTTACAATTGGTCGCCTTGAATTGAATTACGTTGTTGTTTATGGATTGAACTAATCATCTTTCTCCATGAAAGTTCTAATGATATTTCTCTGCACAGAAAATAAATCAGGTTCCTCTTCTTTTTTTCTTAAATTAAAAAAGCACTCACATTTCCATCTGGCTGGACTTGAAATTGAGCTCTTACCTCTCTCACCTTTTTCAAAAAACATTCTTCTCTCTTCACCACTCAGACTTTCAGTCTGAAAACCTTGACCAAGAGAGTTCATTTTCTACAATCGGTCTTTCAGGGGAGATCCTGACAGTCTACGATCCACTGAAGTGTCTTTCTCTCAGGACCAGCATCTTCAGCACATGAAACTATCTTATTCTCCAGGAGGACAACTCAGTCCTTGCCTGAGACTTCTTCATGTTACATCTTTTGTTGTTCACGTCCTGCTTTTAGAATAAAAGATCTGCTTACGTCAAACTTTCTTACTATAAAAATATAGATGTGCGTCGTAAAGCAGCGTCAATCTCTACAGCATGTCCCTGGTCTGCCCCAGGGCCTCCTCCCGATTGGATATGTCGTGAAAAGCCCAACCAGACGACAGACTACAGTCTGAATCCGTCTCACTCCATCTTCGCTCCGGCAACCCTGCAGAGGAATTACAATTCAAATGAATTTCTCTCAAACAAGGTCAGTCACATATTGAGTGATTTCCAGTCCGAGTGACTTCTGGTCGCTTTAACAACTCCGTTCAGAGGGTGTGAGAAAGAGAGTGACAGGTGTTCGGTGTAGTCTCTTCGTGTTGCCTCTTCTTCCTACATTATAATCCCCCCCTTTTTTTTCTTACTTGTTTCCTCTCCGGTAATGGCCCCGGTGTCCTCTCACCTCTCCTCCCCCTGAGGGCCTTCTCCTTTTTCTTCAGTTCCTCCCTTATCTGCCACATCAAAGGATCTCATTACACGGCGTGACACCGGCCCCGCCCTCGCCGACCTTCTCCTGCCGTCAGGTTTAAACAGCGGCACATTGTCGGCGTAATAACTAATGTCATGCACGCTGCTCTCTGATGTCTCCCTGTTCCTTCCCCTCTCTCTCTCCCTCTCTCTGCTCTCTCGCTTCTTCAAGCCGGCGCGCCGACAGACGCCCCTCTATAAAATTCCCTTTTATTTATAGCTTGTTTGCTTTTTATACGGCAGCTGCGTCGACCAAAGTCGCTCGTCTTGTTTGATGTGCACATCCCTCATCAGTGATTACCAAGTGAATCTTTTAAAGAAGGACGAGCTGTTAAAGTGGAACGACTGGAGTGGAGGCTTCCTCGCAATTTCGGGGCTCTACCCGAGCGAACATTAAACCTGTTCGTCGTGAACTATGGCTCACCTGAGTTCTGGACACCAACCAAAGAAGAAAGGGTCTTCCTTCCGCCTAGCCCCCCCCATTTAAGCACTTCATTTATTTAGCGAACACAGCGCCGTGGCTTGGCTCCAGCTCCAGTAATTCTCTCTTCATCGCCTGTTAAAGAGCCGAGCTCCGGTGCCGCCTGGTAAATAAACCCAGTGGCAGACTTTACTGGGGCGGCTCGGCTCTCGGCTGGAGGTGGATCCGATCGTAGCCGCATGACGTGGAGATTGTTGTGAACCATCGAGAGGATGGAGCTGTGAGCCAAACACGACTCTTGATGTTTTTAATGTCTGTAAGTGCAGCGTTTTATTGAGCGGCACGATGAACAAGATTATGTTGTGATCGCAACAATTATTGGGAGAGATGGCGCTTGAAATAAGTCCAGGCCTTCCTGCTGAAGATGCTGCCCCCACGACCCGACCCTGATGAAGTGGTTGAAGACCAAAGAGACTCTTTTTATCCTGTTTTATCTCAGAGAGAGAAGGTATCTTTTATTGCGGCAGTTGATTGAGCTTTAAGGTCTTCTTGGGTTCTATTTGGATTTAGGGCTTTGAAGGGATCATCATTGACTTTTATGACTCTTTAGAAACACCACTGCTATCACACTAGTGTGTTTTTCTGACCAGGATTTCTTTCTTTTTTTCACAATGAACCAAAATTGTTGATTGAAATGTGTGAGAATCATATACAGTGATTCTTAATTAATTAATTAATTAATATCTGCGAGGGTCAAGTTCTGAAAACTCCCTGCAAAAACTGCAAAATGGCGAATCTTGAGGCCTCGTAATCCCTCGTTCCATTAACAGAATGTCAAATACATTTTCCACATTCTCACACTGTTTATACACTCTCAAGAGATTAAATCTTGTTCACCATAACCACGCCCACTCTGCTGCGATTGGTCAAGAATGAAGGTTCGTCGCCGCGCATCATCTCCACCTCCAAGGGACTCGTCGTATAAAGAAAGCGGGGCGTGATTACAGCTGGCTGGAGGAGGAGTGAAGCCATTATTATGTCGTAATGGACTCCGCTCTGGTAACCTCTCGTTCGCCGAGATTTAAGTCAATGGAGAACTTTATAAAGTAACAAGTTCAAAATCATCGCCGAGAAAAGCATGTCTGTGTTTTGGCAGTTAGTAAATAAAGTTACGAAAACTAGAGACAGTTTTGGAGCCGTGTCAACACAACAACAACAAAATATTTCATTATGCAGTACAATGTGTGAAAAATAGGGGGCAGAGTGGAGCAAGAAGGTTGCAGGTTCACTTCCCAGTTGAGGGTTAGGCAACTTGTAACCTTTTCTGTGTGGAGTTTGTATGTATGCGTTGGTTTACTCCGGGCACTCCGGTTTCCTCCCACAGAAAAACATACAGAGGTTGATTGGAAACTTGGGGAAATTGTCTGTAGGTGTCTGAATGGTTGTACGTTTTAATGTGCGCTGGTGTCCTGTCCAGGGTGTCCCCTGCCTCTCGCCCGAAGAAACTGGGATAGGCTCCAGTTCCCCTGCTTCCCTAAAAAGGAATAAGGGTACAGGGAGAAGTTACCTGCTCCAAAGTGTTGCTGTAGACGGTTGATGTCTCATAACCGACAGCGTTGTCGCCATATTTGAAAAAGTACGTCCAGGAAGTGGTAACAAGATTCTGCAAGCTAGTAAAATGTTGAAAAGTAAAGGCAACAATTTCTTTTGATGGATTGGAGGAGTAACTACGAGCAACACCGGAGCAGCTTTTGTATTATTAAAGGTCATATGAATGACGCTGGAAGATGGATGGAACTTTGAGGTGGCAAAGATCCAATAAGGAATCGGACTGGAGCTACAACGGGGTTTCCACAGTAACTGATTTTCCACCGAGTTAAAGTTTTGTCCTGGACTGGAGTTTCAAGTTTGTCTCTTGTGTCAGGATGAATTACGCCAGTGTCGAGCGCGACCCAGACGACCCTCTGCGCTGACCCCCGGCTCCTGCAGGTGTGTTTAGTCGCGAGGTGAGGCCGAGCGCAGACGGAGAAAACGACGGCAAGGACGACTTCACCGTCGTCTTCTAGACATTTATTCGACGCTTGAGAGAAACAGATGAAGGTTGCAGCATTTTTGGAAGGCGATGCTCGACTTTTACTTCACAGGATGCTTTGTTTTTCCCACAGAGGATATGTTTTGGCAGGGTTGTTACTCACAAGCGCTGCTCTTTCCTCCCTACTCTCTTCTCCTCTATCTATCTCTGTCCTCTCTTCATCTCCATCCTTTATTTCTCTCTGAGGCCATGTTTTTTTTTTTTTTACTGCCATCCCGTCTGTTTGATAAACTTTGGAGATTTTGTGTAACAAAGCGCCCAAGAATCAGCAGAAAAAAAAGGACAATCAGGCTGTCAAGGTGCTTTGAAGAGCAGAGCAGCGCGGCGGCAGATTAATGTCCTCATAAAGCCGAGGAGCTGAT
This sequence comes from Callionymus lyra, assembly GCF_982586985.1. Taxonomy (NCBI): domain Eukaryota; kingdom Metazoa; phylum Chordata; class Actinopteri; order Syngnathiformes; family Callionymidae; genus Callionymus; species Callionymus lyra. The sequence goes on along the minus strand of NC_141818.1, from coordinate 11,533,457 downwards.
TTTGATGGAGAACTGTATAGATTCGGTGGGTGGACCACATCCTCGGGGTGATATTTCTTCCCTTCCCGTATTGTTCTACATACTTGAGCGAGGCGGCGCAGGCTCGGTGGCGACAGTGACAATAAGCAGATCAGCGACACAGTCACTCATATATATGAAAATCTCTGCCTTGTGGGAGGACGCCGTGTTGTTGTGGTGATTGAGCGTCAGGAGATATATCGGGGTACACATCACCTCATGTTGTCACACCCTGAGCTGCAGTTTACTCACCGGCTTATCCACGCAAACACACTTGATATCATGACTGTCTATACCCCGGAATTATATTCAGACAAACAAAAACAAAGACTTTTACAACCTCGAAAAACATCTTTCGCGCCGAAGTGAGCTACCAAAATAGTATCACGACAGGTCAAATAAGAGTTTAAGAGATGGTCCTCTGAAATATCTATTTTGGTTAGACCTTCTACTTCAGTCCAGGCACTTCCTACATGATGAAGTCAGAAGCTGCACAAGCTAACGTCTTTTTTAAAAGTTTGAACAGAATTTGAACTGAGCGAGTGAAGGACACTTTCTACCACACATTAAACATTTACCGTATTTTCTGCACTATAAGGCGCACTTACAATGACTCTGTGCCGACTGAGCCGACACCCTGTGGGCGAGATTACGTCATTGCGTCATCACTGGGTGGGATAAACGACGCACGTTACATCATGGCGGACGTCTATGGAGTAAGATTACTGCCACCGTTTCGAGCGAGTGTGTCTTGGTTGTTGTACACTCAAAACATTTTTTGGTCGCAAAATCACTCTGCTGCGCGCTCAACCAGTCATACACGTGCGTTCAACATGTCATACACGCGCGCTCTAGCTGTCATACACGTGCTCAACTGCGCACTCAACATTTGTCTGCTCACAACACCAGCCTCGCGCGCTGCTGCTTGAAGCCTTTTAAACATCATTTAAACATCGTTACCATGGGACTGAACGGAGTTGTCAGAATGCTTAATAAAGTTTGACTTTATCCAACTATTTTGTTGACATTCCCTTTAGCACAGCTTTATCTAGTGGATGCATAACACAACCCCAGTCAAACGTTTGACTGTATCTTTCATTCTATGCGTTTTATAATCCGGTACAAACTATTTATGAAAACAGTTCTAATATAGGCCATTCATTGAAGGTGCGCCTTATAATCCGGTGCGCTTTATAGTGCGGAAAATATGGTATGTCAACAAATAACCATCTTCTTCAATCGGATCAATTTCCAAGCATCTGTCTGTCTGTCAATTTCTGGTCTGGTGACACAATGTGACCAGAATGCAGCATGTCACTAAAGTAACACACTTGTAGCTGTACAATGCAATATAAACATCCAAGTAACTAGCAGGGCAGATAACTGCTTTAGTTATACAACTAAAACTGTTGAAATGTAGGGTAAATCATCTAATATTTTTTAAATTAAATAATAACAACCTTTTTTCTGCTTTCTGGTGACCCATGCAGGATTAGTGACCCATGACCTTACATAATTATAATAAACCCTCTTAAATGTCTCTAAAACTTTTAACACTTTGCTACATTGAAAAATAAAAATCCAATAAAAGCCCCTTTTGTTTACTCGCCTGGGAAAAGCCCCTCACTCATTCCATCACACACAATTTCACCCCTAAATGAAACCCAAAAAAGCGTTCATGGGGAAATGTAGCTGGTGAGGTTCACAGGGGGCAGCGACTAACTCTTAAGTGACAAAGTCCATTTGCAAGTTTTGCCCACAGCAGTGCAGAATTTGGGTCAGTTTGTCACAGTCATTGTCAGTGGGATGGTAGCGTGAGGTTGTTGGACACGTGAAGCACAACGAGGACACAAGGTCTGAAGAGATTGCGGAGAACCATTGAAGCTCACTTTATTTCCCGTCTGGACATTAGATGTCATTTGATGGAGATTTATAGATTGTTTGCCTTGAATGACAAATGATTTGGTGGAGCTCGATAGTTTTCTTCCGGCAAGGAGGGAGGATTGTGACAAGGCTTATCGCAAGGTTGGGTTTGAACAATGAAACATCATTTCAAAAAGCTGACTTTTTGTGGTCGGAATCTAAATCAAGGTTTTGTCGGTTCGGGGGCAAGATTCACTCGCACCTGTGACCACATCAGCCTTGCTCATGACCAATGTCCCTTATCTGTCTATCAATGTTATCTTAAAGGGATAGTTCACCCAAAATTCAATTTTCACTCATATTCTACCCACCCTCGTGTTGACTAAGGGTTGGGAATATTTTCAGAGTAATCCTTTCATTTTTGGAGTTACAGTCAAAAATGTATTTCAACGTTAATGCTGCTACCAATGCTCAAAATCGCCATCCAAAAAACTTACTTAAACATCCAAACACCTCCATGTTGTGCGTCTAAATTGTTCCTCTTGTTTTCACTAATCAACAAGTGTAATTGTTTCGGAAAAACAGAAGCAGAAGTTTAGTTACAAACAGGAAGTACTAAGGGTAAATATCGCCAGCGCTTCCACTAGGCAGTAGTTTAGACAGTAGACTGGAAGTGCTAGTAATATTAGTACTTCCTGTTTGCAGCATGTTAGCCATTGAACTTCTGCTAAAAAAAAACAGACTTGTTTACCATTTTTCGTAAAAATTCCACATGTTAAGGCTTCGATACAAGATGGACGTTACAGACGAGCACCATGAAGGTATGTTTTTAAGTGTGTTTTTGGATGACAGTTTTCACAGCATTACAATGAACATGAACATTTTTGCTCATAACTCTTAAAAGGAACAGATTACTCTAAAAATGATACCAACACAAAGTCGACATGAGGGTGAGTAGAAAATGAGTGAAGTTTGGATTTTGGGTGAACTAACTATTTACAGTGTTTCCTCATTAACTTTGTATCTTTTTTATAGACCTCTAATGAACCCCCACAAATGTATTGTAGTCAGCTTCGAGTCTGTGACCTTTTTTTCTCCATCAACTCAAGGATTGGTAGAAGAAAGAAAAGCATCACAAAAGATGATGAAAAGAAGAGCAAAGATTTTACCTTTTCTTTTTTTTTTTTTAACATTAAAGGGGTTCACCGTTAAGGCTCAATTATTTTGGATCCTTTCAATAAGACTTCTGCTCCAAGACATGTATGCTGTCATGCGGATGAATGATAACCTCAGATGGTGTTTGCTTTTTTAGAATCAAAAGCAAACAAAAGCCTTTTTTTTCCCCTCCGACTCTGTGTGATTGCACGTTTGACTGGAGGGCGAATGGAATACAAAAGCATAATGCTATAGCTTCCCTTTTTTTTTTCTTTCTTTGCTGGAGCCCTTTGATGAAATTCAATTTGATGGCCCAAACAGCGGTGAAAAGAGAGTCTTGATGGAGCCGAGTTGAGTCGGAGCCGGTGCATGGCCCGGGTGAGGAGACCTCCCTCCAGGCCTGGCAGCCCGGGCCACTCTATCGATTTCCTGTCTGCTCCTTCAATATCTGGAATGTGGCAGGGGCCGATAGATTATGACAAACGTGCCGGCGGAGAGCAGCCGTCCTTTAATTGAACCTGATGGGGGTACAGATGAAGGATCAGAGGTTGGGAAAACCTTCGGCGGGGTCTCTTATTGTCAGACTCCGTCCAACCAACCGACCTCACTTCGCTTCACTGTGGTCGTAAAAAGATTCCGCGCATGGCTGAGCATAATGGAGTCGGTGCCTTACAATAACAACCTCCTGCCAAATGCACAAAAGACAAGGCAGCAGATAGGCTCAGTGCTCTATTTTGATGAAAGTAACAAGCACAGCTTGTTGTAAATAGGCTTTCTGAAGCCCGAGGCAGCTTTTCCTCCCCGGGGGACGTGCTTCCTGCGTCTCTCCCGGGGTTGCTGTCGCAAAAAAAACAACAAAAAGGTTCACTCTGTATGGAAAAAAACGACGCAAACAAAAGTTGCTTTAAGGTACAAGCAAATCATCCCCTGAGCGGATCGGACTGCAGCCGGCGCTCGAATGTATTCAAATCAGGGAACGCGGCGTTTTTTCGCGAAGGATCGTGTTCCGTCCGACCCAGGATGGCGGGGTCGGAGGAGTCCAGGTGTACGAACGGTACAGTGTCGAGGTTTTTTCTTTTTCCGTGACTGTGGGAGAGAGAGAGAGAGAGAGGCAGAAGCTTCCTGATCTCCGATAACTCGGATGTATGCTTATTCAAATGAATTCTGCTCCGGGCACCCTCTTGCAAATCAGGTGCCATCCGCCCTGCCATTGTCGCGCAAATTAGAAACGGATGTTTTTTAGGACCCGGGCCTCGGCTGCAGTCTATGGAAATATTTGCTTCTGCTTTCGTTGACAGAATCACGCGAGATCCTGGGAGTCGTATAAAAGTGACTCTGTCTCTGACATGCCACACACCAGTTAGAGTTTTTTCCCCTCCTTTTAATAAATCTCCTCTAACCTCTTTTCAGTTACCTTTCTCCCAAATGCCTATAAGCCCCTCTGATCCTTTCCAATAATAATGGCATTGCCAGCCAATCTCTCTGAAAATGGGTTCAGCGCATACCTAATCCCATTTAATTACTTAGACACACAGGGCTCAGGACACACTCCTCGGGCGGTGCGCCCCCCCTCTGTAAGCATGCCCTGTCTGCACCCCATCCACCTCCACTCATGAATTATGGATCCCGGTGGTGTGGGGCGATCGTTGCGCCTGCTCTGTGGCGAGGCTCAGCGCCGGGGTCTCTGTGTAAATATGGTGCCTGTCTGGGGCTGAGGTGCCCTATTGTGTGTGGTATTAAAAGCTCACCACTCTTCCCTCTCAGTAGCTCCACCGCCGCGGCGCTAGCAGCAGGGGCACCTGGGTAATCGCACAGACCTTTCTAGCATTCTGCTGCCGGGCTCACGCTGACCAGCATTATGGCTGACAGTCATCATACCTGGGCGACGGGGGCGGTGGTGGGTGAGGGGAGGGGGGGGGAAGAAAGAAAAGAAGATAGAAAGTGAAAACTGGAGAAATAGGCTGAATCAGCTCCGGTTTACTGTTGATTTGTCAGCACAACCGCCGGCTCACGCAAGTACGAAAACATCAACAATTTCAGCGTGATCAGATGTCAAAGTCCAGCCCTCTGTTCGGCTTGATATAACGCTGATATAACCCCGGCAGACAGTCCCAGAATGATAAGGGGCCTTTTTGAGTTCCAGGCAGCTGCTGTTTGCGGTTTTTCACAGGAAAAACTTTCATCATCATTTCCCGATTGCTCGGCCTCGATGAGAACCCGAAGCCTGAGTTGGTTCTTCAATGCCTTTCACGCAACGTGGTGGTGTTTGAACATCCAGCTGATAACTGAAGGCATTAGTTTCACAATTTTGCACCCTAGGAATTCCCAGTATTTTTTAATAATTTCACAACCTTCAAGATTTGTACCAAGAATGCAATCCCATGATCATGAAATACTGGGAATAAAACCGTAAATACTAAATTAATTTAAACAGAACGACAACAAATCCAGTTGTGTTCATTTAAGTGTGTCTTAAGTAGATCTTAAACCTCTATTGTACTCATCAGTATGTGTCTGTTTGTACAAAACTATCTTTTCATTGAAATATTTACGTTAGAACATTGTTCTTAAGCCCCGCCCACTAAAAAAGGCTTTGTTTTTTGTAGATGAAATCTTGTTTACCATAACCACACCCACTCTGCTGTGATTGGCATCGATGTTTATCACCGCACATCATAAATCCTGTAAGTCTCCACATCCAAGGGACTCGCTGTATAAACATAGCGGGGCATGATTAAAGCTGGCTGAAATCGGCTCTCGTAACCTCTCGTTCGCCAACATTTTGAAACAAGTTGAAAACATGGTCATGATGAGGGACTTACTGAATCTTGGAGAGGAAGACTTTATCGTTTTAAACATGTGAGTGAGTCAGGAGAGTTGGGTTTTCACATTCGTTAATCTATAAATATCTCAAATTAATTCTCATTGTACCTTTAACAATAAGCTAAACCTGATAGGTGGGAATTAAAAAAGGTGCCATTATCACGCCATAACATTATGTCGGAGGAAATGTTACATCATAATGACTGGTATTCCTATCGGAAAAAATTATGGTTTTCAACTGTTTTTCTCAATTTCTCAACAGTTTTCAGAATAACTATGTGTAATGCAGTGGTAAGTTTGGCCTTAAAGGACCATTTTTAACTACTTGACTATTTGCCTTTCTGAGATCTTGGCTCCTGCCAGAGTTTGAATGATGTCATCGGCTGTCTGTGATGTGACTCAACAAAACAGTGTCTTTGTAGTAGCCAGAAAATGCACATGTTATGGATGGATGGTGGATATCTAAAACTGTATCATTTTTTAAAAAATATTATAATAAATGCTTTAATTAAAAAAAAACTAAAAAAACATAATTCTATTGTTGATTCTATTGTGAAAGTGATTAGATCGTGGCATAAAATGTTTACTTTTTGTTGAATATATCAGCTGCTAATTCTTCGTGGGACTTTCCAGACATGGAGAATTAATCCTTTATAAAACAACATGTAGGATTCACGATGATTAACATGCATTAGTGTTATTCACGAAACAGTTTTCATTCTTTTGAATACATTTCCTGTCACCTCAGTAACAAATTATGCTCAATACTTCCAGATTTAAATACAAAACAAGTACAAAAAGTAATTTTGCAGATAAATGCATTAATATAACTATAGATATCTATTGCATAAAAGCAAAGAATATTATCATTCTTTGAAACATTTATTTGAAAATAATTATTATATGTATCAGAGAAAATGGAATTTTAGTTTGTGATTTATTTTAAATTTCTAATTAACAGCACTTCTTGATGAAGAAGTGTTTTTATCACTGATAAAATGAAAGATGAGTGCATTACAAGGAGAACAGAAGCTGCCCTAGAAAGTCCTTCAAGTTCTGAATATATCACCCGCTTCCAAGAAACTCAATTAAGTACAACATTTGAAAGAAAAATAAATAAATTTGTTTATTAAGGAAAAAATAATTTTGTTTTAAAAAGCACTTTGTACTCTTGAGAAAAGAAAAGCCTGAAATAATTGTATGAATATTTAATTTGTACGCTAATTATAACATATCACACTATTATCCCAAAATATTTGATATATATAAGTTAAAAAAATACCTATATTAAAAAAAAAGAAATATATTTCGTTTTAAAAACACGCCATCTTTCCAGCCTTTCTGGGAAATTTAATTTTGATGAAAATGAATCACAGTGCCCCCTGTGTTTCAGGAGGGTCTTAGCACTTGATGAATTTCTGTATTTAAATAATTAAACATTAGCAGGTGGAATAATTGTATTTATTTATTTAATTAATAGGTTTATTTATTTATATAATTTTTTAATTATCTTACATTTTATCTTATTTCATTTTTAAATGTAAATCTTATTTTGTTTTAATGTATTCTATTGTGTTTTATTATTATGTTTTTATTTATTTATTTCATAATATTTCATATCTATATTCTGTAATGTGTCATCACAACAAATACCAACCCTTGCAATACAAGTTTTCTGATTCTGATTCAGAATATTCTTCAGAACATTTTAATAAGTTGAATCAAATCTAAACATATATATATTGAAACGTTAGCTGTTCAACCTAAGTGTCAGGTTTGTGCAGGATAGCATTAGCAACATTTTCAGCCTCGTGAAACACAAGCTTTAATTTTCTTTATATCCACTAAGTGCTCTCTAAATGAATTTGGGTTCAAAAACAGACGGTTCTTTGGACGGAGATGCATGGAGCTGTCATCCTTTGACGGATGTTATTGAGGAGTGATGGCTGGTGTTTGGTCCCGAGAGCGAGAGAGTGCGCAGCGTCTTCTCGTGATAGATCACAGTGGTCGGGTCGAGCCTCGGCTCCGCCGACACGATCAACGCCTTTTGTGTTTCCTGCTTAAACTGCAACCGACGCCTGAACACGCCGGTCTTGATCCTGAAGGGGGGGAGGAAGAGTCGAGACATATTTATTTAGCAGCAGCTTCGGCACCTCGGCTGCTAATGAGAGCGCGGGACGACCACCTAAGAAGTTTATAATTGGCGAAGTCACAGATCTGCCCCGGGAGGATGATGTCTGTGTCAGCGCGGAGGTGGTTGGATGCTGTCTGTCAGGCCCCACATTTCCCCGAGCTTGATATAGACGGGGGCTTGTCTCGCTGCCCTCAGCAGGCAGACAGACGTCTCATCTTTATCTCCCAAGATTTCTACCTAATCTCTTTCTCTCCCCTCGGCCTCTCTTCATGAATCTGTCATAAATCTTCTTCTTTTTTTTTTAGGGATTCTGTCCCTGTTTCCACAGACGCTTTCATAAAGGCAGAGCCGGGCATCAGATATCCCGGCTAAATAGCGATCAAATTACACAGGATATGAAATGCTGTAGTTTTGGAATCCATTATATTACTCAATATAAGTCTTCTCACTGTAATATGTCAGCTCGGGCCCCGAGGCACAGAAGCACAGATGGTTCTGGATGTGTGCAATATGCATAAGAGTGAGCAGTCCAATAACTGTGCTTGACAGCTGAGGGAAGCACACATTCGAGCTAAGTGCTCACAACTTCTCCACCACGTAGCCCTGACAATGCATGCGTCTAAATAAAGCTGATGTGTTTTCCTGGAAAAGTAACCCAGTTAAGAACATCTGGATTCATCTCGCATTTCGAGATGGATCTCTGTAGTCGCTCAGTCGGGCTCTGATGAAGAGGTTTTTTTTTTGCTTTATCGTACAGAAGCTAAATTCTCAATCAATAAAAACCATTCTATCGTTTCGGTATTCGGACTCCAGCTTCTCGATGACGTCCTCTCAGCAGCACGACTTAAAGCACCGTGTGACATCCCCTCCTCGAGACCCCGACGACTGCAGTCACGCGCCTCATCTCCAGTCTGAAGCTCATAATCTGTTGATGAAGCTTTAAAAGATTTAGCATCAGCAAGTAGAAGGTCAGCATTGTTTGAAGAGAATAACTCAAATGTCAGAGAGGACTTAACGCTGAGTTCTTGACACGTGCGTCTCCTGATGGATTTTTTCCACCACCTTGAATCTCAATTCTGTTTTTTTATGTGAGCGAGAACTTCGTCTTGTGATGGTTTCATGGCGACTTTGATAGAATCTGAGACGGGTGTTCGTGTCACTGCTGACTCACTGCTTTTGAATTTAAAATGTCATTTTCGTATTAACCAAACTTCCATCAGGTTTGTGTTTCTTTATTCAAGCATGTTCTGCTTGTATTAACCCTTGTGTTACATCACTTATCATCACAATATATTTAGACGTCTCTAGTCTAACAGCAGATAAAGAGGAAATCTTTTTTCATTCTATGAAAATGTCCTCCAAACTAAAAGTTATCAATGTTGTAAAGTGAAAATATCTGTCAGTTCATTAATGTTCTTATCTTGTCTTTATGATTGAAACATGAAAACTCGGCAAACGAGAGGTTACGAGAGCAGTGGCTTCACTCCTCCTCCAGCCAGCTGTAATCATGCCCCGCTTTGTTTATACAACGAGTCCCTTGAAGGTGGAGACTCCCCGGGATCATGACGCTGTGCTAACAAGTCTCGATGTTTGACCAATCACAGCAGAGTGGGCGTGGTTATGGTAAACAAGATTTCATCTCCAGAAAAACAAAGTGTTTTCAGTGGGCGGGGCTTAAGTACATCTTCTAATGGTAATATTTCAATGAAAAGAGAGTTTTGTACAAACACACACATACTGATGATACAATAGAGTCAACATCAATTTAAGACACACTTAAATCAACACATTAGTTGTACTTTAAACATCTGTTTTTCTATAAATGTTTTCAACTCAAAGGAAAAATAATTTGAAGGCACTTTGGCATATATTGCATATGTTTTATTTTGACTAAAAAAGAAAGAAAAAACCCTAAAACCACTTTAGTAAGGTAAATAAAGAAGTGAAATGATCATTGAAATATCGCCAAATAAAGTGGTTTATAAACTGTTCTACATTACTTTTGTAGTCTTAAATAAACATGCAATCATGTGGCCCCGTGGGTGAGCTCCGTCCAGGACCTGTGGGAGGAAACCAGAGTGGCAGGAAATACAAACAGAAAGTTTCAATCCCCCCCCACACCTCCAATGTTTAATGCTTCTGATGGTTTCTCCTTCCAGACACGTGACTTTATAAACATCATCATATTTTTTGAAACGTTGAAATGAGTTTGCGGTTGTTTTTCCAGACGCCCACACCAGCTGCTCTTGACCGCAAATGAGCTCCATCGTCGCTCGGCTTTACTGCTTCTATTGATTGTGCAGGTTAATTACAATGTTTTGCTGTTGTTCCTGCACTCACACACACACACACACACACACACACACACACACACACACACACACACACACACACACACACACACACACACACACACACACACACACACTTGCCCCTCGTTTTACGGTTCACATAAAAACAGCTAATTACGCGCAGTAGCAAAAATAAAGTAATGATCTCGGTAAATGTTCCGCACCTATCTGCCTCCTTCTGTTTCGAGAGAGCACCTTTTTTTAAAAGGACTCTCTACTCCGACGAGTGTTATTGAAAGAAGGTGGTCTCCATGCCGACCGCGGACTCATTACATTTAATCCAGTAATTGCTAACTAGCGTCACAATTGGCGATAATTGCTTCGGGGACAAAGTTAACCCCGTCGGTCGGAATGCGGAGCAGAGCGGCGTCTCCCGGCGTCGGACAAAGGCCAAAGATTGAGCGATGAAGCTCCGCCTGCAGTGGAAAAAACCCCCCAAAAAAACCACTCTGTCCTAATCATCCAAGCATTCCTAAATCTCCCTGCGCAATATTAATTAATGAGGACGGTTGCCATGGTGATTGATCACCATACTCTCTGTCAGCACTATTTAGTCAAATGGGGCCTGATGTTTGTTTGTTAATGGAGCTGTAAACAATAACGCTGGAAGTCCTTTATTAGCTGGAGGCAGCTCCGGCTGCACCTGGAACCTCCTCAACCTCCCGTCCTCGCCTGGAGAAGAAACGCTCCAGATGTCGTGACGCCATGAACTGCACGGCGAGTGTCGAGGCGTGAACTCACTGTTAAGCGTGAAGCTCACGACTATGTATTCGACTCAAAGGGCAGGATGAGGATTTAATGATGGTGGATATTAGCGACTACTTTATTAGCAAACCTGGAATATGACAACGGAGTCCGTGTAGGTCGTTGTGTTCATGACCAGGATCTTTAAAACCGTTTATTCCAAGACACTATCAGAAGAAAAAGGAACAAAAACTAAAAAAATGATTAATTTGGTTTGTCTCGCACGCAGATGAAATGAATAAGAACTTTTGTTACAGAGTGAAATTTGATTTAAACAGTTGTAGCGGTTACTAAAATGGTGGCTAAAGGTCAACTAATGTCAAACTCCAACTCTCCTGACTCACTCACATGTTTTAAACATTAAAGTATTTCCCTCCAAGAGGCAGTAAGTCCCTCATCATGACCATGTTTTGAACTTATTACTTTATATAGTTCTTCCCTGTCTGAAATCCCGGCGAACGACAGGTTACGAGAGTGGAGTCCATTATGACGTAATATTGGCCTAACTCCTCCTGCAGCCAGCTGTAATCCCGCCCGCTTTGTTTATACAACAAGTCACTCAGAGGTGGATCGACAGGCGGTGACAAAACTTGACGTTTAACTGCTCAGAGCAGAGTTGGTGTGGTTATGGTAAACAAGATTTAATCTCCAGTGCTTAAGGTCATTTTCTAATGTAAATACTTCAATGACAAGAGAGGTTTGTACAAACAAACACATACTGATGATACAATAGAGGTTCAAGATCTACTTAAGACACACTTAAATCAACACATGAGTTGAACTTTAAAGTGTATTAATGAACAAACAGAAATCTGCTTTTTTTGGTTTAGTCACAACCGTTTATGTAAGAACCATTAAGGTAGCGTTCAGCAGTACATATCCACACCCATCAGTGAGGAAGTTGTTTTATGTATGTTTTGACTTTTTATTGCTCTTCAGCAAATGCTAAAACAATGAATGGACATCACGTCCATTTATCTGTAGACCTGATGCTACGTTAGCTAAGTTAGTTACGTTAGCTACGTTAGCTACCTCAGCTACGTTAGCTATTAAATTAACTCGGGCTATTAAATTGTACAATTCTGAGTTCGGGGGCAGGAGTGGAGTGAAAGTATCTGGATGTTCTGTTCTATGTTAGTCTTTGTATCCTTTGTCTTTGTTGTTTTTCTTTGATCTATGTTCTTTATCTTTAGACTTAGATTGTGTCATCTTGTTCTTTCTCTTTATGTTCTTGTTCTTCTTATTTTATTTTGATTTATTTTTTATTTTTTATTAAAAAAAATTGCTGAATGTATTGGCTATTGGAAAAAACAATTTCAATAAAGTTTTACCTTACCTTACCTTACCTTACGTTAGCTATGTTAGCTTCGTTAGCTTCTCCTTTAGCCAAACATCCAGAAATTGGCCTCCATTACTTTTACTTCAAAGTTCCACATGAGTCGAGTCAAATTAGCAGTTTACAGTTATTGTTCCAAATTTTGTGGAATTTTGAGATGGTGTTCAGAGTGAATGGTGTAGTGCAGAGTTTAAATTAAATAAAAGCATAAACATTGAACTTTTATTTAATCTGAATTTAATTAATAATTCATTTTAAAAAGACATGATTGTCTAATAAGATGAAGTAACTATCCTCACTCTTAAATATAAACAAAATTAAAATTGAATCAAAATATCAAAATAAATCAAATCAATACATGTTTTATGTTTAAATGTGACTAAAAATCTATGACTTATGTCCTTAAAACCAGTTTAGTGTTCCAGTGTGACAAGACAGAGTGTCAGAATAATCAAGATGAGTTTTAAAAAACAACTAGAGAAATGAGGGCAACACGACGGGAGAGTAGTTTGTGCTGCATTACATCATGAAAGTCCTGGTTTTTATCTTCATGTGTGGACCCTGTTGTAACTCCATCTGATGTCGGTCAGTTCAAGAGTTGTGCGTCTTCACTAACAAACCACCACACATCTAAATATTGTCACAAAGGAAGCACACATGGCCCGGGGAGGTAAAGTGCATTAAGAGGCTTTGTGTGTTTGTTCCTGTGTGTGTGTGTGTGTGTGTGTGTGTGTGTGTGTGTGTGTGTGTGTTTCACATGTGGGCGTAAGAGTATTCTTTAGTGTGTGTATGAGTCGGGGCACTGGAAAAAAAAAGAAGCAAACCCCTTTGAAGAGTGAAAGGCTCAAAGGATGGAGAGGCAATCCGAGAACTTCACAGGCACAGAGGGGAAATTGCCTTCAACCTGGAGGTGTATGAAAGTGCAATTTGTGTCCCATCTGTTCTGCTTCCCTTCCATTAGTGGGAAGGTGCTCTAAGGCCACCGAGGAGAGGGAGCGCCCCGGCGAGGGGCTCCGGGCACAGCCAGGATTTGCAGGATTTAATTTGCCAGACGACTCATTCTTCTTCCCCTCTCTGTATTATTACAGCTTGAAATTTCATTACCTCGGTAATTGTTTGTTTTTTCAGAACAAAAGGTTTTGGATTTTTTTTTTTTTTACGCAATCAAGGCAGTTCTAGTAAAAGAGAGAGTGATCGTGTGACTCGACTCCCCGGAGAGTTAGTTGTCGGCAACAGTTGAGTCAAAGTCAACGAGAAAACAAGCGATAAAGAGACGCTTTTGAGCGACTTGATGCATCTTTATTGGACAGTTTGACTTCCTTGAACGTCCATCAACAAACAGTCAAACTCAGTTGAGCAAAGATCGAAAATAGAGTCTATATAGTAGATTTATTTAGTTTTTCTATGACTGACTTACATACATTTCACTGTTATTTAAGCTTGATCTGTTGCAGTGCATTATGGGACGTGTAGTTTGAGTGTTCAGAGTGACATTTATTTTGTATGTGATATCACGATTAATTATAAATGTCTTAATTTTTGCAACTATGTCTAATTATTAATATTCATTACAGGTCGGTCCCATAATGCAGTGCAACAAAAAAGATTTTGATAAGGGAGAGTTTCACATCTGGTTTTATTGGATACAAATAACAATAAAATGTATGTATTGTGATGATGGAAGTGGTTGGACTGCAATGTGTGTGTGTCTTTGTGTGTGTCTGTGTGAATGTGTGTTTGTCTAGCAAAATCCTTATTTTTACATTTACAATAAAATACAAAAATTACATTGAATTTTCATGTTCAATTTTAAAGATATTCAACGTTTTTTGTAAAGAAAATTAAAAGAAAATTGCAGCTCCGTGGCAAAAATAGTTGCTTCCAAATATCAAATGGAGTCACAGAGGAATTCAACAGAGACACAACTAACTTGTTTGTAGTTCCTTGAAAAATGTGTTGAAAATAAAAAAACCTAAATCAAAATTCTGGCAAAATTAGTTTGTGTCAATTATTGTTTTTAAAAACAAGCCATGAAAGTTTGACATGTCAATAGACAGCCACGTGCTCTTATGGAATTGCAGTGTGCCTTGAATTTTAAACAATTTTTAAAGTGCAGTTTAAAGGACGGTCGAGTAAATGAATGAAATAAAAGTCTTCTTTCCTGTTAGTGGATGGCGAGGCAGACAAACGTGTTTGCTAGGAGTCGGCAATTACCGACTCCAATTTACACAAAGAAGAAGAAGAAGAGCATACATTTCCCACCGGCAAGTGTGAAACAAATGGCATCAAAATGGAATAATTCAGTCTGGGGGAGGAAGTAGTGGGATTTGCACACAAAGACTGACTGACAGACGGAGCGAGCGGAGAGGCAGCCAACCTTTAACAGAGTGGGAGAGAAAAGACTGTAAATGGCAAGTTAGATTAATAGATTGGCAAGGTCTCACTGAAGACAGGGATAATAATTCAGCCGGCAGAAGAAAAAAAAGGCGGCTTCTCTCCGAGGTCAGAGTTGAGTGAGGAAGCATGATGAAGATGGAAATATGAATCCTGAATAATGCAGGCGGGATCTCTCCTTGAAATAAGAAAAAGGGATTAAGGGTGCGAGGGTGGAGTCAGAGGTGAGGAGCTGCTGTGGAGACGGACAGAAGCGGGTCAGCCGGAGGAGGAACGCTGTGAGGAAAACTCATGAACAAATGTCTGAGGAACATCTGGGAAGCCAGCGAGAGGTCAAGGTGTTATTTTAATCCATATTTTTCACCTCCGTCTCCGCACAGCCGCTAATAAGCGGCACCATCTCTGACGGCTGGATCCCTGAAAGCCTCGCTGTGGCGGGATGTCTAAATATCCTTCTGAAAGTCACTTCATCCTTAATTAAATGTGAAATTGATTTCTCTTCTTTCCCCCCCCCTGCCCGTGACTAATGTGCAAGGCAGCCAGATCCTCGCCAGCGTTTTTTCATCTGAGCTCTCAGGACTTTAGGAGCTCGCCCTCCGCCCCCATGGTCCTGGTACCACAAGCTCAGGTGTCCTGCTGGGATTGTTAACGCTCTCTCACTTCCAACTCTTCTGGATTCATCGGGATGCGCCATTTCAGATTTTCTCTCATTTCAACCTGACTTCAGGAGTGCATCTGCTGCTGGTCTCCTGATGTTATGGAGCTTAATGCTGATACAAACCTGTTTGTTTTTTTCCTAGAATTCCCCTCCAGCTGTTCCTGGAAAGTTTTTTAGGACGATCGAGAGATTCCTTCACCGCGTGTTATCTTGGTTGATAATTAAACCTGAAAGGTCATTTTAAACTGGTGCGTTTAGCTTCCAAAATTTAACTACTTATTGTATGTTTGAATCTTATTGTAAATATAAATCTACACTTTTTTTGTAATCTGCTGAATAAAAACATATTATATGCTTATTTCAATTCGAAAGGTTTTAATACCACAATTGTATTTAATAATTTTACCAATTTTATATCTGGGATTAAAACCTTACTTTAAAATCATGCTGCTTTTACAAAGACACAGTTTCTTTAAAGAACATCGTAGACAGAAGATGGCATCACCCAAACCCTCAAGTTTTCAGGCAGTTTGTACATGATTTTGTTTGCTCATTATTGGCAGTTTTATTCGGTCTGTTACGAGCCCATAACAAATAATAGGTCAACTTGTTGGTTTTTTTGTATGTTTTATGTATTATTATTACATATTATTCAACATGGACCCTAACAGTAATGCTAAACCTAACAGCCATGTTCGTTAGATCAAAATCTGTTTTTCTGTCATGTTAGCATTGCAAACTAATAAGTAGATTTTCAACGTAAAAATAAGAATTTTAAATTTAAAAAATAAATAAAGATAATTTTGATAAATCTCCGTTTGACAAACAACATTTAAGCTAGCAGGTGGAAATGCTAACTGCTAATGCTAAATAGTTTTAGCTTTTATTAAGTTTGTTTTTAAAAAATAAAAAAAGTTTCTAAATAAAATGCATTTTGTAAAAACATAACATGTATATATTATACTTCCGCTAACTATTTTCTTATTTGTTTGTTTGTTTATAATGTATCTTTGAACATGGAATTCTTCAACACAATGGGCAGCCATTTTGACATGAATTCCCCACCAATTACATTATGGGATGGTCAAAATATGGCACCTGGATAAGTCACAATAAAAAGGAGATTAACAGGAACATATTCCTGATGTTGGTTTATTGTTCATTAAAGTGCAAATGTCTTAAAATATGCCGAGACTTCGGTGAGTTTTGGATAATTTGAGCCCTCAGGTGTCGCAACTCAAACAGTATTCAATAGTTCTTACCAAAACCCGGAGTTACTTGAAGTTCTCCTTAAACTGTTCCATCAACTGTACCCGCAAACTGTGTTAGCGTTGTGTTGTTTGACTGACAGATGAGTCTGTGTCGCTCTGGCGCTAATAGATGCTGATAAAAGACTGAGGGAGAAAAGCTAACGTATCTGTTCCCGCCTGTGTTCACAGTTGAGCAGCATCACAGACAATTTGATGTCATTTTAGTGCTTTGAGCAAGAATTGGAAGAGACGTTTGTGTTTTGGTGATTGCTTCCTGGAGACGGCGGCGCCGGAGCGTTCGCGAAGAGGTCGTCGCTAACGTGATTAGCTGTCTGTTTCAAATTAAACACACGCCAATAATGAAACTAGGGACAAAGTATCCCATTGTCCCCCGGCCTCTCGACAGATATCCTCGCTTCTCCCCGTCTTTCTTTGCTTTGACAGCTTTTGTTCCGCCCTTCATTCGCAGCCCTCATCCCTTTTGAAGACAGACAGTGAAGAAGAGGTGAGTGTGTCATTGTGTGTGAGTGTGTGATTTCTTTTCTTTTTTTTTTTTTTTTTTCCCTCCGAGGGGCCGGGCATGCACAGTGGGTAAAAAGAAGGCACTGTTGAAATCCCAGTGGCTCTGGGGAGCTGTCAGAACTGATAGTGCTCTATCACTTGTGAGCGGAGGTGCAAAATTGGGCAGAGCTGAGCACTGCGCAAAGCAGAGGATGATGGTCCCTCCGTCCACTGGAGCCTGACTGACTGAGATGGAGAGACAAGTGGACTGTTCAGGCAGCTGCCTCCATCTTAGAACGAACCCTCAAATCAACAAAGAGGCAAATGGATGAAGTTATTGCAAATGAAAAAAAGTATTTTTAAATATGAGATGATGGCTGTGACATACCTTAGGTCTGAAAATATTTAGGTTAAAAAGTTCCCGTCTTAATGAAATACTAGTGTGAACCTGGGGCCATTTACTGTCGTTTCTTTAGATGAAAAATGGCCGACAGCTCCGTCATCCAACGTGTTGTTTTTATCGTGTGAGTGTTTCAAACTAAAAAGTTACATTTCTATCTCGTAAAAAAAGGTTTTAACATAGAAAATCTCCCTTTGACAAGATCCCATTTAGATATAGATCATTTACATTTTAGCTAGCACTGGAAATGCTAAATGCTAATGCTAAGTACTTGCTCGTTTTGGTATACACAAATATACACCAAAGAATGCCACTTACGATATTTTGGATGTTATTACTTTATAAAGTTCTCCCCTGTCTCGGCAAACAAGATGTTACATCTGTAATAAGGCCCCGCTTTTTTTATACAGCGAGTCCCTTGGAGACTTCCGGGATTGATTTTGTTTGGATGACAAACTTCAATGCTTGACCAATTACAGCAGAGTGGGCGTGGTTATGGTAAACAACATTTCATCTCTAGAAAAAAATACAGATTCCAGTGGGTGGAGCTTATGTACATTTTCTCTAAATATATGAAGTAAAATAGAGTTTTAAGACACACTTAAATCAACACAGTTGACCCTGTAAATTAGAGATCAGGTGATCCATACATTATCTTAGCTTTAACATGGGCGTCTTTCATTGGCATACATCTACTTTTTAACCATCCGGTGAGTCACATGAAAAGATATACAATCATTCTAGTTGACTTTATGTAACTGTTGATCTACAAAATTCTCTCTGAACTTCACCGACACTTGGGAATAATCTCCATCTGCTTGTTCAGATCATGAGTCCCATGAGAGCATTAAAACAATTTAAAACCTGTTATTTGACTTCATTGTGCCGTCCTTGTTTAGCTGTATCACTTTAATACGGTTTTGTTTGCGAACACAATCATCTCCTCGTGGCCCAAACAACTGATGTTGATGAAACCTTCATCACACTTACATAATTAAACTGAATATAGTGATTAAGCCAGTTGAAAAAAAACAACTGTCACTTAGACAAACAAGTCCCGGCTGTGATGCTAGCGGCGCAGAATAATGAGCGATTCATATAGAAACGTGTGCTTTATAGTTGTAATTCCCCTCCACGTGACCGAGCTCTCCAGCAAATTATCAAAGGGAGGTGTTGAAATAAATGTATTCAGCGGCTGCTCACCTGTCACAGACACCAGTGCCGCACTGACACCGCTTTGTACGCGGAGAAAGGAGAGAAAACACGAGAAGCTCTCACACAACAGGAAGATTGTCAGTGTTCTTGGCAGACCTGCCCAAACCAGCTGCCGTGTTCCGAGCATGTGTGCCTGTTAATCCTGGTGTGTCTCCGCCAGATTCCGGAGAGTGTTTTAGAAAAACGTGGTCAGGGATGCAAGTCGTCGGATTACAGCTCAAAAGTGTTCTCGGACCGTGTTGTGAAGGCCTCGGGACATTTAGGAAAAAGAACGTTCTTGCTACGATCAGGAGTGAAAAGAAACGTGTCAAAGACAGCCGGCGATTACGTTTAAATGAGATTAGACAGGTGCCACATGAAGTCGATGGAAGTTTAAACAGCGGGGCAGAAAGATCACAAAACAAGAGGGAATTTAAATCGTCTCTTGTGGTCTCACTTGACTTTGAAAGCATCGCCACTTGTTAATAACACATTAAAGTTACCGAAAAAGAGTCAGAAGAAGTCAGTTTAAAGACATGTCGCTGTGAAGCTGCTGCTTTTTCATTAGAGCTCGAGTCAAAACATATTTTAAAAAAGATTAAAACCCTGAAACTCTAACAGCTTGTAAATACAATAATAGATTTTACGTTGTCAGTTTGAATATAAACAGCGTGAAAGTAAGTCCCAGAATTAGCATCTAACACATCAGAAGTATATATTTATATATTTTTTTTCATTATTTAAAATGGTATTAAAATCACAGTTTATGCTGGAGCCACAGATTTTACATTGGTTGACACAATCAAAGATCAATGAAATGACATTGATCAAACCTTTAATGCAATTTATAAGCTCTTTTCAGTGGGTAGATAGAGTTAATATATATCTTTAATAGCTAGCTGAAGTCATGACTTTGATCTTTGTATCGTTTCAGATAAGAGCCAAAATGATTGATCATGAATATAACTGAGATTTAAAATGATATATATGTCTTGAACACAAAATACTGATTTTTAAACGTGTCTTCAAACAAAGGGTGATGTGGTCGTGGACGTGGCACAACAGCTTGTGACAGATTTTTTTGCGAGACTTTAAGGGAGTTGACTTCTGCAGTAACGGTTATTGGCACAACATAACCTCAAGTGGAAGCTGAGAGTGTGACGATTCTGCAAACAGCTTCCTGGGTGTGTGTGTGTGTGTGTGTGTGTGTGTGTGTGTGTGTGTGTGTGTGTGTGTGTGTGTGAGTGTGTGAGTCTGCAGGCTGTGTAAGAGAAACATTCATGATTTGTCACATACAGGAAGGTGTGCTGGTGTCAGGATTGCAGCAAAAAAACAACACAACAACATTTGAGTCATGTAAAGTTGCAAAGATGCTCCAGTATCTTGAAGAAGGTAGAAGTTCAATGTTGTTATCATTTTCAAGAGATGTGTTTAGTTTTTAAATGTGTTATACATTACAGGAAATACATTAAAGAAAACTCTTTTTTTTCCCACCAGATCAATATTTATTACTTTTTGCCAATTAGAATTAAATGTCTTCATTTAATTTACCAAGTTTCTTCTCCTTAAAGCGAAGCCTGACTGACCATGAACGTCACGACAGCGAATGAAACTCTAACTTGTCCGGCAATTTAATTATAAAACACTTTGCTGATGACATCTTAGTAGTTTGGGCTGTTATCGAGGAACGCGGCTAATGTAACACATCGACTGCACTTCCATATCGATACCTTTTAATATCCAGAAAAGCACTTTGGCAGCGCAGGCCTCTGCCAAGCAGCTCATTTACGCCCACAATCATAATCCTAAATAATTGGTGAAATGAACTCTCTCCAACTACACACGGTGTCATCGAGAAGAACTGTTTGAGCTAGCATGCAGCAGTAACTAACACTTCAAATGATCTGAGGATCCAGATGGTAATCCCATTTACCGTCTTTATTTAGTTGTTTTGCTAACACCGACAATTATTATCCTAACATATTTATTTCACTTGTTTCAAGCCAGGATGAGCTGATACAGTCACATGAAAAACTTTTGAGATGACACCATCGGAGAGAGTCGGTGTCGCACCCGAGACATTATCCTCCCTTATCGCGGATTATGTCGTTTTTCCTTGATGCCCTTGCTGCATCTCCACCTCTGGCATCCCTTCCTCCACCCCCGGTGTCCTCCAGCCACTTGACACCTTTTCAGATTCATCCCCATCATTTGGCAGACAGCGTACGTTCCACCTGCAGGGCAGCGTGCAATGATCCCGCACGATCAATGCCAGATAAATCAATGCTATCTCTATTTTCCATGCCTCTGCGACCATTGATTTTTCTTTTTTTTTTCTTTCCTGTTACTTTGCTGTTTGTGAACTTTGCTCAAATAAACTGAGTTCACTTTCAGGAACATACTGTTACGGAGGGAAGTGTTCACCCCCGGATATTGACGACGGGGCAAACCACAAAGTCCGATTTTGTAGATTAAAACTGAGGCGGAATTGTTTTTGACCATCTCAGAAGGATTGAACATCCCATGTGCTCTTGCAGATGTTGAGAGTCTGACAACGACGACGACCAAAATAAGTTCTCAACCGAGTCATAGGGGCCGAGAACTGAATATCAAATGGTTAATTGACGTTGTTGTTGCCTCGTGTACAGTTTCTGTGGTTCGGGTCCTTCCACCAGAACAGCCCACTCAGTGAGTCAACAGTAAGGTAATTGGATCGTGGGTGAGTCGAAGCAAGAACCAGAATCCTGGAAGAGAAATGCATCGTAGTGAGTGTGAGATACTGAAGGATGTTAGCATAGATCCAAATGTATTGTCGTCACAAGCTTTTGTTTATACTCTTCCTGGTTTTAAATATCAGTGATAGTAGGATAGATACTCTGAAGATGTAAAAATCTCTAAAATCAACCACTATTATTACTATAGTACGGAATTGGTTCAGTTGAATCACTTTTACTGATTAAATCTCTGATTTCTCCATTAAAAATATATATTTTATTTAGACAATATTTACTTATTTAGAAGTCAAAACAAATTTATGTTAAAATAATAAGGAAGTAATTCAATTAAATTAAAGTATATGATAAGTATAATAAGAAGTATATAATAATAATAACAAAATTATCTCAAAACACTTTACGTTTTAAATATCATCATATAATATAAGAGAAAAAACAGTTCCAGTGAATCACAATGAACGACAATGCAGAAGAAAAAACAATCCTTTTATCGGGCAGAAACCTTGAGCAGAACCAGACTGTCATAAAGTATGATCATCAAAAAAACAGAATTGACAAATTAATTTAAAAAAATATATATATATAAAGGTTTCATGTGTGGTATGAAATCCTATTTAAAATAACTCGTAAAAAAAAACGTAACAACAGGATGTGACATCATCATTATGCGGCAGGGCAGACCCCTCAGGCACTTCCCCTTCCTACAACACATACGTAAAAACATTCCCATGTTCAGCCCGACAAAAGGAACGCAATGGTAACCTTATTTTCTCTTATTAATGTATAACTCTGTATCTATTTGTCTTGTAGTTTCAAAGTCGATACACACTTTGATGTCGCTGCCAGAGCCTCGCTGCGATAGAACTAGAGTGTGCCAGAGACTTAAAGTTCAGTTTTATCTCAATCAACCATTCGCATTTACATTTCTCGGAAGATAATTAGCATAATGTTTTAATTTTCCACATGAGCGAAAGTGTATTTTTGGACGGCCCTTCAACGGCTTCGGCGAAACCATTATCTTGATTACTTAGAAGTGCTGGATGAGCTGTGGTCGGAAGTGACATGATCATGCATGAGTTTCTCAGAGGGAGACGTGGAGAAGTTCGGAGACGAGATGACGGTGGAAGGAAGTCGACTGATGAGATCGATG
This sequence comes from Callionymus lyra, assembly GCF_982586985.1. Classification (NCBI taxonomy): domain Eukaryota; kingdom Metazoa; phylum Chordata; class Actinopteri; order Syngnathiformes; family Callionymidae; genus Callionymus; species Callionymus lyra. The sequence goes on along the minus strand of NC_141818.1, from coordinate 11,510,751 downwards.
GATGCTTAAAGAAGACGTGGATTCTACACTGAGTCTGGTTCTGCTCGAGGTTTCCGCCTTTTAAAAGGAGGTTTTTAACCCAACACTTCACTCATTGTTGATTCACTCTGAGCTGAGCTATGATCCTCCCATATAGTCTGACTTAAAAGCGTGTCATGATCGGACCATTTAAATTAAACTTTAATCGTACACAGACCTTAACAATTGATCAGCCAGTCTATTTGTGGCTGAATAAAGAGAAGGTCAGAATCAAGAGTCAGAAATATGAATCGGAGCCAAAGATTCTGAACTAAATCCCGAAACAAAGACCCGGCGATCATATGGGTAACCTGATCTCCGGTAGACTCCAGGTCACCAACAACAACATTGGGGTTTTGTCACCGGCGGCGGGCGGCGGCGATTAGTCGGAATCGCTAATTCAATATTTTGAGTCCTACACTTAATTCATCCCACAGAAAATGATCTGCTGTGATTTCCTCCACGCTCTGCCCATAAATAATTCATTGTTCTTACGTGCCCTGGCGGCGCCTCGGGGAGCACAGCAGCTGAATCTTTTCTAAGAGTATTTGCGTCCAATCATCTGCATATTGGGGTGAGCTCTAATCAAAACCTGGGTAAACACGCCATGAATGTTTGTCGAGTCATATCTGCTAATCAAACGACTCACTTGCCCGCACGGCTGCCTTTCGCTCGAGCGCCGCTCCAATGGACTGGCTTTCAATTTATTAATTTTGATTGACGACGCAGTAAAAATATGTGCTACCTTGATGTATGAGCTATAGGTTGGCGAAGGGGGGTCGAAGCTAGCGCCACACAGCGACGTATACTTTCGACACAAAAACACCGCCGGTGTACGTACTACTACGAAACAATCTTCCTGAGAGCAGAGGACGACGAGCATGAAAGTGCAAGTCATAGAGAGAGAAATTTTCAAAGGCAGACGCCAGGACGACGACATGGAGCTGCGAGGGATTGGTGAGCAATCAGATAGGGCAGAATTGATGACCTGGCTCAGGATGGATTTCTTGGAGCGGGCTGCCAGACCGAGGTAATACTTTCAGGCTCTTATCAGCGTTGGCATAAGCTGAGTGCTGCATCACCCACTTCCCGGCGTCAGCTTATTATGAGAGTTCATGATGTTTGATTGCTTGTACCGCCTTTGTGTGTGTTACCCCGCCGTGTCCGTGAGCGCCGGACAATGGCCGGCAAGACGAAGGAAAAACACCCACATCAGCTGTCACGAGCGAATCCTCCATGGTCGTGATGGGGTTTTTTCGGTAACGAGAAAAAGGTAATTGATGCGCTTGGTTAAGGAGGACAGATATGCTGACAATTTATGAATGCAATTTACTGGAGTGGTCATGAAACACGCCGCTCTGTTTGTGCTCTGACTGACGGTAAAAAGGTGCGGTTTTAGAAGCTCGCTGGAAGTTGCGAAAGCAGGCAGTTAGTGCTAATAACTGACAAGGAGTAGCTAGAAGAAGAAAAAATGTTCTTGTCGGAAATTCATTAGGAGCATTTATAAGACAGTATCATTGATCTGTTGGATTTCATGGTGGTTTATAATCAGGGTTGGGAACTTGTTTAAAAGTTTCCTAGAAGCGCTGGATGCATTCATAATGCTTTTATAATTCTAGTGACTTCACTATTTTAAAAGGAGTCTTTTGACTTTTACATGAAACTATTAAGCGGAAAATGAAGGTTGGATTAATAGTGTAGGAAGTTTTTAACAATTAAAACGTCTCCTTCTAGTGCATTTTTAAAAGATACATTTTATTGAGTTCACCCCTTACTTAATTCTCAAACTATGCTCAAATAAAGAAAAAAATCTTTCCAGGTTTTATTTAATTCTTTACCCTTTGATTTAGTATACTTTCATCACTGACTTGTATGGCTTCTCGTCGCTGCTGCTGCGCTTCAGTCAGAACTGCTCGCATGGAGAAAAATAAAATAAAATCTTGTTTGTTTAAAACACATCGTATAATCGAATGACTTTAACGGAAGACTCATAAACCCACATAGAGGGAACACGAAAGAACCTTCCTGCCTGAGTTCGTGTTATTTTAATGACATTTGGTTAAAAGCAAATATTTAAAAAAAAGCGTCTCTCGGTGGATTGATTCCTGCTCCACGGCGCTGACCTTTCCGCCAGGAGCCGGAGAAGAGCCGTGACTCGCCGCAGGAGGTTTTTAAAAAATGTTGATTAAATGTCTCCATCTGCATTCTGTCATGATAGTTTATATCGAAGCCCCTTCTTTTTTCTTTTTTTTTTAACCACTGACACAACAACGTGGTTTCAGACGTTTGGACGCCGGAGCGTCTCTATGGTAACAGCCCTTAATTAGCGCTGATTGGTCAGCCCGTGGGAATGTCTCCAGTCCCGGCGCGCTGATTGGCCGGTGGGCGGTCCGAGCGGAGCCGACAGTCCGCAGCGTTCCGGGTTATTGTCAGTCTCGGCAGCTCGGCTCAGAGGTAGGACCTGCAGCACCGGAGCTCCCCCCCCTCCCAGCGGCCACCCCGCTCCAGACCCACTCTGAACCGGCACCAACGAGATCAGATCCGGAGGATCCGACGGGTGTCGCCTGGACACGCACGACCGGAAGTCAGAGTCTGGGGTTTTGCTTTGGGAAGAACCGGGAGAAAGTGACGGACGCAGCGGAGCCTCTTCCCCGGGATTTACCATCACCTCGCGCCGCCACTGGAAATATCTTCCACCCGGTCCTTACCATCGAACATTTTTACCCACACTTTACAAAACCCTGCGTGGATTTTTTTGGGGGGGAATTTACGCTTCTCATCCGATTTGCAAAAAAAAAAAGAAAAAGATTGGAGATATTTTAAGACGGAACCGGGACGTTTTTTTTTTGTTTTTTTTCTGTGGTTTTATTCTGGAGGCAATACGCGTTAAAAAAGTGCTGCGCAGTTCTAGTTCTCCCACTCACTGACCTGCGCCTTTGCCCTCCACAAAAACACATTTTGGCAGCCGAGTGGAGAGAGAGAGAGAAAAAAAGGGCAAAAGCTTATTAACTTTGCATGCTAGAGGCGAGAGGAATCTAATTCCAGGGGTTCTATTTGCATCGGAGGAGGATAATCTACGTTTGACATCGACCGAGCAGCTGCTGCTGGATCTTCTTTTTTTATTTTTTATTTTAATTTTAATTTTTTTTTGGAAGCCCAAGAATGAATCTTTTTTAATGCGCAGCACAGAAGGAAGACCTGCGTCTCAAACTACCTGCATGGAGTTGTAGTCTGCACTCAGGAGCGATTTATGGTAAATATCCATCCCTTAAATACATTCAAAATCATGTCTTTTTATGAATAATGTTGGGGTTTTATTTTGGAGGTAGTCATGGCTGCCTGTTTCTGCTGACTTTTTATTTTTATTTTATATTTCTTCTGCTGCTTTTGATGTTGAAATGTTGGTCTTTTCAAGAATTTGCAGCCGTTAAGTGTTTTGTGGAGATGATGCTCCTCAGGCTGGTTGAAGGTGCGAGTTCCTCTGTGTGTTAAAAGAGAGAGAGAAAGAGGGGGATCATGTCTGCTGCAATTATTGCCTTTTCACCCCGGAGTGTTAATGAGATGTCTTTTTATAGTCTTCCTGCATATTACGACCCTTCTCCTCTTATCAAAGAACTCGTAAAATGCAGGGGAACTTGCGAGTGTCATGGAGGAGGAAGATGCTGCTGCTGCTGCAATGAACCCTCTGGAGGCAATTTGTCATTGTCCTGTGAATTCCTCAGCAAATTTGCCCCCCCCTGTCCCTGTCTCCCCCCCATATGTCTTGGATTGCAAATAGAACAGGATTTATGCCGGACCCCGGTGTGTTTGGTTTGAATGTTGGCTGATAAGTTCTGAGCTGCATTGTGAAGCTCCAGTGTTTTGAAGAGCGGGGTTTAATATGTGCAGCACTGAGGAGAGGAGCCTGCTGTGTGTCATTAGCTCTGACATCTCACCACATATTGAAGATGATGTCATGTTGGAGACCATTAGCTGCACTTTCTACTGGCGTTGACTTTATTCTGACTTTATTTACTTTCACGACACTTATTTAACTACTCGATAATACATCTTATGTTACAATATCGACGCATATTAAGTCATTTATTCCTTTCTTTAAAAAGTAATTTTATTTATTCAGTTAATCTACTTTGTATAATCGTTGTGTAAACATTTGACTTTTTAATCGGGGTCTTCAAATATTTAAACAGAAAATTACCTAATTTCTTAACTCATCACGTGAATTATTTATTTATGTTTTAAATTCTTAAGTCAAACTGTTTTTTTTATTACTTTTTGTAGTAAAAGGGTTTTAATATAATAATACAAACTCTCTCTTTTTTTTTAAAGCTGCCATGCTCATCATTTTTACTCAAGTTAATGGCTGAGCTGTTAAAATAAAAGTTACTAATTCAGTGTTTCTCACAGTACCATCCGGGTCAAACCAACATTGGAGCATTAATAAAACACTTGGGTGTTTTATTTTTTATTTTTTTTTAAATGTTAAGCTAGGAAGCAACAAGTCAAGCTGATGCTTCTCGACTGGGTTAAGAGAGCAAGTTTTATTTTCACCTTTAACCCAGAGGAGATGTTTTAAATGTGTTATATTGAAAAAAATGTAGTGTTAAAGTAGGTGTTTTAAGTGTGTGTAGCGTGTCACTTCTTATACAATGTGGGTGTTATCTCATCGCCTGGCTTCATTTAGAAATCCTCTTCCCCGGGGAGCCATGGAGTTGGAATGAAGAGTTTATTTCAGGCGTGATTAAACGCCACGACTCCGGCGACGCCGTCACAGTCATTAGAAAAGACCGTATTTTTTTTTTTTGCAGAGGGAAAAGGAAGTGGAGTTGACTCGGAGCCAGCAGATGAAAGTTTGCCAGAGTTTGAACTCGCTGTTGCTGAGGTTGCTCTGCTGTAGCTTCATCGCTCTCAGCTCCCATAAATGAGCCTGCATACGTGCAATATGCTGACTGTGCGCTAAACAAGGCAGATTTATCATTAAACTACAAACAAAGTGTATCTTCCAGGCTCCTGCAGTCAGTCTGTCTCTCCGGCAGACGGGGCGGCTCGCACCGAATGTAATATGGGCCCCTCCAGCAGGGCAGGCGCCCCCACAGTCGGGGCACCTGCCATAGAGCCTTCCTGCCTGTATTGAATAAAACATCCAGTGATGTATGAGGCAGGGGCTGCACCCGAGGGGGCAGAACTGCCTCATTTACTTCCTCCACTCTGCGCCTATGACCTGCTGAGCAAATTGTGCTCATATTAGCTCTGCGGCTGCTCCTCACCTAAACAAATAGTCTCCCCAGCATAATGCTTGCCTTAACTCAACATGATGGTCGGACAAGGGGGGGTAAGGGGGGGGCAGAGTGGCGGAGTCGCTTTAATATCTAGGTCACTGAATTACCTTTTTTTTTTTTTTTTGTATTTGTACTTTCGCCTCTTTTGCTGGTTTGTCGCTGTGATTTTCTTTTGTGAAAGGCAGCCTTGAAGTGCTGCTGAGCTCTGTAGCGTTTCATCTCCTTCTCTCTGTTTCCTGTTGTTGTTCACTGTCATTCCTCGCAAATGTTTGTGGGTCAAAGTGTTTTCTTGTGTGTTGCCGAACCTCGTCAGCGGTGTGTGATCCTCATGTAAGGTTTGTTTTTTATCATCATCATCATCCACCTTTCATCAAGTCATAATCCAGGATGGATCAATGAGTCTGGAAAACGTCAGTGGTTCTCCAGTTGTATTTGTACTGATAATATGTACACATGAGTTTGTACTGTAGATGTAGGTCTGAGTGACACTTGCTCTAGTAGAAATCAACAAGAGAGAAACGTTCGTTTTGAGATGGTTCTATGTCCGTTTATTTACTTGATATTTGATCATTTTTTTAATTCATTGCATCAATTTCTTTTCGATAGATGGATGAGTGGATAGATAAACTTTATTGTTTTATTCAGAATTGAAGAAACTAAAGTGAATCATCTTCCTAGAACTCTACACAGTCCAGTTGACTCGCAATCGATGCCACTTTAATATTTTCTTTAAGAGCTTCTTATAATATTGATATCACAAAATTGCATTTCAAGTCGGTTTTCTTTAATTTTGTAATGCAAATTCCACTTTATTTACAATCGCATCTTTTCCTTCCATCTGCATCATTTCTTTTTAATTCGTCATTTACTGTAGACTCCGGATGTAGAACAGCAAAACATGTAGCACTCGTTTTAATGGGTCAACATGTCACTTGCACCTGATCTACTTCCCTGTTCTATTTAAAACAAGTTTTTTAATTGAATATTTGATCCAAAAAGAAAGTGTTTAATGGTCCGGGAGCACGGTTTCTAAGAGAACCTAACAAACACATTCTTGCATCTAAAACATCCCACATAAGAGTCTCGCACCGAGACGTTGAGATCAATTTGCAATTTAACTTCATTTCACTTTGATTGATCGGTATTTGGCCGCCCTGGACTTCCTTCTTATTAAAAATGGCCGCCCGAAGTGAGCGGAATATCGTTAAAGTTGCTCGGGCTTAATTTCCTGCTCCGTGTGTATTCATCTTTTTTTTTTTTTTTTTTTTTAATCCCTGCTTGGTTTGATTGTCTTGGAACACACCCAGAGGTGGCCAAACTCATTCTGGTGTGGACTTAAAATTAGAGCTACAGGTGTGTGTCTAATGTGTGTGTGTCTAATCTCCGCCCGTCCACCCCCGCGTCTAATAATATCCTTTTTTTTTTTTTAAATCGCAAACATTCGAAGGAGGCACTTACTGTCCAAGTGTGACGTGAGGTAGAACAAACATACATGTCAGCTGTCACGGGGAAAAGACGAGACAAGACCTTTGATACGTTGCCTGCGAAAAGACCTGAAGCTTCCTGCTAAAGAAAGCGTGTCAGACACTTAAAGAAACACGGACATTTGATCTGAGAGCCTTCGTCAACAGACGCTCATTAGATTCCCCATCAAAGCGTCTCCACCAACAAACCGTCTAGAACTCCTTTCATGTGCACAGAAGGAGACGCTTTTCTTTTTTTTTTTATTTTCATTTTTTGACTTTATTATACATGATTCCATCTGAACCCTCGCGAGGTTTTTCTCAGCCGGAGACATGAAAACGCATGAAAGAAAAGTGTTGCATACAAATCATCGTCGAGGAACAAACAGACTTCAGCCGGTCCGAGAAGTTTGTCGTTTCCCGGGCGGAGACGATACGATCCGGGGGGAATGTTCTCTGTCATCTTTTCGGGACTAGATAAGCAACTCCAATGCGTCAGGTGAGGGGGATTATATGATGGACCACACCACTGTCCTCTCTGGTTATTTGTGTAGATCAAGATCTAGTAGCTGTCGAACCAACAAATGGTTTCACATTTTTTCCAGCCGCAGCAGTTGTTGTTGTGATTCAGCAGCTAGACTGAGTGATGCACTTAAAGCTAGCATGTGGCTAATTCCTTAACCAAACATTCCAACGCAGATCAAATCTTTTCGTGAACTTTATCTGTCTTTCTGGCTTCCCCCGTGATGGAATGTTGCTTATATCGAGGGTTCAGGTTTTGGTTAATCCCTAAAACAACTTTGACGAACATGACTTATCGTCTGCTGCGGCATGTTTGGAGAAGCTACTACTAGCATAGGAAGGTGTTAGCTCTGTGCTAACATGAAGAATCAAAAGTGCATTGGGAAAATGCTAAAGGTGTAGCAAGTGATACCAGTAGAAATGATTAAATCACTTATGTATACTAGTACAAAACCGGTTTACATTTTGAATTTTGGTGTATTTATTTATCAGTGACGTACTTTTAGATCCAGGAGACCAGGCATCGTCTTAACTGACTCCTAACCAACTCTATTTCATAGAATGCATACAATTTTTTTTCACAAAAAGTACCTTAACTTGACATTTTAAATTAAAGGTTTGTTATTTAGTTTCAAATTTACAAATTGTTGATTCTATTTTGAAATATGAGGCTATAAACTGTCGCCTCACTATGGCAGACGCTATAACTGTTAGCGACCAGCTAAGCTAGCAAATCTAATGTTCACTTTAAAATGTTACTTTTGTTTTACAGTTTTTTTAACACTAACAAAAAAAGGTTGAAAGAAATTGATTTTGAATATGTGCTTTTATGGTCTGTCTCAACTAAAGAAACTTGTACTTTTATAATGGCCAAAAACCAGTTATTGTTGTTAAGGGTTGGTATCAAAAAATGCTAATTTTAAACAAAGAAAATTGCACTTTTACTATATAAGTATATAGTACAATATCAGGAGCATACATATCATAATTAAAACATGTAAGTAAGTAAGTAAGTAATTTTTATTTATATAGTGCTTTTCCAGACCAGGGTCACAAAGCGCGTAAACAATCAAAACAATATTCGATAAAGTATATACTTTAAAGGTCAAGATAAAACTGATAACACAACAGGAGTTCCAGAAAATCAAGGAAAAGCCTGAACAAATAAAAACGTCTTAAGATGTTACTTAAAGGTGTATATTTGGACTTTATACTTAGTAAAATGACTAAAACTATATTTATATTTATTCAGTTTTATATATATCATTCAGTTAACAGTCTTTATTCATTGTACTAATGTAAATAATTATTATATATTATATATTTCTTTTTCATTTTCAAACATAAAATATGTAATCATTTAACATAAAAATCCAGATATCTATAACATTCATCTTGTCTTTTTGAATATATTACACAATATAACATGATATATGGATATACTAAGCAGGAATCTATACAAATACATTATATATTAACAAATGTATATAAACCTGTAAATGTATACCATACTTATACAATTGCAATATAACCATCAACACTATTATTTTCTAAATGTCTCCCTCAACATCCTCCGTTATCACACTTCCTCTTCCATACACGTATGTAAAGTTAAAGTTTTAGATTATTTTCAAGCCTCCCTTGCTTTGAAATGTGCTTGGTTCCTCCCGGACCGAGCCGGAGAGCGAGGTCTGCACCTTCCTTTTTAACATCCCGGCGTGTTCAAGGAGACGTCTCGCCGGGCGGAGATGAGTGACCCGTGTTCTTATTGGATCCGCTCAGTCAGGAATCGGGGGCGAGCAGCTTGTGTTTTCTGCCTGATGCGCTCATGACGTCTCTCGGAACAACCGGGGTCAAAGACTCTGAGGAAGTGGGAGAGATGGAAAGGCATGTTGTTGTTTTTCCTCCTCTTGTTGTTTTTGCTTATCCGACCCCCATCGTGTGATCCAATCATCTATGGCGGTCATCGCTCTCCGTCAGAAGTCACGTCTTGTGTTAATGTACAGCCTGTAACGTGGCCGGTGCGGCATTCTTGTTTGGCGAACGCTCACTTGCACGCCGTCAGCAGAAGTTCATACGTGGTTAATGAGTGTCCGCGGCCAGAGGAGCGAGCGCCGACGCCGCCCTTCCAAAGTGTTCTTGGAAGGAGAATAAAGCAGATCTGACAAGCTCTCTAGCAGCGAATTTGCTCTCCTTAAAAACAATGCCGCTCTCGCCTTCCTCATGGTCACATTGATTTGTTCTGGGTGACAGTGCAGGCTGCTGTGAAATCACTCCAGCGCCATTGATCTCAAGGAGAGGAGGAGGAGGAGGAGGACGGAAGAGTCTGGCGACAGTGAGCAACATGGGGGAAAATCCTCCGCCTGCCCTCGTCCACCTCGGCCGGTAATAAAGCAAAAAAAGGCCTGATATCAGCCCGCTATCAGAGCCGGGGCCGTACATCTGCCGCTTTGTTGCCGCCGACTTGCTTTGATTTGTGTGGCGGGCCCCGTGCAGGCTGTATGATTCTCCATTGTGCCGCTCCATGTTTCACATTATCGGCTGAACTCTTTATTGCCAGTGTTTTCCATGCCAGGAGCGCGCCTGTGTTTTATCTCATGCAGGCCCTGATTAATCTCCCCCTCCATGCTGGCGCACTTTAATCTTGAATGGGAGATATCTGATTCTCCTCGGCTATTGAGGAAGATCAAACTTTAATGGAACAAGGAGCCGCACATCATCCTAATCTCCATCTCCCTGCATTTTGGTCGACCCCCCCACCCAACCCCAGCCCCCCGAGGCTTTGTAGCTTTCTGCAGAGGCAGGAAATACATCAGTCAGATAAGATGTTTTCTCCTCATGATTCAGTCATTTATTCCCTGTTTACAAAAGCCACCACTTTACCTTCGCCGCCGCCATTATGCACTTTGACCCGGAACATCCGTCGGGTGAAGTTCCTGAAACAGATGTAACGTTTAGATATGAAAGTTGGAATGTTTCAGGTTTGGACGGAACCGCCGTCCTTTGATCCGCAACCATACCTGCTCCAGGCACGATGAAACATACATACATTTAGCGGTCAAAGAAACATGTATTTACCTAATGTATAGTAAGAAAATTATGTTGTCTATTCATTCATTAAGGCTCATTTTTTTATCTTAAATTCATCCAAATAAATACAACTTTTACTCATGTTGTTGACATCAACAATCTCCTTATCTTATCTTAGACACTAGTGTCTTCGTAGATCAACATGAACATTAATCTACTTCTAGACGACCATCCGACGGGCCACATAAAATTACATTTAATTTTTGGCCTCGGAACCTTGATTTCCAAACGGGTGTCTTTGATAGCCCTAGGTGTCCCTGAAAACAAGACAAGATAAAAATGTAATATTTATATTGGTACTGGCTGAATTACAGGTATAAAAACAACATTTTGAAAACCAAGTAATCCAATAAACTCAATGGAATGAGGAGGAAAGAAGGGAGTGAGTTCAGGTGCATTTTGGTTCTTTCAATCAACAAAAGCATCCGGAATTCTTAGTTTTCCGACGTTTCATCAAAAAAAGTTTCTTGACCAGATCGAGGTAACCTTCCCTTAAACCCATCAATCCAAGATCAGTCTACATTCTCATTTTCTGACGACTAGACCTACTTTTTTATATGAAGAGATTACTTTTGGATCGTTATTTTCTTTATATAATGATCATTACTTATGCTTCAAGTCCCTCTATAATGTTAGTAGAATAATTTATTAATGTTAAAGGGTCTAACATTCACCACAATAACAAAAATACATACAGATTTAAAAACTCCAAGACATAGGACAAACAAGGAAAAGTCTGCACAAATAAAAAAGTCTTAAGATTCTGATCCACAGACCTCAGAGCCCGAGCTGGGGTGTAAGTCTGGATCAGATCACTGATGTAAGGAGGAGTCTGACCATGAATAGATCTGAAAGTAAGAACCAGAACTTAAAAGTTGATCCTGAAAGAAACTGGCAGCCAGTGAAGAGTTTTAAGGATCGGAGAAATGTGAGTTCTTCTACTAGAGCAGGTCAGAATTATTTTGTATTAAATGCAAGCGAGACAGCCTTAGAAGAGATTCTAATGTATGTTTTTTCCCCCATTAATGTATTAATTGAATAGAGCGATAGAATAGATGGTGAAAGTTAAAAAAAAAAAAATCCAAATGAAACTATGGAAAATTCCACTTAACAAGTTATTAAAACTCGCAAAAATAACTAGATTACTAATAAATAAAGCCAACAGTCGCATGTTGGTTGCATGTAAAAAAATAAGCCAAAACCAGAAACTGGTATAAACCAGAAACCCCTGGTTTAGAGCAAAGGATGAACATAGTAAGGTCAATCCAAAACATGGAGACAATTACCTTTAAAATCAGACTGAAATTAAATGGAAAATTTTGATGCTAGTAAATAACTTTTAGACATTTGCAACCTGAATATTTTTGTTTATTATTATTATTATTATTCTGTTGATCTATAAATTCTTTTGAGTGGCATAAATATAACATGTGTAAAGTATGAAACAATCGAATAAAAAAGAAAATATCTCACAGTCACTCAACAGACAAGAAAAAAAAAGTACTTTTATTCCAACAGATTCCCAGCGTCTCTCGCGGACCCCCCTGTAGATGAAAGTGCTGGCCCCAGTTTACGAGGGTTTAATGTGCTTCCTTCACAGTTCAGTCCCCCTACAGGAAACATCGCGGGTCCCTCTGTGTTTATCGACGTGGAGTCTGTTCGACGTCATCCGTCCATAATTGCCCGAGGAGAAACGCATCGGCTGCACCGGCGCATCAGGGTTCAATGCCTTTGATTACACCAGCGCCGATCCAGGAATTAACTATTGACTCGTGTTTCCTCCGTCGCTCGCCTCCCGTACGACTGAATCACGCCGCTCATTGTGCCAGGATGTGGCCTGCCTGCATATTGTTACAAATGCACAACACTTACTGGGGTGTCTCACCTCCCACAGATGGTTGGCGTCCGTGACAAAAAGAGGCTATTACCCATTTCTATGGCCGTGGCTGTAAAGTAATGAAATTTCCACTGACTGGAGAAAACAATGTTGTCGTGGTCTGGATGGTAATTGCCGAAGCCACCTCCGCTCCCAGACGTTCCTTCGCGAGCGCAATTTAATAAAACTCGGGAGATTTCGATCATTTATTGCCCGGGACGCGGCCGCAGATAAAAACTACTTTAATTTACTTGTTGGGGTTTTTAACCCAGCCAGAACCCATTTACATGGAGCCCGGCTCGCGACCCACGGGGACGTGTTTATGGAAGCCTTTCGCAGCTGTGTTGTTCCTGGAGGAAAGAAAAAAAAGTCGCAGAATCCTTAATGTAAACGGAGACGAGGACCGGAATTTCCGTTATTTTCTCTCCCCTCTTATTATTTGTGTCAAGAAATCTGAAGCATATTAGGCCCCGAGGCCAAGAGAGCCTGTGTGAGTCTGCTCTTACTCACATGGAGGAACATAGGAACATTGACATGAGGACATGTATGAACACACACACTCTCTCTCTCTCCCTCACACACACACACACAAACACTCCTAGCCCTGTTTTATTACCTCCTGCCTGCTGCTGGAATTGCTTTCCTCCCTCGAGTGAGCCAGGCAAAGCCGGCTTTATTGTGTTAACCTATTTGTGTGTCAAGAGCGATTGCAGCGTTCTTTATCTCTGTTTGTATTCGGACGGAGAGACGGCGGAGAGAGAGAGAGAGAGAGAGAGAGGGGGTTTACAGGGGAGCAGAGTTAGACGTATGGCCGGTCACCTCACTCCACTCTGGAGGATAATGACTGGTTGCTTAGCAATAACCTCCCCATCCCTCCCGCTTCCCAACCTGCATCCAGAGTAATCACTTTTTCCCTCTGAAAGAAGTCATATATAATTATGAGCTCGCTTTCCTGTCGCTCTTAAACACGCCTAATGGCTCGATTCATTTGTTCAACAGACTCTCCCTCAACTAGCATCTTCCTTTAGTTGGTTTGGAAACTTAACTGACTCTAGAGTTTGAACTGAATTCACATGCAACCCTTTGTCTGTTTGTATGTGGTCCTAATGAAGACTATTTTATTATTAATTTAACACTTAATACAACTTTCTTATGTCATTTTGTTTCTTTGTCTTTTTTCGTAAACATTTCCTGCCCTTAAGAATTTCAGTAAATATTAAGATCTTGTCTTATTTAAAAATATATATATTATTATTGTTTTTTAAAAATCACATTTAAATAAATGTTTTATTGGCATATTTAGCTTAATTTAAAATGTTAAAATTATTTTAATTATTGGCATATTAGGTGTTTTTTTTTTTTTGTTTTATTTTAATTATTGGAATATTTAGGTTAATGTATTTAGGTTAATTATTGGCATAATAAGGTTAATTTAAAAAAATTAAATTCTTTAAATTATTGACATATTTATCTTAAATTATTAAGGTTAATTATTGGCATATTTAGCTTAAATTATTAAGGTTAATTATTGGCATATTTAGCTTAAATTAATGAAGTTAATTATTGGAATATTTAGGTTATTTTTTTATTTTTAAATTCTTTAAATTATTGGCATATTTAGCTTAATTTCTTTGTTGATGTGGCTCCTGAGGAAATATTTTTCATAAAAATAGTTTTTTTTTTTGTATAGTTGTGTAGAAAAGTGCAACTTCGTTTCCACTTTGAATTGACTTTTGGTTTTGTTCTGTCATTGTGGATTCAAGAAGGTTCACATGTCGAACTGCTTTACAAAAAATCCTGACCAAGAATTTGACTTCTTTATTCTATCAGGATTTTTATTAAGTCATGTGAACTAAGCTGGTGGTGCCCAAACCTTTTTTTTTGAAGTGAAAACAATTGGGGGCAAAATGTGATAAATGACACCAAAGTAAAAGTTTCTTCATTCTGAACTTTAAAATAATAAGCACCTATCTCTAGCCAGTTAAACTCAAAACTGAAAGGAGAAACTAAACAAAAAACAATTTAGAAGTCGGCAAAAAGCTTGTTTGACATTTAAAAACTTTTATTTTTACAATGAAAGATATTTTGTATTTTTCCCTCTGGTTGAATGATGATCACACTTTTAACTGAGACCAAAGGGTAGTAACTTCTTGTTGTGTGTCTCACTCATTAATCTGACAGTTGTCTTGTAAAAGACAAACCCCAAAGTTAAGTTGTTTTTTCCCGTAATGTGTCAGATATGTGTGTATGCGATTGAACGATACAAACCTTCTCTTCTTAGGGTCTCGAACACGGTCAGGAGTGCAAATGTATTTTACCTGTTGCAGTACATTTTGGAGATCATATAGAGTGAGTCTTGAGTTTCACATCCTGATCTTTCATGTTGTGTAGAGTTTGTGCTCAGGTCAGGTTGTGTTTACTTGTTACTGAGGTCACCTTAACTGGAGAACTGCATGTTTCTAAGTATATCCATGTGTGGCTCACAATCACAGTAGATGTTACATGATCTCTAATGACTCCCATACCAGGAACATTCATGTAGAAATAATCAATGTTCTGCTTGTTCCAATTGATCTGAGGAAAATATATCTTACTCTGAAAGAACCAAAGGACACAACCAAGATGGACGAAATCACAAGTACTAAAAGAAAAATGGATTCAAATCAGAATTCATCACAACAACATGTGATAAAACGTGTTGAATGTCAGTGCTGAAAATCTCACATATTTCCTCCATAATATGTTCTAGAGTTGCAGCTTATCTCCTCTGTACTTATGTGACTCGGAGGTGATGGCTGCGGCTCCGTGACCTTTGACCTGCGCAGTGCTGCAGTGCTGCCGCTGCCTCCACGCTCCCGGTCCTCCCTCTGATGGAGGCCGCGGCGCCGTAAGTGCCTCCTCCTGTGGGCTCTTAGTTTTATTAACATTTTTATTGACTTGAACAAATTGCTGACCTTTCGCGACATAATGAATGAGCTGACGGGGAAAAATGAGAGTTGTGGCCGAAGGGGGGGGGGGGGGAGCGTCGCGGACTCGTGTTGCTGATTTGTTTTTCCGTTTGTTCAGCAGGTGACAACTTTTGATTGTTTTATGGAAGATTATTTCACTTTTTTAAATCTCCTCGTGTCCAGGCTTGGGTTTGATCACCGCGGCGTACATTTATCTTTTTTTTTTTTAAGCTGGTGGATAAAGATACAACATCTGAACATGACCCCAATTTAAAGTGCCTTTCATGCCTGGCAGTCACTGATGTTGGCACAAAGTCCACAGTCGATTTCGTGCTCAGCCAATTACCCTCCCTGCTTTTGAAAATAGATTTTTCTTTTTTCTCCCCCGTTTTGCTTCTTCTTCATAAGGAAGTTCAAAAATTAATTTGTAATTCCCTTTGACGTCCGTGTTAAAGTCTCACTTGTTTACGCCCGCGATCAAACTAAACACCGTGAATTATGAATGCTGACCAGATCGACTCCGGGAAAAAAAAAAACGGTTTGTTATTAGAGATTCCTTAAATAGCGGCGGCCATGTTTTTTTTTTGTGTGTGTGTGTTTACCCATCTGTGCTCGCTGTCTGGATCCCGCTCATTGCCATCTTTCCTGATCCAGCCTCATGCACCATTGGCGAATGTGACAGCTCCCCACGTCCTGGGAACTTCATACGGAAAGACTAAACACCCAGTGGCGTCCCCCCCGCCCCCCCATCTCCGCCGGCATGCTTCTGTGGCTGCGTCTATAGGAACAGCTGTCCAGCTGTCACCGCAGCCAGCCAGTCAGTCAGACGCTCTCGAAGGCAACATCTGTAGAGAGCGAGGGGCAGCCAGCGTGGCCCGCTCATCCCTGAAGACCACAGAAGTGTGTCAGGCTGAACATTATCAGTGACCACATCAAGCGTGTGACTGGCTTTGGATTGAACATCATCTGCTGCTTTGTCGCGTTCAAAAAAAAAAGAGACTGTTTCTGTCATCGTCGCACAAAAATCAGGAGAGTTTACTAGAGACACACATGGAGGTTCTTTTATTGAACCCTGGTCTGTTCTGTCAACGCTTTCTTCACTGCTGGTGAACTCTGGTTTCCTCCCACAGCGATTATATACTTCATTTTTGAGTCGCTGGTTTTAATGTGTCCATGGTGGACTGGTGAGCTGTCCAGGGTGTCCCCTGCCTTTCACCCGTTGTAGCTAAGAGTGTTTCAACCCCATGCGATGACCCTGGCATACCGGGAATAGGCAAAAAATGTTTTTTATGTAGAGGCGTGAAACAAGTACTTAAATGATATGGGTATCAATAGTAAATGTTTGGTACTGGTACTAGTACCTAAACCTTTATTTTGATACCGGTTCCTGAACTTTTTTTCCATACCAATGAACTCATTTGATGCAAAAATACAATGACATTACACATAGTACAAATAAATCACAAATAATTTCCAGTTCAAACAGACACTTGCTAACAAGTGACCAATCGAATCCGATGTCGCAATATCCAAACATTATCAAGTTTTTGATCATGCTTTGGTTCCGACACAAAAGTGTCAAAAAGAACTGAAGCCCGACGCCCAGCCCGAAAGAATAGTGATAACAGAAACAAAACAGACTCTTTAAGTACTCATCAACTTCATTTAAATGACATTAGTCAATGTTATCTCATTAAAGGTAGGCTTGTTTTCCTTGTAAAGCTTTAAACCATATTGTTTTTACACCAAGTATTAAAATGTTTCCACACAAAAATCACGAAAATCATAGTTAAGTTCAAGGCAATTTGTTATCCTATTAAATAATTGAAAACGTATTTAGTTTATATTTTTATATATTAGCAGTTTATTATGAAGTGAAAACTCATATTTGATGTATTATTAATTGCTATTTTACTATCTTAAAATACAGAGACTGGAGGGTTCTGGTGTCTACCTGATTGGTCGCTTTGACCGAAGTTAAACCACCAGATTTTAAATATTGAAACAAAAAATTTGAAAGTCCATCAGAAGATGTGTAGAATCAACAGGAACGTGGAGCGTCTGGATAGGTTTAAACGGCCAAATTGTTGTGATGTTGTGTTGTAATCACACCTTTTATCCTCGGCAAGGAGAGTTTTTGTTTTGCAAAAAGTCACTTGTGTTGTCCCAAAAAACGAACTACCTCAATTTTAGATCATCATCTTTAATGGTTAATTAAGTTAAGGTCTTGAAATTAATTAGTTTATATGAATAACGTTATAGAAAAACCTTCTTTCTTGTGACAAACTGAGCGTGATTGATGAACAGTTGCCGGTGTTTTGATTTAAATTCTTAATGAAAACATTGTGATGAATCGATCCGTGTTGCAGGTAAACACAGATTCCAAGAAGCCAAACCACATTATCACCTCCATTAGTGGCCATTTGCCTTACAATAGAATTGTGTGTGTGCAGGTGTGCACCTGTTTTTGTGTGTGTGTGTGTTTCCAAAGAAAATCCCAGCGAGCGAGATGCAATGGCCTGGAACTGACGAGAACCCACTGGGAGAGTCTCTCCTTGATGTACCCCCCTCCACTTCTCCTCCATCTCTTCCTCCTGGCAGAGAAGCAACATGAAGCTAGTGTGTGTGTGAGTGTGTGTGTGTGTGTGTGTGCCAGCCCTGCTAGTGCAGAGTTGAACAGCGCTCCCGTCCCCTCTGTCAGCCACAAACGTAGATCAGGGAAAAACACATGGGACTGTGTTTGGGGATGAGCAAAGGGAAAGAAGAGAGCAGCTGTTGTGAGTACTTCACCAGCTCTTGTTTTTATTTTTTATATATATATACTTTCTGTTGTCTTCTTCTGTGAGTCTTCACTTTACCTTCTGTCCTGCTGCAGTTTTGCTGGATCTTTAAAATAGAACTCAGAAACAAACAAAAGAAAAAACCTGCAACATCCATATTATTCTCAAACCACATGCTGCCTCCCACACTCGTTTTTTAAGACGGCTGACATGTTTACGCTTCTCCTCTGAGTCTCTCACGCGTGACCCGGCTTCTTTCAGTCCTCCCACCCAGCGCTGAACCTTCGGTCGCTTCCCAAACTTAGACGATACTTAGCGCCGGGTATGTAACTTCGGTTCTTTTGAGGCTCCGACCAAGATGGTTTGGTAGTACCGAGTATCAGAACATGCTTCTTCTGCAACATGGTCTTATAGAGGGAGCGATATTTAAGTGAAGGTAACGTTATCGCGGTATCGGTACCGAAAAATGTGATCCATATCCATCCCTACTCAAGTACATGATCACATAATACTTGATCTTCCTACAACTTTTTTTTAATTATCTGATCTCCATCGAGAAAATGTTTTTACTTTAAAATATGTAATATTATATATTGAATATGAAGTCAGGGGTGTGATCTGACGGTACGATACGGGATCTGACGGTACGATACGGGATCTGACGGTACGATACGTGATCTCGCCGTACGATACGTGATCTCGCGGTACGATACGTGATCTCGCCGTACGATACGTGATCTCGCCGTACGATACGTGATCTCGCGGTACGATACGTGATCTCGCGGTACGATAGGCGATCTCACGGTACGATACGTGTTCTCACGTTACAGGGACAACCATACGATACATTGTGATACTGTAGTAACAAGGATATATCTGTAGTATTGTCGAGTACTTGACTCTGGTGTTGCAAAATTTACAAACCATATGACTCTTGACGAAGTCGTAACTTCTTTCTTATTTGTTTTGAAACCAAAATATTTCCAAACATCAGGTTTAAAAGCTGCTGGAGTCGAATGTATCCTCTTGTCCACGGTTATAACCATGATCTTGTTATTAGGATTTTTTTTTTTAGAACTGTAATTAAAAGCAAAATGTGTTTTCAAAGACCAAATGGGAAAAAAAATGTTGATTCATTGCTGTTGCATATCAATACTTAATCATGAGGAAAAAAAAAATCACAATTTTTAGGTGTATTGATATTTTCTTTTCCTGCTTCAATTCTTAAGTCTAAATCAATTTAACAGCTCGCTATAAATTTTTTCCTCTGAAGTCTCAAAAAGATGCTTCACTGCTAATAGGTCGGTTGTGCTCTTATGTTGTGTTTCATTTCCACCAGTGTCTCCGCAGCATTGAAACCTCAGACAGATGCCGCTGCAGGCGAGGTTTTGACGGATCCTGTTGAGGACGTCTCGAATGAATTGTCACTTAAAGCGAAGTCTGTTAGTTCCATTTTGTCCCAACAGCGGCACGTACAGTACTTGATATCACGCGTCCTGCCGTGATTGAAGGCTGAAGTCTGCGACTCCAAGACAAGAGAGAACTCCATATGGCTCCCCGAAATAATGGCTCCTCCCATCGTAAATACACTCCAGCAGCCGATGACAGAGGAGCTCGCCTGCACATGACTTATCATTTTATCATTTAAATTCGCCCCATTGATGCCTGGCGGCTGTGATTGGCAGGCGGGGTTTTTTTTTGAAAGCCGGTCGCTATCTCAATTGAGCGGCGGCAGCCGGTCGGTAACCGTGACAATGGTTTCTCCTCTTCGCCTTGTTTCCACACTTTTTTCCGCTGTCACATAAAACCTCGCTGATTGCTTTTCTGCCAAGCCAGCATCCTATTAATCTTTTAAATAAGAGCCGGAGCAGCATTGTTTGCAGGGAAAAACCACGAGGACCTCGTGAGACCACAGCGAAGGGGAAAAAAAAGGGGGGGCGACCAGGAGCGCCGAGCCTCCTTAAAGCCAACAATATTAGAAATCTAATAGCGGCGGCGGAGACGGATGATGCGTCTGAATAGCGCCGCCACTCTCCTGGCCCTTGAAAACTCTCAGTGCTCTGTTGTCTTCTGCCACTCGGTTCTGCTCTGCAGGTGTTTTCTTGCTTTCTAGTAAAAAAAAAAGGCGCTCACGGCAATTTTCTTTCCCATGTACTTATTGATGGCCTTTTCTCCGGCTGGTCTACACTTACACTTCCTTTTCATTTGCGAAAGGACAAATCATTTATGTATTGTTCTGTGACTGACTGCGCTTGTGTTGCCTTTGCTTTCTCCAGCCTTTGTGTTTAATTAGCGGCAATTTGTCAACACTCCCCATGTTGGTCGCCACGGAGACGTGTCTTAATCCAGCCCTTTTTTATTTTTGTTTTATTCCTGCTGCTTTCTAAAGAAGAGGTCTATAAAGACGGAGCAATTTCAGGCGTCCCGGCCAAAACCATGCCAGGCTCGTGATGCCCTTGTAAACGAATAATAAAATGGATTGCAGTTCTGATGATGAAATGTGCAGACTAATCCACAAAATGGATATTGTGGCCCCAAGAATGGCCCTTAGAATTTCAAACTTGAATTGCTATTTAACTTTGGGTGTGGATTGGCAAGAATAAGCTGATACTATACGTATCACGGCACAGTGGAAACGATACGATATTTCGCGATACATAACGATACTGTAGAAACAAGGATATATTTGATACGTGATCTGACGGTACGATACGTATCACGATACAGGGACAACGATATGATACATTGTTTTACTGTAGAAACAAGGATATATTTGATACTTGATCTGACGGGACGATACGTGATCTGATGGTACGGTATGTGATCGGACAGTACCATACGTATCACGATACAGGGACAACGATACGATACATTGTTTTACTGTAGAAACAAGGATATATTTGATACTTGATCTGACGGTACGGTACTTGATCTGATGGTACGGTATGTGATCTGACAGTACCATACGTTTCACGATACAAGGACAACGTTATGATACATTGTGATACAGTAGTAACAAGGATATATTTGATACGTGATCTGATGGTACGATACGTGATCTTGACGGTACGATACGTATCACGATACAGGGACAACCATACAATACATTATTTTAATGTAGAAACAAGGATATATTTGATACTTGATCTAACGGTACGTTACGTGATCTGACAGTACCATACGTATCACGATACAGGGACAACGTTATGATATATTTGATACGTGATCTGACGGTACGATACTTGATCTGACAGTACAGGACAACGATACGAAACATTGTGATACTGTAGGATCAAGGATATATTTGTAGTATTGTCGAGTACTTGACTCTCGTGTTGCAGAATTTACAGACCAAATAACTCTTGACAAAGTTGTACTTTTTTATTTGTTTTGAAACCAAAATGTGTCCAAACGTCAGCTTTAAAAGCGGTTGGAGTCGACTGTATCCTCTCGTCCCCGGTCATCGCTCCGATCTTGCAGTATTTTATTGTTCCTTTAGCTGCTGGAAGTCTACAAAATAAGTATAAACCAATACAGTGATGCTGAATATCCACACAATATCGTGAAAAAAAAACAATATCGCAATATTCAAGCATGGATACTTTCTTAAACAATTGTAATATACATCTTTAAAGTGTGCAGAAAGCGTTGAACAGTATGTGGAGCTACGGGGACCTGATATAGACTTTACAAATTCAAGTTATTGTTTGATTCTTCTTGAAAAGTTTTCACCAAATATCACGCCAAGAACTAAGACATCAGACTTCAGTAGGTGTGAAGCATCCTTAGCTTTATTCTGCTGTGATAATAAAAGACGTTTGATGAACATATTACTTTGCGCAGACGCTCTTTGTGATCGTTCCAGTATTCTTCAGGCATTACCTCGAAGCTAGTCGTACATGTGAACATGTCGCCACTGGTTAAAGCGTCTGCTGTCACAAGAGAATAAAAGGGATCTGTTTCAAAATTGCCACTTTTACAATATATTTAATACCCCGATTATAATCAAATGAACTTGTATTTCTTCGTTGAGCAACTTTTCTGTCTGTGTTTCACATGACGTCGTCATCGTCAGAGAGTTGAGGTTTGATCATGGAGACGGCAGCGTAAAACTGGATGAAGAATTCATTTTGAAAAAGTTTAAATAGCTGGTGTTCGTCTTTATATATGGAACAACCTCATCCAACCTTTTTGACGTCAGATGAAAGTTTTCTCCAGTGATTGCATTTGAAATAGTGAAGTCACGGGATCATTGCACACCTTTTGTTTCTTTGTCTTGCGGCCGGTCAGGGAAATCCAACCTGGCCGTGCAAACTGGATGACTAATTGACTCGGGTCAGAGCCATGTGATAGCTGGTCAATAGAAATGGATATACTTTGCTCTATAGAGGGTGAAGAGATGATCTGTGTGCGGCTGTTTATCTCCATCTCTCTGTGTGTGTGGCTGCTTGAAAATATATGAACGGGTTCATTGAGCGAGTCGGGAGGCTATAGTACAAATTCAACATCTTGAGTTACAGCCTCGTTTCAAAACAGCCGGTTCCACCTCCCTTCTTCGGTTGAGAGAGGACCTGGGACCGTGTAAAAAAAAGGGCAGGACTCTTCAGGCGGGACCCCTCCTCTCTGAGACGGCACTCTTGACCCGCCGCCTCATTGTTTCCAGCGTGGATGGATGTCGAGGCCCGGCGCGATCCTTCACTCAATGGCGGCTCCATCTGTTGACTGCGTGACTCGAGGTTACAAGCAGGGATTTCGCCTCCGTCTGCGGCGCGAGGGTGTGAAAGGAGGCGTCTCGGGGAGGGGTCGGTTCTTTTGAAAAGATTTCGCACATCGCCCGGTGTCGGACCGCCTACCCCCCCCTCCATCCACCACCACACCCAGTTCCAACACACAGAGAGCGAGGGGCCTTCATTGTGCCTGTTCACAGGGCCCCCGGGCAACAGGGTCACCTTGTCCCTACACAAACGCTGCCCTCGGCAGGGATTGTTGCGACGTTGTGCGTCTGTGTGTGCGTCTGTGTGTGCGTACGCGAGCGAGGAGAGAGTATTTAAGTGTAAGAATGCACCATCAGGAGGAGGGCAAGGGGCCTTCCAATGCGAGGTCATTTATCTCAAATCTTTGCCTTTCAAATGGAGGCCTATTCAGAGCGGCTCGTCTGCATGAGGATTTTACAAAAAGACATCAGAGATGGATCAGCGCCGCGGGCTGTTTCACAGGTCAAACTGCTCTCGGTAAGTGTTTCCAACAACAAGGCGCCGCTGTTGGGATTTACAATTCCTCTTCAGCTATTAACTGGCAAAGAAAAATCATTATCCTTGTTTTGACTTTCATGAGAGTCGTGATTTCCTGTCTCTCAGAACCGCGGAGGAGGTTTCTCTCGCTGCTGAAAGCTCCTGAGCCGCCTGTGGTATGAGTCCACTTGAACGAGATATTAGTGAGTCGACACGAGATGCTTCAAAAGATGGCTTATGTTCCATAATGAGGGTTGAAAGCTTGAGTCGCGGCGGGTTTTTTATTTTCTGCTCAGACGCCTTGTTAAGACGCTCCGGTCATGTGAGTGCTTGCGATGGAGAACGCAACGTAAAACTACATTAGTATGTCTATTGAAGTAGACATCTGTGCATCAGTATTTTCATTAAAAGTCTATTTTCAAGTTGATTATAGTAAATCCAATTTGGTAGAATCCCTCTGAATAGCTATGAAAAAGGGCTATAAGTTAGCGCAGCACGTAAGCTTATCACGTGTGTATCAGTACTATCATTAAAAGTCTATTTTTAAGTTGTAGAATGTATAAAAAACATTAGTAATGTTCGAGCGATTAAGTTGTTTACTCGGATTGTAATGTGGTACTGTGTCTTGCAAGTGTGTCAACTGTACACTAGTAATATCATTAAAAGTATATTTAACTTTAAGTTATTTAATGTAGAATATGATGGATGGATGGATAGATAAAACTTTATTGATCCTTCTGGATGTTTCCTTCGGGAAATTGTTTATTTGTAAAGTCACTCTTAAGAGCAATGAAATATAGCTAATAGTTAGCTTAGCACTGTATAAGAGTTTTAAGTCGATCACTTTGGATAAGACAACATAGATGTGTAATTTGAAAACAGTATTCTAGCAACCGATCAGCCATCACTAAATGGAGCAGTAACAGTGACTTGAACATCGACTGTAATGCTTTGCCGCCCAGCTTAGCACTGGATAAGAGTTTTATGCTAGAGATTACTCAAGTGTTAATGTGTCTTTTAAAGTCTTCACTTGTGTATCAGTACTGTCTTTAAAAGTCTTCCTTTAACCTCGAAAATGTTAGCTATTACTTGTAAAATCCCTCTGAAGAGCGCTGGTACATAGCTAGAAGTTAGCATAGCGCTGCAGAATATTAGAGTGTAGTGTTAGAAATAGTTGGAGTGATGAAGTTGTGAACTCATTTAGTCACTATCTAACTACATGAGAAACCTATTTTCACAAACCTACTTCAGACACGAAGATGTCATCTGGACATGTGTGTAAGAAGCTAAAAAGGGATGATCGCTAACTGCTGAAATGACTCCATCATTGGGTTAGTGATGTAGCGCTATGCTAACTCCAGACAGTTTTAAAACTGATGTAAAGGCTAAAGAGGGGATGTTTTCATATTGGCTCCCTGTGTTCCGCTCAATAATGAGGTTCAGTGTTTCGTTTGATTCGAGTCCATTAGCTTCTTTGTCTCTCCTGAGTCTCGCCAAACGCCGCCGCCAAGATTCCTCGTCCCTCCGTCCGTGCTTTATCGACGCCACACAGTCAACTTCAGCTTCACCCCCGGATCCTTCGGCTGTCACCAGGCGTCCCCGGCACACCTTCCCTTTAAGATGATTAAGTTCAGGGGGTCTCGCTCCGAGCAGCTACTCCCCGACTCCACCTCTGCCGCCGAAGAAAGTGACAGACGGAGACTCGGGCGCTCGTGGATCATCGCGCGAGGTCGCGGCCGGGAATGAGTGGAGGTGAAAAACTGCAGTGACGGCAGAATGAATACGTCGAAAATTGTCTTTTCGCTCGGTGACAAACGATCTGATAGGCGAGCGGACGGGATCTTTTTTTTTCGTCCCTCCCGGTAGAGCCGTGAATAACCGGTCTATCTCCACGCTGCTTAGCACTGGACCCGCACTTAATAATTCATACAGTGTGAAATATATTTTCCCCCTGTACAGATATGCCAAAGGAGCCGCCGCCGCCGCCGGCAGGGGTGGCGAGGGGGGTGTCCCTGCGGTGCTAATTTGGGGGATGGTGACGTGCATGGATTTCTGAGGGGGCTAGAGTTTAGGCAAGATGCCTTCCGTCTGTTATTGGAAAGAGGGAGTGAGAGAGTGCCGGTGACATTTAACTGCTGGTGCAGCTGGAACTGAGAGAGGAAATACATTTCCATTTACGCTGACACTTATCAGTGACTGCAGGGACAAAGGAAAGCCGCTAACCTGCTAAGTAGTTTTCGCTGTTTGCCCTGCTGGGTTGTGTAGATCTTGGCGCCGCGGAACGCCGTGGGACGCCGGGAGAGTCGCCGCCACCTCGTGCACTTTTTATGCGCTAGCTAGTAAGCTAACGGGTAAACCACGATGACCCGGCACTTCAAACCCTTCCTTTCTGACACGTTTGGAAAAAGTGTGAGTTTAAGTGGTCCCACGTTCATTGTGGGGTCACGTTCTTAAAACACAATACGTGAAGTAGTGACAACTACATTTTTCACTTAACATCATCTACAAAACCACCAACCTTTTTTTTTTTTAACTTGAAACTCGAGGTGTCATACCTCTCTAAACATCGACTGTAATGCTTTGCCGCCCAGCCAACCAATCACTTCGGATAAGACAACATAGATGTGTTACTTGAAAACAGTATTGTAGCAACCAATGAGCCATCACTAAATAGAGCAGTAACGGTGACCTGAACATCGACTGTGATGCTTTGCCGCCCAGTCAACCAATCACAGCTGTCGATCACTTGGGATAAGACAACATAGATGTTCATTTAAAAACAGTATTCTAGCAACCGATCAGCCATCACTAAATAGAGCAGTAACAGTGACCTGTACAACGACTGTGATGCTTTGCCGCCCAGCCAACCAATCACAGTTGTCGATCACCTCGGATAAGAAAACATAGATGTGTAATTTGAAAACAGTATGATAGCGACCGATCAGCCATCACTAAATAGAGCAGTAACAGTGACTTGAGCATCGACTGTGATGCTTTGCCGCCCAGTCAACCAATCACAGTTGTCGATCACCTCGGATAAGAAAACAAAGATGTGTAATTTAAAATCAGTATTATAGCAACAGATCAGCCATCACTAAATAGAGCAGTAACAGTGACCTGAACATCGACTGTGATGCTTTGCCGCCCAGCCAAACCAATCACAGCAGTCGATCACTTCAGATAAAACAACATAAATGTGTAATTTGAAAACAGTATTGTAGCGACCGATCAGCCATCACTAAATAGAGCATCATGGTAGTTCATGGTTTGTTGGCACCGTAAGTAAGGTGGGTGTGGTACTGAAATAAACTTCCTCCCAGTAAGTTGTGTGGTTTTGTTGTATCTGCTGTTCAAAGTTTGTAAGAGTGTGAGAAATGACAATTCTGTTTGGTTTCACACCAGTCGCTAGTTGATATTTTCTGACTTCCAGTCTCCATATTTAAGGCGCTGGCTTGACACTGTCCCAGCTACAAAGGGCAATAGGCAGGGGCATCTGACACATGTTGCTAAACCTGGCCATAGGCAATGGATTGTGGGTATTTAAGGGGAAATGTTAGGAATTCAAGTTCTTATCAAACAAGGTTGCATCCAAATGGAACTGACCTTGAGCTTCTTTTTTTTTTCTTTAAAGCAACCTTGTTGCTTCCATTTGGAAGTGTGCCCCACGTGAGTCGTGCATGTGATCTGTGCATGTGATCTGTGCATGTGATCCGTGCATGTGATCCGTGCATGTGTGCATGTTCCGCTCCTCAGTCCTGTACAAACTGGGTTTTTTTTTTTTTTTTACGGTTCGCATTCAGACCCTGATACCAATTATGCAAACTATAAAAAATTTAAGGAGGACAGTCTTTTATAATTTAATCCTAAAGTAATAGATTCTATTAAAAATGCATGAGCGGAGCTTTATAGATGGAGCTAGAATTAGTGTCTATCAAAGACTCCAGTCAAGGATGCAGCGGGAGCGGGTCTGCTGCCTCATTATTCAAATGGGATATGATTACCATGGACGCCCCGGAGACGAGTGGACGCTCCCATCACGGACACACCGAGGGCGAACTCCCCAGAGCGAGGACCCCCCACCACCCCACCGTCCACCACCACCCTCCTCCTCCTCCTCCTCCTCCGCATTTCATCGTAATGAAAGTGTGTTTTCTATTTCCTGTTCCATAAATGGCACCTGAAGTGATGTTTGATTTGTTGGTGGGTTGAGCCGCGGCTCTTTGTTCTCCGGATTGTTTAGTTTGGTGGGCTCTGGAAGCGTGTTGAAGGTGTTCAGGCGTGAAAGCAGGAAGCTTGCACTCTTGTAACTTAATGGCTCATGCAGGCGAGAGAGAGTCTTTTTACCTTCCTCGCCGTGAGCTTCCCGGACAGGTGGAATTAGAGTGCTGAGGTCTGACTGCTGCACACTAACACCCTCCGACACTCGTGGACTTTAATTTTCGAGCCTCCAGATGTTGCTCCGTCACCGCAGGACTACGCTGTTAATGTCTCGCGATCGCAGAAACACTCAATCCTTAATGAATCATTCATCGTACTGTGAATTTAATTGGCTTTTGTTCACACGGAACACATAGTAAAAGAAAGGTTATGATTAGATTATAAAATGTATGTTTTAGATTTCCTAACAAATAAGAAAGAATGGATGATGATTCCCATTTTTTCCAATTTCCTAAGTAAAATTTGATTAGCAAAACGGTGATTGTGTTGTTATATGTTGCGTGTTAAAGCACATGTATGTAGAATTTAAAACTGTGATCGACAGACATCAGAGCCCGAGCTGGGGTGTAAAGGCTGGATCAGATCACTGATGTAAGGAGGAGCTGCTCTAGTAGAAGAACTCACATTTCTCCACTCTTTAAATACTTTTTTTTTACTCTACATTTAACTTTCGAAATGTACATATTAGTTATTTTTAAATGTAGTTAAAAAAAGATTCAAAAATGAAAGAAAAAAAGAAAAACGTTATGTGTGTGAGATGAATAATGTACTCATAACGCGACCCATGGCTTTTTGGTTTACGCTAGCTGTCGAAGTCTTTCAAAAATGATGTCTTGATGTATTTAAAGGATCAGAACCGTTTACCGGAATATACTTAATTCACAAAATGCATAAAAGTCTACACTTTTCAGTATTTTTTACCAATAAATTGGACAATTCCCCTACATTTGTGAGTGTAAAATTACAGTGTATTTAAAAAAAACATCGTTGTTGTTATTATTAAAACTATGCCCTTAATACGATACTTGAATTGAAAAATAAATCTCCAAAAATGAATCCCCAATGTCTATTGTGAAGACACTGTTTTTTTTAGATGATACCCAAATGAATGAATCTACATATAATAAAAAAATAATTAAATTGGTCACAATAATAAGTAAGGAAGTGATATAAATCTTTCTATAGAATACATTTATTATTTCGTAAATTCATCTGATGATGTGAAACTCCATCACAGCGCCATCCAGTGTTGTGGAGTTCTAAACATTTTTTTTTAAATTCTCATGACCGTTCCAAAGTGCTTAAAAATGTGATTTTTTTTTTCCTTCACAAGGACAA
This sequence comes from Callionymus lyra, assembly GCF_982586985.1. Taxonomy (NCBI): domain Eukaryota; kingdom Metazoa; phylum Chordata; class Actinopteri; order Syngnathiformes; family Callionymidae; genus Callionymus; species Callionymus lyra. The sequence continues at coordinate 11,481,988 of NC_141818.1, read as the reverse complement.
GAAAGTACATTTCAGCATTTCAATTATTGCAGCCCTCAACACGATAATAAAGACTCTGAAGTCATCGGTCGTCCACACATTTGTACTTTCTTGGGGAAAAAAAAAACTTTGCAGTCAATTTGTTCGCGGCGTTATCCTCATCCGGCAGCAGAGCCAGCTTAACAACTTTTCTGCATCACAGGTTTTATGGACTACAGATAGCAGTTAAATTTCACTCTGTTGTCATTGTGATTTGCTTGAATAATCACAGGGAGAGAAGTGCACGGATTCATCCGCCGAAGTGTCTCGGCGCTTATTAATGTGCTGCCAGAGATGGATTGAAAAAGCCAATAATAATATAAAAAAAAAGATTATATGGATTTGGAGTTCTTCCTTCTGAGGTGAATTCCTTCGCCTTTTTTTTTTTTTTTTGATGTAATGGCCGCATGTTTGTGGAATAAATCCAGTGGGTTTAATCGATCATCTCCCCCCCGGAAAAGGTCAAGAAGAGCAGCTTCGGCCCGTTTGAAGCGCTTATCCCGTGGAAGGGCGCCAGAAATGTGACACCTCTTTATGAGTGGGCGGCGGCGGCGGCAGATTAGTGACAGACAGGGTGGCCCACGGGGATGATTTAGGGAGATTCGCTGCTAAATACTCAACCGCTCGGATATATAACACAAAAACAAACCTGAGAGCGACTTTTATCCGAAGAGAAAAGCTGTATTAACGGATGAAAAATATATATTCTAGATCAACGAGGTGGAGGAAGCGACAGCCGGGCGGTGCGAGGCGAATAAAAAGTTTATTGCTTTTAACCTTCCTGACCAGGCTTTTATGGTTAATGTTGCCTGAAGTTACCAGAGGGTTTCATCCCAGCGCCGTCTAATCTAATCTGGAGTGGGTGGCTGTGGGCAGCATCTGTGCTCCGAGTGGAAGCAGGGCTTTCTCTCGCCGACTTAATCCTCTATCCAGGGATCACTCAGTAGGGTGAAGACAATTACCAGCGCCGCTTTTCTCATGCTAATGGAATCTCTAACCAGATCTTACGGAGAAAAAGAGGAAGAAATGGAGTCGCGGAAAGATGACCCCCGACTTGAAATGGCTTTTTAAGATGACTCCTTAATTATTGATGGCGACTCGGTCGTGAAGCCCCGAAGGTCAGGATTTTTTTTGGAAGCGTGACGGTGACGTCGGCCACTCGCCCTCTTATCACCCGCAGCGGGGCGTCTGGAGTGGCTTTTTTTAAATTGCATTAATATGCAGGAATTTATAGATTTTTCTTTCCTCCCCTGGCATGCCGGGGAGAGGACGAGCATATTACAGTCTTCAGCCGCACTAATTACCAGGTCTTGGCAGCGTTACCTGTCTCTTGTGAAGGACAAACCCAGTCACGGGGCGAGAACACGCAGAAGAAGAAGAAGAAGAAGAGGGCGCTCAGGCGGGCGTCTTAAAGTGCATGTTCGACCTGGTATGTTTGATATGTTCGTGTTGGCAAACGTGACATCAACAGACAATACAGTAAATGACTTTCACCTTCGTACGAAGAACAAGTAGCTGAACTGTTGCTGGTGTCTGTAAACACGTCCTTTTTCTACCCATGATTCAATGCAGCTTAAAAACTGTGAGCAGGCTTAGGCTAACTCCATTAGCGCTCAAGCTAACGGTACGGTTTGTTTTTATTCCAAGTTATGAACTATTTATTCATAGTCCTCCATAAATGTTTAGTTTATACATTACCAGTTGTTATAAAGATTTAACACATACTTGACCGATTTATGTAAAAATTAATGTTCTAAAGAAAAATTAACTTTAAAACGTAAATATGACTGAAATATTTAAGTATGAATATATTTAGTCATGAATCTGACTAATATATAAATGTATAGTTATTATTTGTATTCTTTCTACATTGGACACATTTATATGAATATAATATCAGTTACTCGTGTACCTCAAGGCATACAGAGACAAAACAACTGATTTTGTTTACCTCCATAAAACTTTAAATAGACAAAAAAGTTAAAAAGGTTCATATATTAATATAAAACAAAGGGTGACACTTGAAGCATGTGAAATGAATGATATAAAATAAAGTAAAATACCTTTGGCTGCATGTGATCTAAGGGGTTCTTTACTTTTCATAACTCGTCTTTTTACTTAAAACTATTGTGTACTTTTAACTTGTTTTTTCACTTTTATTTAGCTGTGGTGCGTTGTCTTCTTGTAGCAATATATTAATCCTGTGAGAGATCTCAAGAACACATTAGATAAGCTTATATTACATATAAACTTATACTAAAAAGTCCAATTGTACATGTTAAACCTGAATGTTTTAACTTGGAGAAACAAAATAAAAGGATTTATGCAAGAAAAACCCTCAGTTTCAACTCATCCATAGTTATTAATTCAAATTGTGTTTGCAGAAATGCCAGAAATGGAAAACATTTCTGTGTAAATATCGAGTTCAGTTATCGAGGTGAAGGATTGTGGTTCTTAAAATGTGAAATTACGCGTTAATATAGACCGAACTGAAAGCTGTTGCTTTGTAATGAAGCTCGATATGGAGATCCCTCAAAAATATAGATATTCTTTAAGTAAAAACATTTTGATATCCTCACGTCACAGAAGAAGAATCGCTTCCGTCCCCCACCTTGTCTATCAAATAAATCACAGAGGCAGCACTTTTGAAAATCCTTGAGCAGGAAAAAGATAATCATTCCTCACATATGCCGTTATCTCCGGGATGACCTTCTTAATTCCCTTCATGGCAGGTCGTGCAGGTTGATAATGGCCGCCCCCTTATCAGGCGGCCTTTGTCATGGAAAGCATCTTCCATTTTAAAGTCATTACGACCTGCGCACTTTTCTCGCCCGCGACTCTGGAAACCCGGGAGAGATCGATGGTTTTACTGTAGGTGTTGCATATTTTTGCATCTCTCCGTAGATTTATGGCGCCGCGTCTCCGGTGCAACAACAGAATCCGTAATGTTATTGAGTCGTCGCTTCAAATGACTTGTCAGCGTTTAGCGTTTTTTTCCACGCGGCTCACGTGTTAGCGACCGACTGTAAGAAAATCGTCTCCTTCCTGCTGGTTGTTTTTTGGCCCCGTCAGGTGTTTGTCAGGGTCCTCTTGGATGGCTGCTGCAGGGGGAACATCTTGGAAGTGTTTGTGCCATCTGTGCCTGTAGCCAGCAGGTGATTACCAACCGCCGCCTCACCTCCCACTCTGGCCAATTAGATTCCCAGTGTATGATCAGGGCCAGCTTTTGGGGGAGCGAGCGGGACAACAACAGCTGGATGGGGAGCTCCGAGAGAGAGAGAGAGGCTGTTGATTCCCACTGACAGAAAAAAACGCAATCTGTGGAATAAAACTTCCCCCTTCGGATAGCTTAGCCCGGAGCATTTGTGTCATCCTGTCGTGTATAGTCTTAAAAAAAAAAAAAATCTGGCTGAGAAAAGGGGCTTTGTCACTCTTTAAATATATCAAAAGAGATCAGTGTCAACATTTCACCGGCGCACTGTTTGATTGCCTTTTGGGTTTCACGACTCATTAATGTTATGCATGACTGGATATTGGATCCATGACACCCCGGAGTGGGAGCGTCGTTGCTTTGGACCACGGGAATTGGGGTCAGCGTAGACGAGGCGGAGCGACGTGTGCAAGTCCTGGCCTCGGCATTTTGGGGGCGAAAAAAATGTCCTTTGAATTTAATTATATCCCATTGATTTATTGAAGGAAACCCTTTATAATATACCTATATTTCCGATGCCTTTTTATCCTATTCTCCTCCACCGTTCCCTCCATTCCTATGTTAACTGACATAAGCTGCTCTTTGAAGTTCAGGAGGCGAACGCAGGAATGACAGCATAACAAACAACGAACAAAACAGGGAGACAATGAAAAGTGTTGGAATATTCAAGGGAGACCCAGCAGGAAAAAGAAGCCTTGTTTTATTGCAGCGTTAAGCCGTGAACGGACCCGTCTGGAACAATAAAGGCTCTTGTCACGTTGTGGTGAAGATGTTTGTAATATTAACGACTCTTTCACACACATTGTGTTGCAGTGAAAACAGGCAAATATTAAAGTTATAAAACTGTCTTTTTATTTTTTTTGTTGTGGTCATTTTTGAGATGAAAAAAAACGGATCTTTATTTAGATGGCTCCACTTTCTGAACAAGACGGCAAAGACACCAGCCTCCATTAAAGTTGGTCCCGACTCAGCCCACACATCCTATTTTAATATTTCCGGCTCTATATTGCACTTTCATGATCCCATTAATCCTCCAAAATGCTCCTTTCACTTTTGATTTGCTGCGACTTTCATCAAATCTGGGACTCCAAGAATGGTTCTCTGTATTTCTTACAAACTAAATGACAAATCTTTGAGGTGTCCGGTGATCAATTTTGGCTTATGACAAAGTGTACTTCAGAAAAGCAATAGTGATACAGAAACAGGAACAAAAATAGGTGAGGAAAAAAGAAAAACAATTAAAGATAAAGTTTCAGTTCATCTTCTCTATAGTACAATCATGTTTCTAGTTTACTCCCACAGTCCTAGAGGTCTTCTGTTAGCCTATAGCCCTATGTAGCTGGGACATACCTCCCTCCCAGAGTGAAATAAAAAAAAGAATGAACAAATTATACTTATGTCTCTTTAGTTATAAACAGTTTATTTGGACTATGTATATGTGGGGGACTCCCTGGACAGAACTAATGGAATTTAACTGAAGGCAAGGATAGAACATCACACAACATTTTGGATAAATATTTCATGCCTTTATTTAACAGGGTTCTCTTAAAAAAATACTGACAACAAACATACCATAAACATCCTTCAGTCAATCCACAGATTGGTAACACTGGCATTTCCACAACTTTTCTAACGTGTGCAAACTCTTGTCGTTCACGATGTGTAGGTGACTTATCACAAGGATTGTGTTGTTTAGTTCATTTTTTTGTTTTTGCCTCCAGAGCTTGTGAATTTCCAACACAACTTTAGGAAGTATAATCGATATCTTGCCAAGTAGCCCGTGGTTCCGATCTCGATAAATGAGACGGAGGTTAAATCCCACGTCTTTTCACTTTCCAAATGAACTCTTGAAATGTTTAATTTTCGAATACAATACACAAAAGTTTCTGATTATAATACTCCTTATTATGCCATGAACCTTGGGTTGGGAACCAATGAACTACTTTGTAATTTTCTAAGAAAAACAAAGTGTCAATTGATGTTATTATCTGCTGCTAGGTTTTATTGTATCTGTGAGTTATACATGATTATTATTATTGTTTTTTTTAAGGTGATCTGATCTTAAAAAATCATTTAACCAACTGCAACGGAGTAGGCGTGGTGAGAGTCTTCAAATTGAGATTGTTAAGACAGAGATTTTATATTGAATAAAGCCCATCTGGGTCCAGTCTGGTTTAAAAAAAAAAAGCTGAACGTAGCAGTAAAGAGCCGACTTGTTTGCCGTCAGCCTTTCATGTCCAGTGTTTAATCCAAAGCAACTTTCATGTGTCCTTGTGTGTTTTAACATTAAACAGGATTCCGTCCGCCCTTCAGCAAAGGCAATCAAAGGCAGAATCTCAATAATCCCAAAGAATGTTCCGATCATAAACCATCTGTAACATCCATCTGTACCATAAACTGCTCGGGTTTGTTTGTCAGGCTCTTCCCTCTGATCCGCCTCGGGGCCTCGGCCAATAACAAATCCCATTCTCGCGGCTATATATCGGCGCCGCGTTCCTCCGCCTTTTTTCCTTCGCGATTAATGAGAGTTATCCGGCTATAAAGATGCCGCGGTTGAATTTGAAGTCAATTAGTCCTCATTGCTGTTACGGGCTTGACATTAGTTTTTAGGCAGGCGTGTTTTGATTAGAGATGACAGACGACTCGCTGCTATTGGACTGCCAGACATTCCTCACCCTTCACACGATGGATGAAGCTATTCATGCTGACTGGAATACGGAAACTTAACAGCTGCGTGTTTTTGCCAAGATGCCCTTCATCTGCAGAAGAAAAAAAAAAAAAGAGTCTAATAAACACGACTGCACAGAATTCTGGGCCGTAAAAAGCTCCGTAACGGCAACATTCCGCTCCGTATATATAAGGCCGTTATCCCGAAACACTGTATATCATGGGCGATAATGGCTAAACTGTAGGCTTTAACACACAATAGCCTTTTGTTGTGCAGGTTATTTATTGTGCGAGTGTGAGGTTGTGCGGAGCTGGTGGGTGAGTGCATCCAGACCTTGTATTGTTAGGGAATCAGTGGCTCGTGTTCGTGGAGCTGGGAGGGTTGGTTAACAATGGCTTTTTTATGTCCCAGAGTGCGTGCCTGTCGACAAACGTCCCCGCAGAATTTTTATTTGTGTGTCGTCTCCTTGTTTGTGTCAGGGCGTGCTTGTGTGTGTGTGTGGTTCGGGGTCAGCAAGCACACAACCCTCCCCATTGTGGGGCCGCCGTCTAATCGGACAACTTGTATGCAGGTACATGCGAGCATTAGTGTGTGTTTTCTCTGAATATACAGTTTGCAAACGAGCCGGCGTGGAAGTGCAAGAGGGAGCTGAGGGGGGGGTTTTTACTGCCAGACCCTTCTAATGGAGCCTTTCACTCGGCCTCCATTCATGTGACGGTATGGTGAGATGGCGGGGGGTGTGTGTGGGGTGGGGGGGGCGAGTCGGGGATTAACGGGGTAGAGGCAGTGCCTTGTTAAAGAAAAGGAAAAGGGTTTGAGTGTGTCGATTGGATTAACTTGTTTTGGCTTATTAAGAGTGGAGACACAGCAGCTTGTTAAGAGCACGGCATGGGGTGTCCCACAGTGAGACGGCAGGGTCACCATTCAATTAGTTTTAAAGCCCCACCCCTCCTCATTGTGGTGGCTGTCTGCCAGGCCCCTGGACCAACTACTTCTGCACTAAATGGGGGCACTTAAAGCCCCAGACATTAACAAAGCAGGCCTAATATAACAAAAAAAAACTACAATATGGAAATGTGGAGGTGGTCAGGCTTCTTTTTTTCGGAATACATTGTCCTTTTGTCGAGATCCAATTATAAAATTTGAAATTCTCCCCAACGGAGAAGCCCAAAGGCCCCAAGCCTTGTTTTTAAGCCTTCTTCACTGGCACATATAAACCAGGATTAGGGAAATTGTTGGGGTCACAAGCATGAATTAAATGTAATGGTAAGAAAAAGTGAGTTTATGAGTTCATTGGATTTCATTCGTTTGTCCCATAAACGATGAATACATCAGTTTTTCACTCTCGTTCCATCTGAAGGTAGCTAGGTAGCATCCTTACCAGATCCCCGGTCACCAATACTACTACTAGTCTACGCATCCAACACATCTCCTATCTCTGGTGACCAGTTACTGGTATGAATCTAGAAGCTACACTGTGAATTGTTTTTTGTTTTTTTAAACTTCCTCAAACAGTGGACAATTCATGGCCGTAGAATGTATTTTATAAGTGTCAAAGCAGAAACCACGATAGAACCAGACCCCTTGTGGCTGACCTATAAAGAGACAAAGATAGATTTAGTTGTAAGGATGGAATAAAGTAGCAAGTAACAAAGCAGCACACCCTTACAGATCAACTAATATGTTGATTTGAGTGTGTCTTGAATTGATCTTGATCTCTGGTAACCTCTTGTTCGCTGAGAATTCAGTATAACTTTATAAAGGAATAACTTCAAAACAATGCCAATTACTGCATCTTGGAGAGGAAGACTTGAACATTTGAAACATGGTAGTAAGTCAGTTGCCCTTTAGAGGTAGAAATACTTTTGTTGGCAAAAGACTAGGCTAGTGACGTGACACCAGGATGTCTAGACTTACTGTATGTGGTGGAACAAGAGTCATCTATCTTGTACTTAACTAAATGACCCACAAGTACTTCTGAAAAAGCGCACTCACACTTGGTGTGTTCACCCGTGACCACCCCCCGGTTCTCACCGCTCTTGGCCGGATGCTTATCTGGTCAGACAGCTTTTTGGTTTTCGAGGATCCATCTCCTCTGATCTTCCCTTCCAATTTAAGAACCTTTTAACTAAGAAATAGCACTTTGCCAAACCCACAGCCTCGTGATTCCAGTTTATATCCTCATCTCATGAGACCCACCCTTCGTCGCCCCCCCATCTCAGACCCAGCTGTGGAGCCGGGCAGAACTGGGCCAAGCCAAATGACGGCCTGGCTTTCCGCGATATATCCACGCGTCGGTGTAATCGGAGATCCGTGAGTGGATTTGATGAGTGCAGATGGAAGCGTGTGGATGTCCGGACACCTCCTCGTATGGAGGTTCGGCGGACGGATGTTGCCGACTCTTATCGGGGCAGCTGGCGTGTCGGGTCAGCGCTTCGTTTTTTCTTGCCACATCTGGAAGACACAATAGCCTAATGGTAGGAGACGAGGCAAAGAGGGGAACATGACAAACAAGCTAAAGACCGGCTCCTTCTGCTTCGCTCTTAAAGGCAATAATGGGAGAAAATTGCTTCTTGAAATTGAATTGAAAAAAAGTGGGTCTCTTTCAGCAAAGCATAATGCCTCGGAATACATTTGTTGAACGGCAAATGGAGAAAAATGGAAGGTAGTTACGCTATTGTCTTACATTTCAGAGAGGGGGGGAGAAAAACTGGGAAGCTTCAACCCTCGCACTCCCTTTTTTTCCACAAGACTTTTAGTGTCTATGTACGCCAGTCGTTCCCCCGAACCAACCACTATCTTTGTACAAATGGGCTGTGAGGACGGTCTTGTTGTGAAATTAGTATCCTCATAGAGAGGACACAGAGAAAGGATTATGTGAATAGCCAGTAATGAGCTCAAAGTGCCAGTGTGTTTGGGCCAGGCCCGCCTGTGAGCGAGAGGAAATGGCACCATGAGCGACCTTTTCTGCTCAAGCACCTGGCGCAAAATAGAGACTGGCCTCGCTCATCCATCTGCAGTGTGTGTGTGCATGTGTGTGTGTGTGTGTGTGTGTGTGCCCTTTTCTTTTCTCTAACAGGAAAGGGTTGACATATAGGCTGAAGGAGACAGTCTCAGCATTCATATATATCTTTTTTATTTTGTACCACAAACCATTTCTTCTTCCTCTTTATATATTTATTTTATTGCATTATAAAATGTTACCATTTTATCTTACTTTTTTCAGTATTTATTCAATATTCTTATTTTTTTTAATCAATTCCTTTGATCCTTAGCTTGACTGGTAAATTTGCCTTTTGGCTTAGCTCTTTTTTTTAAGCTTAACTCATGATATTGACCCCAATATATTCATTTTTCTGTCTCCAAAGTCACTTCTTAGATAGAAAATGAGACAATCCTTGACCAGTTTCACTGCAAGGATCGTGCTGACTCAATGAAAAGATCTTAATGTCAGGGACTCCCTCGACATGCCACCAGTCCAAAGCCAGACAGACCAGCAAACTCCTACAGAAATGGAAGTCCTTGTGTAGATATTTCCAGGCATTCTGGTCTCTCGTCTGCACAAAAAACGCCATTGTTATCACTGAAAGCCATTCTTGTAAGGAGGGATTTCTGAAAAGACAATTTCTGTTTCTGTGAAGGAAAAACTGAGTTCTTTGGGTCCTCTAGAGTCGCATAATGGGTAGAAGACGGGACGGGAAGGTCTTCATAGAGACGTCGGCTTTTCTTTGACCAACAGGGTTACCAGATCTGACCGATGGTTTTCATCCCAAACACAATATAACCCTGACACCAACAGAATAAAAACCCATGATAAACCAAAACACAGCTGCCAGAGTTAACAATAGACACGACAAAACATGTTTAAAAGAAGCCCACCTGGATGGAAATCTCACCAACCTGGCAACGAGACAAAGGTGTATTGCTTGCTGAAGGCGCGGCTGATATAGTGGTTGTTAGAGGAGATTTAAAAAAAAAAAAAGATGCACAATACTTTTTTAACTACACGTTCAGGATGATTATTTAGGTTTTTTCTGTGTACATAGGGTACTAGGTATGTCACAAAAAGACACAAATAAACGGAACAAATGTATCTTATTTTTTTTTTACAAGTTAAAGCTTAATTTAAAGCTTGTCTCTAGGCTTCTGTCGGCATCTGTCATTTTCAAATACTTTTTAATGACGGAAAGTGAAAGCTGGTGTTTTACAGACCGTTGTTCTCATCTGCTAATCAATGTAATAGCTTTCCTTTGTATTGAGAAGATAATCTATAAAACAAAGTAATGGACGGATGGCAGGTGGCTAAATGCTCTTGTGATGATTCATCGAAGGAATAAATAACCGGGGACATGTCAGCGACAGGTGCGAGACAAACCCTTTTTTTTTTTCCAATAATCTGCAGACGACAGCAGTGGCAGCAAAAAAAAAAAATAATATATCCATCTCCTTGTTTTAATATGGGACTGACCTGGATGGACAGACAATGGTGTTGCGGTGCATTTTTGGGACCCATGCAGAGTGAAGATTAAGGCCAGAGTGTTTCTGCTTTGTAGGTGCCTGAAGGCTGAGTGGTTAAACCAGCACAATGAGCATGTGTGTGTTTTTCCTGGAAGCCAAACAATATTGGACACGGCGAGGGCTGAGTATCTCTCTTTTGAAATCAACCGTCTTTATCCATCTGATGCCGAAGAACAATTCCTTCCCGTCATAAACAGTGAGGAAACCTCATATATGTGTGTTGATTCTATGGAAACTGTTTCCTCGGAGGCTTTTTTTTGGAAGGAAATTTGCTCCAGACTGAAGGTGGATGTGTGGAGGAGAGTTGAGCCGGAGATTTATGGCCTGGAGGGAGATTGATTAGTGCCGTCACTAGCCGTGATGTGCGGTTGGCAGACTCCCCCTCCCAAAAACCGTCAGACCCGCATACACATGGCGGAGGCCCACGGTACAGTACCGCCGCTACACATACATCCAGACACTTCTGAGTCCCCCAGGCCTTTTTTTCGCTGACAGTCCCTCGGAGCTCTTGCATGTTAAGTCGCCGCGCACCGACTGCTGTTTTCTCAGCATTAGCATTTCTCCCCGTCCACAGATAACGCCATCAATCACCGCATTCCTCACTTGAAAAAAAAACGTGCCAATATTCTCCGCCGGTGACACCTAGTGTATGTTCCCCGGGTACGGTTTCATGGTCAGGAGATGGCGGGGTTTTTTTCGGGGGGGTTGACGTGTGCACGGTGGCGTGATGTGCGAGTGACTGGTCCGGACCGGGCCGTGAAGCGGGCCCGAGCTGCTCCGGTGCAGGTGCGTGTTTATCATTCCGCGCACACGAGTCGAGAGGCAGGCAGTAGCGGGGCATGCTTTCCCAATTACATCCTGGGTGAAAAAACCTTGGCGATTTTTACCCCGGAGGCACCTCCTGACGGCTCGGCGGACAAATCCGCGGGGCATTGACCTCAAATCATTCTGGTTAACTAACTCCACTTGCTCTCTCTCTTTCTCCATCTTTTTTTTTTCCCCATTCCAGGTTGTCCGCAGAACTCCCCCGGCTGTCGTACCGTGCCCGCCCCGCCATGCTGGCCTGTCTGCAGAGGAGGCAGAACCCTCCACCCCAGCACCCGGTGTGTGTCAGCAAGACCCTGGAGCCGCCACAGTCCCTGGGACGAAAATGTAAGTCGAGTATGAAAGAGTGCAAGAATGTCAAACAGGCGGTTAAGTGTGGAAGCAGGTGAGTGCGGTGGACACGACATCGCTACGTTTTGCGCTGGGCGGCAAAGCATTACATGAGCTACTGAGAGGTTTGTTCAAATAAATGTTGTTCATTTAAAGAAGCAAATGGTTGCTAATTTAGTTCAGAACGTCATGCATTAAACGAGGGAACAGTGTCGCTGTAAACGAGAGGGAATAGACTTGATATTGTCCACCCCTGTGTTGCCTCCACTGCCGCGAGGAATTCTAAACAGTTTCGCTCATACTCGCCCCGGTTGTTTGGCCACTCATTGTGAGGGAGGCTGTTTAGCGCCGCTGATTGTGCAGTCGTGGCAACAAGGCCAGAACAGACAGCGTTTAACGTGCCTCGCCGGCCCCGGGTGACCCTGAGGGTCTGTAAACATTTACAGTGTCTGGCCCTGGCTCTGCTGTAAAGCCTGACATCTGCTCCGTTCGCCCCCTGAACACCACCCACCATCCCTCGAGTGGTGGAGAGGGACAGAGATAAGGCCCGCTTCAGAAAACATTACTTTTGCGGTTAAAAAAAAAACTAGAGCAAACCGGTGTGTGTGTGAGTTTCCACAGTGTCACTCGGGTCATTGTCATCGTTATTGGTTTATAAAATGGATATAAAGCATCGTTAATATGCAAGGCCCGGGGGCAAAATTCTGCCCACTTAGTCATTTTATGTGGCCCGCGAGACAAATCCTGCAATATTAAAATAATGTTCATGTTGATATGTTGAGCTGTGAAAGTGATTAAACCAGACATGAGCAAAGTGGGGCCACATCTGACCCTCCTGAGGTCGGACTAAAACTACAATACTGATCCTTGAGAAATGTTGTCCATAGTTATGATAGTTAGGATTGAAATAAAAAAGAAAGTAGTGATCATTTCATAATATTGTCCTTTATTTCTTTTTTATCTTTTGTATTAGTAGCTTTTCCAAGTCTTCCCATCCTAATAGAATTTTTTTTCCTCTCTCTCATCTTTCATTTGACCCGAAAGCCCCTAATACAGAAACAATAACCATGTTTAAAGTGGCCCTTTAGGTCAATCGATTGCCAACCCCTGGTTTAATAAAATTTAAGGAACCTAGATTTTAATGTCAACAATTATATGGAAACTTCCAAAAGTGGGAACCTTCATGTAAAAGAAAAGTGTTGAACAACAAACATAATAGAAATATATTGTATATTTATTGGTTTTATCTGATAATAATGCCTTATGTTGATTGTATCCAATCATTTTGATGGGGTTTTTTTTCAATAAAAACGTCTTCGAACAACACACGCAGTAGATGCGAGCAAGAACAGGAGCTTGTGCAAATATAACTTTTGTCTTATTAGCCTTTAAGATGCTTTAAAAGACTGTTTGCCCTGCTTTTAGCAGTTAGTAAACATTTAAATCCATTTAACAGTCACCTACATAGAACGTGGGAGCAAATATGAATTGAAAGTCCTAAGCGGGTCCTAGCACGTTTACATGCTAAATGTCTCACGTGGGCGGGGTAATTAAATCCAAGGGGCCCCTAAACCACAATTTGTCTTCGCCTCTATAGAAGAGGCTCCGTGTTGATTTTGAGTCCCAGCGTTTCCTCCCAACAAACCACAACACTGTAAATCTTCAACCAACCAATGCACGGAGTGTTCTTATCGAGTATATCGGTTGAGTTGGCAGTTTAGTCTTCACTTCCTCATTTGTATGAACGAAGAAGAGAATATTTGTGTCTATAGAAAGATTGTTCCTTGACCTGATGATTGTAACGAATACTTGAAGGAAGGTAAACATGTAACAATTGTACAAAAGCTACTAGGGCTTTAAGAAATTATCGATACACTTAAGTATCGTAATGTTCTTTTTTTTAACGTTACCTTATTGATATTCAACAGCAATGTACTGTATATGTCAAAGTACAGATTGGATTCTAGTTGTATCTGGAATCATACTAGTACAAATTGGAATCCAGTAAGATCTGGAATCCTACTAGTAAAGATTAGAATCCAGTAGGATCTGGAATCCTACTAGTAAAGATTAGAATCTAGTAGGATCTGGAATCCTTCTAGTACAGATTGGAATCCAGTAGGATCTGGAATCCTACTAGTACAGATTGGAATCTAGTACGATCTGGAATCCTACTAGCACAGATTGGAATCCAGTACGATCTGGAATCCTACTAGTACAGATTGGAATCTCGTAGGATCTGGAATCCTACTAGTACACATTGGAATCTAGTACGATCTGGAATCATACTAGCACAGATTGGAATCCAGTACGATTTGGAATCCTACTAGTACAGATTGGAATCTCGTAGGATCTGGAATCCTACTAGTACAGATTAGAATCTAGTACGATCTGGAATCCTTCTAGTACAGATTGAAATCTAGTAGGATTTGGAATCCTACTAGTACAGATTGGAATCTAGTAGGATTTGGAATCCTACTAGTACAGATTGGAATCTAGTAGGATTTGGAATCCTACTAGTACGGATTGGAATCTAGTAGGATTTGGAATCCTACTAGTACACATTGGAATCTGTACAGATTGGAATCTAGTCGGATCTGGAATCCTACTAGTACAGATTGGAATTCCAGTGTGTATTGACAGAAGGGTTATCAGATATCTAAAATATGAAGTAATTCACCTAGAATAATAATGGTAAATGTAGGTTTACCTATGCTGACATTTTAGGTGTAAAATGATTCAGTCTATTTTCCAAAACATTTGTCTGAGATTGTCCTGGTAGAATTCGCATTTGTCCTAGGAAAGATTGGAATTCCAATATTCAGATCCCAATACAGAAGTAGGATTCCAGTTTCTCCTAGTAGAAATTGGAATTCACCAGTAGAATCTGGAATCCTCCTAGGACAGGTTGGAATTCCAATATTCAGATCCCAGTTCAGTAGTAGGATTCCAATCTATGCTAGTAAAGATTTGTACTAGTACAGATAAGATGAATTCCAATCTCTGCTAGTAGATATAGGATAGTAGGACATATACATGTTTTCAACATGCAAATATTCCCTTGATTTTGCTTGCTTATTATTTTTCTTCTCTTGGGAAATTCAAAGTATAGATAGGAATAGTTTGAATTCAGCAGGTGATTCTGCTGATTGTTAGCATTTCGTTTAACTATGCTATGATGGTTTTCCTGCAACTAGGTAGCATTGTTTCCCCTGTATCTTCCTCTTCACTACACACCCCTAGAAGCTGCATCTGGGAAGTAAGTTTCATTATAGTATGTAGGACTCACTTCAAATCATCCACTGAAGAAGTGCAAGAGGAAGAGCTGGCTGTATCTAAAGAGACATGTTAAAATCCTTCAGCTACTCTCTTGATCAATTCTCTGCTAAATTAGCAGGATTATCCAACTTCCTCAAGGGAACTTCCACAGAGGAAGTCAAGATTTGAATCAATTGAAAAAGAACACTTACCTTTTATCCCCGCACTTGTTCTCCGTCCCTCTTGGCGTTCTCTCTCTCCACCTGTTCCAGCCTTTGATTGGACAACCACCCCTGTGACAGACCTCAGGTTTATAATGAGGATGTTTGAACATAATAGCCTCTATTCTGTCCTCCGAGAGGGGCCGGTGGGGGGGCCGGTGGTGGGGGGGAGCGAGTGTTGGATTTCCAGCGCTCTGTAGTTCTTGGATTCAATATGGCGATTGTTTGTCTGAGCCCAGAAGGGGTGCAAGGAGGCCAACAGTGGGACTAAGTGAGGAGAAGGGAAAGGAGCCGGGTCACCCCGGAGAGCCGGTCGACTTGATTGATGGGTCGTGGCCCAGTTTGTGCCAACGCTGAAGAATACAGTGACCTGGGCTCTCACCGGGAGGCTCCATACATGAATATAGCCCTGAAAGAGACGGAGTGAGTGACAGCGCAGGAGGATTATTACCTGCCACAGAGCGTTGCCATTTGCATCTGCTGTCCTTTTACACAAATCTGGAGCATGAATAGCAGAACAGTTGGAAAGGAAGAGGGTGAGGAGGGTTTTTTTTTTTTTTAGAAAGAGACCCTGCATGCAGATGCAGAGTGGCTGCACAGTTCATTGATGCGACTCCCATTAAAAATCCCTCATACCCTCAATAAAAAAGGACTTAACTGGCTCTACCATCAGCTGGAAGCGTTCAGATCGGCTCGCCAGACAATCAATTTCCCCCGAGCGCACAGAGCTTAGCGGGAGAAACGGGAGGCGGAGAGCAGGATGTTTCCATTATCACAGGCTGGGCTTGGGGGGGGGGGGGGACGAGGAAGAGGGGGCGCAGGGAGAAAGAGGAGGCAGCAGCCGAGGGAGATGGGGAAAGACGGACGAGTCCAGAAGAAGGAGACGGAGAAGCTGGCTTTTCAAAGAAAGCCATTGACCGCCTGCCCTTAAAAATATCATATTGGATTAGCTTCACGAGGGCGGGCTTTTGATATTTCCTTTACTTGAGCCATGAATTAAAAGGAGCGCGCAGCATTACTTGAATTATAAATCACAGGCACTTGCTTCCACTGCACCCAAATTCCACGCATATGCGGCTGCACTCTCCAGAGCCAGCCCCTGTCATTTTTAATTAAATCCCCCTTATGGGTGACATTTGTAGTCTGCCCCCTCCTTCATCCTCCCCTCCACGTCTCTCTTCCACTGCCCTAGATGGAGACATGAAAGGCGGGGAGAGGCGCTGGAGCTCAGGCCTCTCATCATGTAGTGCCCCAGAGAGAGGGCACCCATCCAGAGAGATGAGAGGGAGAATGCCCTGCAGGGGGAGAAGGGCTGAATGGATGCCGCTGACCCCGGACCCTCGTGCCCAGCGGCTTCTTCCCCTTTTCCACCTATTCCTCTCTCTTCTTTTATTCTCATTGCTTCTTCGGTCGGGCCAGAGAGAAGGGGTCGGACTCATGGGTCTAGTGATGGTTGGACAGAAGATGAGTTTGCTGGCCAAGACGGGTACTACACTTCATGGCAAAAGTCGGTTTATTACAGAAATTGTTCAAAATTGTAATGTTCAAAAGTATAAACACTCACAAATGTATTAACGGATGAACTGTTGAAGTAATACTTTTATTTTTTGGAGCAATATTCTGGAGTGGACGCCATCATTTTGTTGAAAACTGTTGTTTATTGTCGAAGCTTGGGCTCTTTAAATATATAAGTAAGTAAGCAAGTAATGAGTATTTATAGAGCGCTTTTCAAGACCAGGGTCACAAAGCGCTTAAAAAATCAAAAAATACCCAATAAAATATATACCTAAAAGGTCAAGATAACACAGAGACAAACACAGAGTGTCAGAAAATCAAGGAAAAGCCTGCACGAATAAAAGTGTAAAGTGTATGCTATACTTTGAGTGTTGTTAGGGTAAATGGCCCCATATCATGCTAAAACTGAAGGTATTAATGTTGTTAATAAGGATATAGAATTGTTTTTATTATGCCTTAATGTTAAAAGGCTGAGTTGCAATAGTTATTTGATTGAATCTTGTATAGCTTTTATTTAAAAACAACAGTAGACAAAACATGAACAGTGTTCCCTTGTTTATTGCAGGGATTAAAATAATCTAATACAACAAAATAGTGACGGTTTTTCCATGTATTATTATTCAAATACATTCATAATCCCTCCTTGAACTCTTTATCAACCTGTTCCAAACTGTCAATAACATTTTCCACATTCTCACACTCAATAAAAAAGTGAATACACTAAAATTAAATTCTTAAACTTTGTTATTTTTATGTCTAAAGTTTAGGATTTTACACAGGTCAGTGAAGGGGTCCTGAGGTTGACCGTGATTGGCTGAGCTTGAGGAAGTGGATGTTTTTGTTTACGGGGGTTAAAATAAAGTTAGGTAAAACTACAGATCGCCTCGTAGCCTTGTCAGTCTGGGACGCCGCGGTACGGGTGTATATTACTTGGTAATATCACATATTTTCCTTCTTTGTTATATACTTTTGGGCAGTCAAGACACAACACCGGGCTCTGATGTTCACCGACCGAATGAGGATAAAAAACTATCGTGAGAATTCCTGGAAACTGTGAAACAGCAGAAGGTGAACCGTGATTTACTGAGGGACCACTGTATACATATATTTTTTTATTGTGAGGGGCGAGAAGTACTTGTAAAAGAGATCCAATTAAAAAAGAAAAGAATCAAAGCACATACAAGTTATATAAACATGTTTATTGCGTAGATTTGTCTTTGCTAGCAGCTGCTGTTTCATGGTATGTTCTTCTCCTGTATAATATTTTTTTAGCTTTTCAAAGCCTAAACAAATGTACCGGGAGATTATTAACAGAACACACACACACATGTGGAACCAGGCGACGCACACATGCAGCAGTAACCTTTGGCGACACACCTCCGAGGCTCGCGGTGCCAATCAGTCCGGTGTAGATGAGAAGTTCCCCTAAGGCTGGATATCCCTGGTTCCCTCCGTGTCAGTCCGCGTTCAACTCTGCTCCTGATTGATGGACGGAAACAAGTTGGTCTTGTCAGTTTTAGCCCCGGGACATGACATAGTGGTTCACCTGGGGATTGTAGTTTCCTTAATAGCGAGCGAGCCTCACCACACAGACCCGCTCCAGTCATTAGCCTGGCTTCGGGTTCTTTTTTTGTGGAGCTCCACGCCGATCGGACCGCGGCTCTGTAAGCGAGCTCAAAAGCATCAATTCTCATAAAAACACGGTTGAAAAGTTGAAGCTTTTCTCGGGAGGAATATTTAAATTTGTCCGACCACATGCAGTCAGAAACAACCTTTGCCTTGATTGCCCGAGTGCTCGGAGAAGCAGGGGCTGGAAGGGAAGCTGAGGGAAAGCGGACGAATGCAGGAAATCTACATGCGCTTGACCTTTCCCTCTGATTGAACCTGCGCCATTCCAGCTCCCAATTTGGAATTCCACGGAGTACCCACTGAGCCTGTCATTATTCCACTGTGTGGATCCGGGAATACAGAGGTCAGGAAGTAGTTTTGGTGGTTGACGGGTGTCAATGGCTTTCCAAACTTTACATTGAATTCTGGCAGACATCATAGAGCTATTTAAACTAAGAAAAATGAATCGATCCATAACAATATATTTTTAAAATAATATCAATTTTATTCTGTAATTTTTAGTAGATAAATTCATCTTAATCACAAAGTACCAATTCCCCCTTCATAGGATATTTGTCTATCATTAAAATAGCCTTATTTTTTAAATGGAAATATTAGATTTGTTATTTAATTGGAGATTTACAGCATTTAGATATTCCCTGTGTTACGCAAAATTTCTTAGAATTGTCTTAAGTGGCTAATCTAAGAAATACAAAATCCAGTTTGAAAGACTAATTATCTTAAATTTAATAGTATCACTATCTAACGCACAGGTGTCAAACTGGTCCAGAAAAGAGCCGAGACGTTGCAGGTTTTGGATCCAACCAGTCCAGCACATATAGTTGAACCAGTCAGGCGTCTGTAATCAATTAATTGTCCGTCAGGTGTTGCTTGTTTAAGCCGACACCTGATTGGTTAACTCATGTGTGCTTGACTGGTTGGAACAAAAACCTGCACCGTCTCGGCTCTTTTCTGGACAAGTTTGACACCCTATTGTAACGTGTAAAAATGGCAAATTTTTATGTGCCTGCTTAAGACTCCAGCGAGGATCTGAATAATAACGTATGTAAACGTATAAACAAATTCATAGTATCAAAAGAACGCATTTTAAGAACCAAAGAATAAAAATTGTGTTTGAAAAATGATAATGTCACACTCCAATTAATCCTTTCAAGTACATTTTGATGATTCTATTTACATTTTAAGAGCCTATGAAATGGACAAAAATATTTGAAAAATAATGCCCCTAAATCTATGTCTGCCTCATGAGAGTTCGGTTAACCTCGTATGTACTGGGGCCTGGTCTGTCATGTTGGTGTCTCAGCGCTGGCACACGGAGGATCATTTCCGGATACAGGCGTCCCTCAGAGCCCTGCCTTTCCGCTGCCCTCTGCCTTCTGCTGTGACCACGGGGGTCCGTGGCAATCTAGTCGCCTCGGGCGGGTCAGCGTGAGGAACTAGGGCTTCAGTTTCAGGCACAGAAGGATTTGGGTGGAAAAAAAAAGAAGAAAAAAAGCTGAGTTCCTGCTTCCAAAGCGTCGGAGTTGGCATTTGGGCATCCCAGGTGCAAAGCCTGGACGCCCTCTGTCTTCACAGAGTGTGGGGCTGAGTTGGCGGATGTGGGCGAGAGGCACAGAGCGTCCGCTGTCCTGCAGGAAACCTCTGACTGCGAGAGCTATCTCAACGCCCGCGAGCTGAAAGAAGCATTCAGGAAGTGGTTGCACGGTGGTGTTGTGGTGAAGGTCCTCTATTTGAAAACCTTCATTTCTTTTCTTCTTTTATGTTGTGACTGTTGCCCATGACACCTGCAACGATTGTTTTCAACAAATACCAAGAATATTTTGTTCAGCTGAAAAACAGATTCCTCTTTGTTTATTAAAATATAAAAACCGTCCCTGGACTACTATTTTTTCTCGAGCTAAACTGAGGTGCATAAATACATTTGTTAAATTTAGATTAGATAAACGATCAGGGTGTTGTATAGTAAATAAACTAGCATCACTTTCGTAGAATCATACCATCTACTACTTAATCAAGAAGTTAAAACTCTCAACTATGAAGACTGTAGCTATTTTTTTACTTGATGATGTCAACTATTTTACTATATTGTATCATTTAATTTTAGGATTTATATTATTGTTGTTTAAGACTAGTGTTTGTGCAAAATCAGCTCTGCTAAAAACACATAAACAGTGAAAATCAAAATACAATATAATAAAGAAAAGTTTTAGGACCTGAAGAACATCTTTTTGCAGGTTTTAGCCTCACTTGATTTTTCACACAAAAATACTATATATATACCTTATATTGGTGGGTTAGGGATTCACATAATGCAGTTTACTTTAAGAGAATGTAAGAGAGCAGATAACGTATAAATAAATAACGTTACAGGGAGTTTGGAATACAAAGCTAATCGGCTAACGTTAGCACCATTGCTCTAATAGTCAACAAATGTAAAATCTAAGGTGTAGTTTTTTTTGTGTTGCACTAATTGTACCTTATAAATACATTTTAATTGTATTACTTTGTCGTTTTACTTTTCATTTTTTTCTCATCATAGGATTGACACAAACTGCACTGAGTCATGAAAAAGGTTTAACTCCAGTCATGAATATATTGTTTCCAACGAGTGGAAAACTCTTCAGCTTCTGTGAAACATTAGCTAGAGCGGAAAACTAAAACTTGTTAAATGGGTAAAATTAGTGAGCTCATGAAGATGAAGGTCAAAGGGGGGCAGGTTAGAGAACTCTAGTATTGAATTAAATGAAGCCAAATGTTGTCAAAGTGAAGTGATTACGTTCTTTCATTTATTTAAAACTTGGATTTATTCATTTTTTTTGATGAAATGAAATCCAAACGTTTGAGTGAAGGAAGGTTCAAGGTCTCTCTCTCTCTCTCGCCGGCATGTGCGTTGCAGTCGACTGCCTTGTTTTCTATGCAGCGTTAAATATTAATTGTGAATCAGTGAAGGACTTGTCTCCTAAATGATAGAACAGAAGGGCTCAGGCTCGCCTCAGGCAGCCTGCGGGCGTCTTTCTTCTTCCATTTACCTGCAGGCCTGTGCACCAGCACTTCCTGGAGTCTGACAGGCCGGGCCAGACGCCTCCAGCCTCTTCTCTTCCCACTTTTCCCTTCTTTCTTTCCAAGTGTACAATCCCCACCGCCGAGGTTCCTCGACTTTAAAAACCGGAGTGTATGTTTGTGCTGCTGCTGCGTCGTCCGGGTGAGTGTGTGCATGTCAGCGAGCGCTGCTCTCGGCTCTACATGTTAGGACTTTCATCCCTTTTCTCCGGGAAGAATTGAACCGTCTTTTTTCTTGGCAGTGTGTCCTGCTCTGCTCTCTGCCTCATCAATAGATGTTTTAATCTTGGATTTCCTCCCGTTGCTCCGTCACAGAACGGCCGTCTTTCTTCAGCGAGCCTCCTTTTGTTGCCTTCTATCAGACTTGTCATCGCAGGAAAAAAGGAAGCAAAAAAACAAAACAGCTTCTTCTCTTAATGACCTGCTTTCTCTCCGGGATTGGACGACGCTCGTGCGTCACATGACCTAGACGCCACTGCGGCACTTTCACAGACTTTGTTGCGTTTGTTGATTAGATTTCTAAGCCGTCTTGATTGGCGGGTAACCACTGTGATTAGAGATGATTGAAGAAGATGACGGAAGAGTCGAGGAGAAATCCTGTGGCGATGATGGATCCTGAGCACAGGAAGTATAGAAGCGCTGCACAATATATGTGGACGTTGTTGGCAATTTCGTCGTCCACAAAACAAAAACGCTCACCACTGGGAGTCGTCATCCCATCTACCGATATAAAACTATCTGTCCGAATACCCAGAGAGACGTGATCAAAATGTATATGTTTTGTCACTTCTTTAACAAGAAATAAACACCGAAAACTAGCAATATCATAACTTATAAAAGTAAGGCTTCTTTACCACCAACTTACTTACGACATCTTTAACATTTTTAAAAGCTATTCATGGTCAGACTCCTCCTTACATCACTGATCTGATCCAGACTTACACCCCAGCTCGGGCTCTGAGGTCTGTGGATCAGAATCTACTTATGGTTCCACGCACACGGTTCAGGACCAGAGGAGAGAAATCTTTTCAGACTGTTGCTCCTAAGCTTTGGAACGATCTTCTTCTCTCTTTGTGTTTGATGATCTACTGACTCCTTCAAGAAACATCTTAAGACGTTTTTATTTGGTCAGGCTTTTCCTTGATTTTCTGGAACTCCTGTTGTGTTATCAGTTTAATTTGCCCTTTAAAGTATATACTTTATTGAATATTGTTTTGATTGTTTAAGCGCTTTGTGACCCTGGTCTAGAAAAGCGCTATACAAATAAAAATTACTTACTTACTTACTTACTTTAGAAATCAGTTTTTTCTCTACGACTTTGGTAGCAGCACGGGCCCCTCCAAGATCTCTTTCTTTAAAGGGGAACATTAAAGATGTAGTATATGGTACCATCTGATATTTTAAACTAAATAGAATAGTTACCGAAAATTGTTTTTAATTAATATCTATTGTAAGTAATGGCCCATTTTTTAGCTCACTTTTTACCACCCATTTAAACATAGAAATCTCAGCAAAAGACTTCTAAAAGAAGTGGATTCCAAATAAACAGTTGAGATATTCCACTGAATTCAAGTCAATTGACCCACATTCTTGTTCTACTGGTCACTTTAGGTAGTCCTTGAGTAAGGTTTGACTTAATCCATCCTCTCTCGCGAACAAACCCTCCATCTGCAAAACGCCATGTTTCTTAAATGTGCAAAAAACGTTTTGTCTTGGGAAGCCTGTTTCTCCACAGGGTTGGGAGGAGGTTTATCGTGAGCCAACAGGGTGGAATATGAAATGAAAGTGCCCAGAGGAGCAGAGGAGGGCAGCGGAGATATCAACGGGGGTGGGTGTGGAAAGGACGGTGGGTTTGACTTTGATGCCACAGGAATGAGTTCACAGGCTCATGAGCACAGGCCTAATCGCACATGACAATATCGGCTGGTGTGCCAGTCGCACTGCATAACAACTCTGGCCGCATGTGCTGACTCGGGTGTTTGCTGATAAAGCTCTGTTTTCTAGAGTCTGCTGTATGCACTGTGACAGTGGCCCGGGACTGGACTCGCATCAGATACTAGGGCTGTAGCGATACACTTAACTCAAAATACAATTCGTTACGATACATTCAGCCAGAGATATAATATATATTCAACTTCATATCAATACAGCTTACAATGCGATATATTTAGCTCCTGATACGATATATTCAGCTCATGATACGATATATACAGTTCACGATAGATTAAATATACAGCTCACCATACAATATAAACAGCTCACCGTACGATATACATACCAGCTCCTGATACGATATATTCAGCTCACGATACGATATATACAGCTCGTGATAAAATATATACAGCTTACGATACGATATATACAGCTCACGATATGATATATACAGTTCACCATACGATATATACAGCTGATGATACAATATGTGCAGTTCACGGTACGATATATATATATACAGCTCATGATACGATATATACAGCTCACCATACGATATGTACAGTTCACGGTACGATATATATATACAGCTCATGATACGATATGTACAGCTCACCATACGATATATATACAGCTCGTGATACAATATATACAGCTTACGATACGATATATACAGCGCCTGATACGATATATACAGCTCATGATACGATATATACAGCTCACCATACGATATGTACAGTTCACGGTACGATATATATATACAGCTAATGATACGATATATACAATTCACCATACGATATGTACAGCTCATGATACAATATGTACAGTTCACGGTACGATATATATATACAGCTAATGATACGATATATACAGCTCATGATACAATATGTACAGTTCACGGTACGATATATATATACAGCTCATGATACGATATATACAGCTCACCATATGATATGTACAGTTCACGGTACGATATATATATACAGCTCATGATACGATATATACAGCTCATCATACGATATATATACAGCTCATCATACGATATATACAGCTCATCATACGATAAATTCAGCTCAATATAATATTCGATTTGATTATATTCAGGTCATAGTAAAGTAAACCTATGTCACAGTACGATACGATACACTATTCTCTTGGTAAGATTCAATACAATCTAGTTTTCTCTCAGTACGATAAATTCTGCTCACAATATGATACGATACAGTTTATCCCAATATAGTTTTCGGTCACACTGAAAAAAAATCACCTTAAAAAGCAGCTGGAGTTCGCTGTATCCTCTCGTCCTCAGTCTCTGTGGGGATCTCATTGTTCCTTCAAGATGGAAGACGTTGCCAACAAGCAGCAAGGGTTTAAATTGCGGCGCAAAAATTGACTAATAAAATACTTGAACATAGATACAGTGCTGTTAAATAATAATACGATATTGTTACACTTAAATATCAATATATCAATATTTTGCTAAACCTCTGCCACACAACCTGAACATGCTGCCTCCTCACTCTCATTATCTTAACTTTATTTTGTCAGACAATAACCAGGACGCTTTTGTTTCAGCGTTCGCTGCGCTGGTGTTGAGTCGCTTTGTTGATGCACTGCAGTGTGAGGTAGACATGTCCCCCGTGTTTGTTCGGGACACGGGTGTCCCACAAAAGGCCTGACATGGTTGCTGCTAGTTCACATTCCTCAGCAGCTCAAAGAGGACATAAACCAGTATTGTTTTTGCCAGACACTCGGCTAGATCATCAGTAATTAACACATGCATGGATCCTCGGGGAGCTTCTGTTTAGCTCCCTTTTTTTTTTTTTTTTTCACACGTGCTGTGATTTCATGTATTAGACCCAACATAAAAGAGTGAGATAATGAGATTCCGGGTCTTTTCTGCAGTTTTCCAAAGCTATTTTCACAGCTAATTCAAAGGTTAGTGCTGATAATATTGTTTTTAATTCCCCGGAGAAGGCGGCATGACAGCCGTGCTGGTGCCAGTGGTGTTAATGGGGCAGGAATGCAGGACGAGTGCTTTCCCACGCTGTTGGTTTTCTTCTGCCGGGCGCGTTTGAGACGAGGCTCTGAGCTGCCGAGGCTCGGCTAATGCAGCCAGAGTGCAGACAAATGGAAAGTGACACTTGTGTGTGTAGAATGGTATTTGTGGTGACGCTTTGACTACAGATAATAAAGTGTTTGCCCTGAGGTGATTTTGCCCGGCAAGCACCCCAGATGAAACTCACTTACTGGCGCAGGGAGATGGGAGACAAGGAGGATGGAAGGGAAAAAGAAAAAAAAGGGAAAAGAAGATCAAGAGTATTTCTATGGCTCTTAATTTAAAAGCTTCACAGGTCAGAGGAAACTATTGTGCATAATCACGACTAGAGGTCGGCGTGTTCGGTGGCAGATGCTTTTACTTCAGAGCCTTTTGATGAAAGGAATTATTGTCAAGTTGGAAATCAGGCTTGATGATGTTTCACTCTTCATCCTGTTCCTAATAATAGCACAGATTTGTTTTGTCCTTTATCAACCTTTAAAGTAATCCAAACAGTCACGCTCAGAGGAGACGGATTATCTTTACCAGAGTTTCCATTAAAACAGGGAATGTTTCAGCTGCTTGTTAAGCTTCAATGCTATATATCTTTGGCATTTAAGTTCCTTCTGAAGACATGTTATTAGATATAGTTTGTTTGTTAGGTTTACTTATGATGCAGTGATGTGTCCATGTGTTGATGGAAGTGAAATTGTCAACCCTTTAGGAAAGAGAAAGTGTATTTATCCGCTTGTTTTTAGCCTTAAAAGGACTCTGACTAAACAGATTTTTCTTTTTTATTTGAGAAAAGTATGAGTTGTACTTGTTTTGTCATGAGGAACACATTCTCTTTCCCCTAATTGTGTATTGCTTTTGTCAATTAAATCGAAAACCATTACTGTTTGCCCTCCTAAGATGTCCGTTAATGCAGGGGTTCCTCAAGGACCAGTTTGATGTCCTCATTATATTCCGGGACCAAACTTTAAAAATGCATAATAATAGCGTTTATATTTCGTTAATTTTCACTAGTATATATCAGTCTACTTAAATGAGACTCTTGATGTTTCAAAAGACACATGCTAATACTACTTGAACGAAAACGCCATCTTTTTTCGTAACATCTTTAATCATTTAACAACAACAGCAAATGCTTCAGGACCAGGGTTGAGGACCAGTGTTTTAATGTATTATAACTTCTTAAATTGTGTTTGTGTTTTTGTTTAATTTAAACCCAGAGATATATAGATGTATTATTCTTCTTATTGGACAGAATTCTTACTATTTTTCCATGTCCATCATGGATGAAGACAGTCGTCCTCTGAACACTGTCATCAGTGCACAGAGAAGTGCACAAATGATCCTCCCATGATGCAACACTAATAGACTCAGGGACTCATTCATTCCTCTTGCTATTAGACTGTTTAATTCTGAGTTTGAAGGCAGGAGTGGAGTGAAAAGATGAGATCTTTGTATCCTTTATCTTTCTCGCACTTTCTTTTTAGTTTAGTTTAGTTTAGTTTATTTATTTAAAAGGACAATGAACAGTTACATTTAAAAGATGGCTGCACCAGATTTAGCACAATGCTACTTTCCATCTGTAGTCCTCAAATATCAAATAAAATGTATTGCACTTTGTTCTTGTATTTGTTTCATGAATCTATGTTGCTGTGTGCTGGAAAAACAATTTCGCGAAGTAGACCTCCAGAGGGATCAATAAAGTGTATCTATCCATCCATCTATGTTAGCATCCCACTTGTGATACCATATGTCCAAAAAATCTCAATGTTATTAAACCTACAGACAAAATTGTACCTGGTTATTAATCAATCATAGAAGCAGCAGATATTTACTTATATTGTGTATTCATTATAGTCGACAAGAAACATTTCTTGTCGTGAATCTAATTAAAAGGGAGAAGATGTAATTAACCCCAAAGGTTTGATGAGAGCAGCAATAATGTAGCGTCTGTAGCGCTAGTAAAGTCATGGTTCATTTCTCCTCGTGGTTTGTGATCAGTTTAATGTTCATGCTTTAATGTTACTTTGGATCAACAATAACATTTTCAAATCTAATAAACATCATGTGTGTCACCGACGCTAAGAAGACCCGTTTTGATATTGACCGGCGTATTGACGACGCTGGATGTTAATTAAATGTCAGCAGAATCCTCGGGTGGGTCGCGCACACGAAGGGGTCCTTCAGGATCAATCACGGCTCCGTAACTCCCGCCTCGGCCCATAAAAGCCCAGTCTGTCAGGAGGAGAACATGAGGTTGCCACATCAAAACCCGCTCATTAATTTCCGCCGCCGATCCGGTAACATCTGGCCTCGGAGATAAATTTCTAATGAGGAAACGTAAACATTGTGGCGAGCCAGCGCCGTGGCGTTCGCACATCTCATCAAAAGAAACCCGGCTTGACCTGATTAGTCCGTCATGCAAATAGTCCGTGCAAAAATAGGATTCCGGACCAGATTTATATCCCTCCGCTTTAGTGATACCTGCCTTCTTTCGCCGCGATCTGGCTGACTGCACGCCGCCATCTGTGAGAAGAGGAAGCCCAAGTCACCCCCCGACCCGGGTCTTCCTCCCATCTGCCTGTGCAGGAATAGATCAATGAGATTGGATTTGACGAAATGAAAGATTAGTTTCAGGGAGTTTTTGTCCCAAGTTTTTTTTGGGGAAAATCTCATTTAATGATTGAATCCATTTCTCTGACACGATGCCACGTCTGCGTGCCGGGCTCGGATCAGTGCCGGAAAGGTGTCGTTACGGTGAAACATGGCGTCAGGTTAGAAGAGCCATATGTCCCTGCAATATGGCCGACTCACTTGAAGGTGGAGCTCAAGAAGATTTACTTTCTCACGTTAAGCGCAGAGAAGTGCATTGAATTCATGCTTTGTGTAACTACTCTCGAAACCAGTCTTTGCATATAGAATGGATTTGATCCAGAAGTAAACACATTAATTTCATAGAAATGGCTACAGTTTATTTGAACAATAATTACATTAAAATAGGTAAAACTGATAAAACAAGCAATAATTGTTTTATGGGAATTATAACATGATCTTTTTGACAGTATTTCATTTTAAAGTGGTATAGATGTGTTAAGTTTGACGACTATTTAAAGATCTGAACATAAGGAAGGACATTTATAGAAAGACCATAAATGACTCTTTTTATATCTGACAAAGAAGTCGCTCTGTTCAGCGTTTGAAAGCAGTAGCTTCGCAGTATTGTGCGATAGAATACTGCCCGAGGCAGAAACCTCAATAGAACGAGAGACATCTATTCATAATAGCGTTGGAAGGCTCTGGAAGCGGATGTTAAGTGATTATATAATATCTTAAGACATTTTTATTTGTTCAGGCTTTTCCTTGATTTTCTCGAACTCCTGTTGTGTTATCAGTGTTATCTTGATCTTTAAAGTATATACTTTATTGAATATTGTTTTGATTGTTTAAGCGCTTTGTGACCCTGGTCTGGAAAAGCGCTATACAAATAAAAATGACTTACTTACTTATATTATAGACACCGTTTTATCTAACATGATTTACAACTGCAGAATCTAAACTATCTCAGTATGTACAGCGTTGATTTAAAAAGAACATTTTTATGCTCGAGCCCTACCTGTAAACAAAAAAAACTTGTTTCTGTCCACTATCTTCCAATTATCTAAGTCAATGTGATCACAAAGCTAATTGCTAATGACGACCCACCCAGCTAAAATCATCCATTTCCTTACAATTCCAAAGGGATGTTTTGAAGGTGCAAGTGTAAATTCACACGAAGCACTTCCAAGATCGACTTTTCCTTAGCACTTACAAAGACGACCGGAGACATATTGTTAGCGCTTTTACCGGCCGTGTAAATGGAGCACTTCAACACTAAAACCAGGGGGAAACAGCACAGGCGAAAAGCTAACCGTTCTAGCTATTGCTGCAACAAACGAGTGATAAAACGTGCATTTTACTTTTTTTTTTTCTCCAAGTGCTGACTTTTTGAATGCTTCTGAAGCTGTGGTTAAGAATGGTGTATTTTTAAAGTGGTGTTGGCGGTCACACGCTGGGATAATGAATATGCTGAGGCTAAGTTGTCTTGTGCAGATGCAGGGTGGAGTGAGGTGACAACAAAACACCAGCGTTTGTTTAAAGATTATGATGACACAAGCAGCTGCAAAAAAAAACGCAGGCGGCTCTATCCTCGGAGAAATCGTGGCGGTTTGATTTTTATCTTTGCAATTATAGATAGCGAAAGCCCGGGAAATAATTGCCTTGTATTTTTTTTTTTTTTCGGCTGCTTTGTTAGATGGAAAAAAAAAATCAAGCCTAAGTTGAACAGAGGGAGACGAGCGTTCCTAAAAGTGGCTTTTTCTGATATCAAGCGAGCAGCAGGGTTTCTTCATGTGCACTCGAATTGATTAGTACTTTGACTGAAGGCATATTCAACATGTCTGCCCCCCTGTGAGGCGGCTCCACTCTGTTGATCACCGCCTCATACATGTGCTTCCTCCGCTCTCTCCGGGCTCCTCGGGAAGCTCCTGTGGGGCATCCACGCTTTGATTGACTGGCGGCCGAGTCGACAGGACACCTCTATTATTATCATCTCCACCTCGGCGGAGGGGCGGGGCCCATGTCCAGGGGGTCCGGCCGACAGCCCCTGCTTTGTGCGGCTGATAGTCAATTAGAGACGGCGCTCCGCCGGAGACGAATGGGGATGTAGGGTTAATTGCGGAGGACCAAACAGCTGGCTGTATCAGGGCCCATTGTGTTTGCGGTAGTTGTCACGGCAATTGAGGCCCAGGCTGTAATCGCTGACTAATCAGGCCTGTGCCAGATGACACCTCCATTAGCACAAGGCAGGTATTGTTGAGGAGACTCTTGTCTGTCCTTGCACCGCGGAGAGCGTCATACAACCAGCGTCCTTCTTTTTTTCACAAAACATATATTATCTTCTCAGGTCCTCTCCCCATTTCTGGACCGTTCACGGAACTCAATCTGCAATCTTTTGACAAGCCAGCGCTTCTCGATAGCGAGCGTGATCGACTAAATGATTCTGCGTCTGGATGCTGTCGGGATTGATTTGAGTCGTGGTGTTTAAAAAATGTTCCGACATTTACATCAATGAGGTTCATTGAGTGGTTGACAGGGTTTGATATTTATGGAGGACTTTTGAAGAAGACGTGACAGACGCATCAGTCTTTTTGCACTTTTGTGTGCGTTGTTGTTGTTGTTGTTGTTGATGATGCTCTGTGAGTGATAGCGACACATTTATGTATAGTTTCTTCTGCACACTTATTAAACTCATAGTCATCATCTTAAAATATCCCTCAGTGTTTAAGTTACCCCTTTTACTGTGGAACTACTAGTTACTCCTTAAAATGTCAACTGCAGGCTATATTCTGAAGCTAACTTGCTATTTAGGTAAAAAAACAAACAAAATACAACACAATACATTGCTAATGTAGAAAATACCTCTCATTAAAACACATTACATGTGGCTTGACATTTTGTTATAGAGGTTATTTGGTCAAAATAACAAAAAACATTACTTTTATGAGTGTTTTCCTTATATGTTTATAGCTCATTTTGTCGGGGTCAGGATTAACCATCTTGATCCATTAATATTTTGAAGAATTCATCATTTCCCACAGTGGAGAAATCTACCTATTTTGTTTGCATCTCTTAGTGCAAGTGAGTTCTGATACCTGATGCTATTGAACGTCTATCTTGAACTATATAATGTAGATATAATACATAAAATACTGCATAAAATACATTACAAAACAGTTAAGCACATTAATTCATTTTCTATGCCGCTTAATCTCTTATAGCGGTTGCAGGGTTTGGGGCTTATCCCAGTTTCTTCAGGCGAGAGGCGGGGGACACCCTGGAGAGGACACCAGGCTGTCACAGGGCACACAAAGACACACAACCATTCAAACACACACTCATACCTACGGACAATATCCACAAAGTTCCCAATAAACCTGGTGACAAATTTAATATTTTTTTTATACAAATGTATATTTCAACTCGGGCACATTTGTAGGTCATGATATCAACATGAACATTTATCTAACTGGATATGAAACAACCATTAGAACGGCCACATAAAATGACTTGGCAGGCTTCGGACCCCGGGGGCCCCGAATGAAGCACATGTAGCAGCGGGAGAGGACGCCACGCCAACTCGTCACTCGTCTCTTCATACTTCCTCTTCACATGTCAGGATAGTCGAATTCGAAACCAAAACAATTGTTCTGTCCAGCATGTGTTAAACCTTGATAGTGGAAGATAAATAAAATGTTTTGGGGAACTTCTATGAACTTGTAGGTGGGGAGCGTCAACCTTTGATCCGCGAGAACGCCAGCTAGCTAGGCGCGACCTGCAGTGACCCTGGCACAGTTTTGTTTTGTCCACGGTTCTTCTCCTTTCCTCTGTTGGTTTTAATCTTGACCACGGTTAAAACGGAAATCTCGCCCGGTCAGAAAAACAAACCCGCCCGCTCGCAGATGAACATGTGATCAAAGGCGCTGGTTAAGTGGAGATACAAGCTTTTTTTCGCAGAAGTGACTGAGAAACGTTGCTTTTTGATGTGCCGAAGCCGTTCCTCCGCTAATAAGTGGAAAAACTTCTTCGACCTGCTCT
Organism: Callionymus lyra; assembly: GCF_982586985.1. Taxonomy (NCBI): domain Eukaryota; kingdom Metazoa; phylum Chordata; class Actinopteri; order Syngnathiformes; family Callionymidae; genus Callionymus; species Callionymus lyra. The sequence goes on along the minus strand of NC_141818.1, from coordinate 11,450,120 downwards.
GATAAATGAGCGAGGGCATCTGAGGCGCTCCTTCTCTGATTTTTTCTTATTCATTTTCAAACCTCCCCCCCCTGATTAATAGGCAGAGCTTTTCTGGTGGTCCTTTGAATGTGGCGGTTTCTTCTTCTCTTCCTCCCATCACACCTCCAGCTCCTCACACACTCCTGTAATCTCGCTGTCGGGGCGCTCGCTTCATGTGATCAACACAATTTGACCTCTCACTCGGAGGGAGTGTGAAGAATATAATGGATTTTTTACAGTCTAATCTAACCAGTTCCCTCTTTATTGCTGTTTGGTACCCAGCGGACCTCGTCTTCGCCAGGCCTCTCCCCCTCCCCCCGCCTTCCTCACACCAAGAAAATTAGTTCATCAGGATTGGAAATGGGCCGCTAGCTAATTAAAGGAGTGTTAATTGAGTGTTCAGAATTTGGTAGCCCCCGTCTCCACACACACACACACACACACACACACACACACACACACACACACACACACACACTCGTGTCGTGACAGCGCCCCGGGTACGCCAAGGACGTCGTGCTCGGGGAGTTTCACGCCAATCAAAAAAAAAATGAGGAGAGAAGGCGTCCTCCCGACCGGAATAGGATTTTCTAGATCATATCGTGGCCTACTGCGGATTCGTCCGCCCGCCATGTTATCCCGTCCTAGCGCCCGCTATCTCCACCCACTGGAGAGAGGAGCAAAGCGCAGATAGCCCCGGCGCCTGCATGCGTGGCGCTAATGAGGGTTGGCATTTAGAGATGTGCTGCTCTGACACATGGGCATTGTGTACCAGGAAACCGGATTATTAAGGAACGAAGGTCAGCACATTAATTGCCTTCCGTCCAACTCTCTCCAACACCCTGAACTCTTCTGGAAAACTTTTATCTCGCCCTGTTTCTTTTTGGAGCATCTCAAGTTTTCTCCAATTCAAAATGGATTCCTGTTTGCTATAAGCTGTTTTCACGAGCTCGTCTCAGGAAAGGAAAACACATTCTTTCCATCCTCGGGGGGAATAATTAATCCTTACAAGGCTGTCGCATGTCGAAATGAAGCGAGTGTGAAGCATTTAGCCCAGGAGGCATCGCAGGCTGTCGCCGCACAGGCACCTGTTGTTGTCCCTGCCCTACATTTCATGAGCAAGAGGATAACAACATGCTCCGCTGGCAGATGAGACACACCGTCGCAGATACAGATGCCACAGTCTATAGGCAATGTTTAAAAAAAAAAAAAAAAAAAGGGTCTAATTTCTGTTTTCATGCATTGTGCCCACGATCTGAGAGTGTGCACAGGTGCATGAACCCCCCCCCCCCCACACACACTGTACCAGAAAGGTGAAGGAACAAAAGAGCGACTACTGTCTAGCTCTCAGGATGTTTATCAGGCCGGGCCATCTGTGTGCCGCTTGCGCTTAGCTGTGATCTACAGCCGCCTAAACCAATAAGTTGCAGAGTGGCAGCCTTTAAAAAAAGCCGGCGCCTCCTTCACCCTCAGTTATAGACTTACCAGCGTGGCCGTGAACGATGCGCAGAGAGACCTGGCACATCAAACACAAAGTGATGCTCGGAGTGAAATATTTTTTCTCGCAGTAATCAACTTTGCCATAGAGTTTATACCATGCAAGAGTTTTTTTTTAAATTTAAATAGGGAGAAGCTTGAATCACAAGCATCCAGATGCTCATTTGCCTCCTCCTCCTCTTCTTTTTTTGCTTTATGCCTGTGGGTTCTAATAACCGGAAGCCTTTGTGGAGCTGAGATGGGTTTTGTAGGCCTGAAAGGCCTCTAATCCCTGTGGCCTGTGAAGTGTGAAACCCTTTGATGCCAGGTTGGTGTGCCAAAGGCTCTGCCTATTGACAAACAAGGGGCCGAGCTGGAAAAAAGACGGAGAAAGACAGTTTTTTTCCTCTCCTTCAGAAGAAATGCATGCTCAGGCGAGAAAAATATGGATTCAGCCACCGAGAAGGGAGAAGTATTCGCTGTCCTTTAATGAATTCGATGGCGGGTTTTCAAGCGTTTTCCATGGTGTGGCGGTAATTAGGAGGCATTGATGGACATATTGCAGCGATGAGAGGGCGGAGGGCACGGAACCCTCGTGCGCCCCGGAAAGCCAAGTATCTCCCTCATTTACGCCGTGTGATGATCAAAGGTGTTTTCAGGCCCGTGTGTGGGTAAAAAGAAAAAAAAGATCAGAAAACAACATTGCCATTCCACTTACATGCAGACCAGCACTGTGCCTTGAGTGTTTTCCCCTCTTCCAAAGCAAATGAAACGAGTCCTCCGTCAGTTTCCAAATGTCAGAACATCAAAGCAAAAGTCACTGCTGTCACAGGATGAGCGGTGCCTTTGGAAAAGGTTGGTTTGATCTCACATGGGCTGGTCTGGCGCACTCGGAGGGGCCCATTAGCGAGGCACGGTTCACGTAAACATTCGTCTAAATTAGTCGACCAATTAGATTAGATCAGCGTCGGACGCTAGGTTTGCTCTTTTGGAAGAGAGTCATTGGACAGTTGTTGTGAATCGTCAAATAAAAAGTACAAAGAAGACAGATATTCTGGAGGTTTTAACATGGAATTCAATGTTGAGCTAACAAATTGAAGATGGATGTCATTAAAATCTCATCTTTACGTTGGAATTAACAGTAGCAACAGAAACATTGATTCCTGTCTTCACCACTTAAAGGTTGATCTCAACATGAATACACAACACATGTCACCCCAAAACAATATTTTTAGGGAACTATTATGTAGTGATTTTGGTAGACGGTGGGAGTCTCTCATTTAAATTTATATATAACTTTTTTTCAAAGTAAACTACACTGTGTTAAAGAAAAATAACTTAGTTTCCACTCAATTTTGCCAACGTTTTCTTTGTCTTGTCCTTTCTATTCATTCTTCTTTCATTCATAATTGCATTATTGTTCCATATTTTCTATTCAAATGGCATTATTGTGGATAAAAAAAATACACTGTTGATTGATTCCTACGACAGTCTCCAAAATAGTCAATAATCTCTTTGGTTCTTCATCGCCTCGCTCATGTAGCATCAAAAAAAAAATATCATTAGATTCAGAAGATTTAAAAGATTCAGTAGCTTTGATTTCATACTGACAGGAAATTACACAGCGAACATATATGAGCATTTCTAGGGAGATAAAGTACAAACAGACAGGATAATAAACAAGGCAACCTTGTGCTAGCTTGTTAGCATGATGCTAACAATCACATCAGTGTGCTAATGTTTTTAGCATTCTTGATTTTCTGAATCAGGTTCATATTAAAATTTGAAAAATAAAAAAGTTATTGAAACAAGTCTTAAAGCTAAACAAAAATACAATTTTACTAACAATTGCACTATATTTCATGTTTTTCCATGTTTTGTTTTGGTCGGATTAAGTTTTGATTGACAGTACTACATGAAAGTCTTCAGTCTCCACTTCCACAAACAAAAATGTGAGGCCATTTCACGAACGACTTCTTCGAATTAGTTTTCAATTGTCAAGGAAATGAAGTGAGTCGTCACAGTCGGTGGGACTCTCGGGGTTGCCAAGACGTTTGCTGACGCCACAAGATTCCTGCCTCCATTTTGTTAGCTTTTGCATAAAAATGACATTTTCCAGAAGAGGTTGCAAGTCATTTGCCGCAGCTGATATATTGCTTGTAAATTGAGTCCTCGCCCACCCTGGCTCCTCGCGAACGCACACACATGCACACGCACACACTTTTTGTTGCACCGAGCTAAGTAGCCATGAAATTGCATGAATAATGTCGTTTAAATCCAATCTCACCGTGGCCCCTCACCTCCGTGCCCGGGCCCCCAAACAATGACACATGGTGGGGTTTTTAGAAAATTGCCATTTTCCTGTTTGCCACCTCAATTCACAATGGCCAAGTGTTGGCTCATTGAGCGAGGAACATTGCTATTCTCACTTGCTGCCTTTGCTGCTGAATTGAATTTTCGGGATTGGAGTGGATTCATTTTTTGCAATGAGAGCAGAGCATTTACATGTGCATTTACATTTCAATCTCGGTAATGGAGGGCCGTACCTGCCCGTCATTCTGTTCTAGCATGAGTTACATTCTAGTGAAGTACGTGTCAAATCAGGTCACGTTTCCAGTCGCACAAGATGGAGATAAGAAGAAATATCTGGTAACGTTAACCAGGGAATTGTTTGATTCCGTCTTGTTAAGTCGCTGCGAATTCATTTCATGTGTAAACTGTTTGATGAGGGGCGTCAGTGGCCGCTCTCCTCCATCGCAGTTAAACAGGTCTTTATCTCATCCCTTTTTTTTTCTCTCACCATCCAAACTTAACCTAATTCAATGCTAAAGAGACTCTGGATTAATTTCACAATGCTCCGATTTAACAGCGCCTAAGGTACTAGGCTTTGACAGAATGAGTTTTTTAAAAGATCCATTTGTCTAGGGATGAACTTCAACTGGAGGGAGTGAAAAGAAGATGGAAGGAATAGCTTAAGCGAAAGCAGCAGAGGGATGGAAATTGGATTTTTGTTCCAACGTTTCCTAAACTGGGAGATTGTTGAAGGTCGCGATGAGATTTGAAGTGAGCCAGTGAGGAAGATGCATCGTTGTTATCCTCGTCTTTCAGGTCATACTAATTTATTTTTTAAATATTCCTACTAGTATCACGATACAGGGGCTACGTTACCATATATTGCTATTTATTGCGATACTGTACGAACGACAATATATTGTGTTTTTTAATAAAAACGCTCATAAAAACGGTCATAGCATAGTTTACACATATATTTTTCTATCTTAGTTTGTATTTCAAAGGAGAAGAAATACAAGCAAAAACTAGTGAATATTTGCACGTTAATTGTCCATAAACATATCAATACAGTTCTGTTGAATATTAATGCGATATTGTGGGAAGTTTAGATATTTAAGTGAATGGATATTTTTTACACCCCTAGTTCCTACACATCCTGTCCTTCTACCTCCAAGCAATCATTTGACTCACGTTTTACTGCTTGTCTTTCAGGTGACCTGGTGGTCCCGACGCACTCCCCCCGCTATCCAAGCGCAGCGGACCTGGATGCCTACGCTCAGAAGACTGCCAACAACCCCCTGTCCATCAAGATATTCCCCACTAATATCAGGGTCCCCCAGCACAAGCACCTTAACCGGACTGTGAATGGATACGACACCACCGGCCAGCGCTACGCCCCCTACCCGCACCTCCACACCGGGGGCTACAACGGCCTCCTCGCTATCTTCAAGGCCTGTGCTTCGTCGTCACCATCGTTAACCTCCACCTTCGTCCCTTCAAAAGGGGTCCTCAAGAACTCAGAAGGCAGACGGACTAAGCTCTCTCCAGCCCACAAAGCTGTCGCACCGTACCCACCCCCATGTAATAGCACTTTAGCTAATGGCCATGGCCAAGCGGTATTCCACACTGGGCCTTCAAAGCCTCCCGAAGGCCCCGGGTTGTCGGTTCCTCCCAACGTCACTGTAGCTGGCTCAGTGATTCCAGTAACCGGAGGTCGTGGCCTGACCCTCCCCGCACAGTCCAACCTCCCTTCGATCCAGAGCATCATCTACCAGATCAACCAGCATTGCCAGGCGCAGGCTCTGCAGCAGGTATGTCAGGGGTCCGCCGCCGTACCCTCAAACTCCAGCCCCTCCAAACAGACCACGACCGTCATGGGGATCTCCTCCAGCTCCTCGGGCGGAGGGTACGTGGTGGGCGTGGGTCCGCAGGCCAACATGGTGTACGCGGGTCACGGCATCCCGGCTCAGAGTGCGGAATCGATGAAGGCCGGCGTGTACACGGACAGTATGGACTACATTCTCTGGCAGAAGCAGCAGCAGCAGCAGCAACAACAACAGGCCGTGCTCCGCATGTACAGCGGAGGCAGCGGCGGCGGCGGCGTGATCAGCAAGTCCCCCGAAACATGTATCCCGGGCGGAGGTATCATGGCCGCGCAGGTTTCCTCGTCCTCCTCCAGACCTTACCACCTGACGGCCAGCGCGAGCGGCAGCGGCCTGGACAAGGTCAGCTCGTCCCCCTTGAACTGCGTGGGCATGCACGGGAACTTCTCCGTGGGCCAGTACTTCGCGCCGCCGTGGAACAGCGTGCTGGTGACGCCCGACAGTGACTGCTACAACCCCCAGGAGCTCATGGGCACGTCGGCGGGCGGGGGCGGCGGGGGGCCGGCCACGGCGCACCGAGAGATGGGCTACCCTCACCCGCACCACCACCCCTACCACCACCACCACCACCACCACCCGCACCACCACCACCCCGCCATGGACAGCGGGGGGTTCTGCTGCAGCCTCCCCAGCAAGAGCATGTGCAACACGTCGGTGCTGAGCAGCAGCCTGCAGTCTCTGGAGTACCTAATCAACGACATCCACCCTCCCTGCATCAAGGAGCAGATGCTCGGCAAAGGCTACGAGACTGTGTCTGTACCGCGGCTGCTCGACCACCAGCATGCACACATCCGCCTCCCTGTTTACAGATAGATGGGGCAGGGAACGAGCAGAGAGAGAATCAAGATGTTCATTTTTTTGGAATCAAAGTTTAATAAAGACATGTTTTTTTGGGGTTTTTTTTCCAGGGGATTTGTGGAGAAGTGGCACTGCTTTAACTCGGTCGAGATCAGTTGTTATGTGCTGTGTTACTGGCGGTATCGACCCAGGGGGGCTGTGTGGATCCCACACATGCGAGGGATGGAGGGGGGTGTTGTGAGTTCCAGTGGGAGTGAAAAAGGGATTTCAAGATTCTCCAGATGTTCCAACGTGTGGTTTGCCAATAGGAATTTCAGATTGATTTTATTTTACGCTTCTTTTTTTTCATTTTTTTTTCATTGTTGTTGTTTTAATTGCTTGAACATTTTCGGACGAGAATCAGAAAGAGTGAGACGCCACATGACCCCAACCCCCCAAACCCACCCCCTTACTGATGCTTAATATGAAGCTACTGTGTAGGTTGTCACTGAAGCGGCCTTGAAAGGCCAAAGGTTTAGGGCTGGACACACACACGGACACACACACACACACACACAGACACACACACACACACACACACACACACACACACAGGCGAGTGGACTGACACGTGACAATAACAGTGATAAGCAGTACTGTGGTGGTAAAGAGTGAGGAGTAGTACATCATAGTTAATATTGATGTTAAAAGTTTGATACATAAATTGCACTGCTTAAATCTTCTTAACCTTGAGGTTTGGAATTGGGTAGTTTGGTTATAATATATTTAAAAAAAAAAAAACTTGAAAAACTTGAACCTATTTTTGTTGTTTTATATATTTGTAGGTATATTATATGCATTGGCTGCTACTGGGAAGTGTCTGAAATGTTTTATTTGATTTTTTTCATTTTTTGTTTGATTTTAACTACTCTTCTCTAAGCCAGTGTGCGGCGTCATGGACGCCGTCGGGTTCTACGAGAGTTTTTCTTTTCTTTTTTTTTTCTTTCTCCTAACCAACACTGGAATTTACAATAAATCTTGAATTATTGAAAATCTTGCTTATTTAAAGAAAAAAAAAAAATCTTGTCAATAAATACAAGAAACAGAAATGTTACAATGAAGAATGTGACTCATAGGTTATCGCTGTAACCTTACATGTATGTTTATGTGTGTATGTTGCTGAGTGCATGTGTGCATTTTTTCTAGTTTATGTTCCTCAAAATCCTCAGACTTTTTTTCTTTTTTTTTTTCTTCTGATTCCGAATTTTCTGATTCAGCGTAAGAACCATATCTGCTGTGTACAGGAGATGGTACCGACATCTCTCCTTGATGGACTCTCAAGTCCCAGTCGCAGCAGAGAAAGAGATGAAAAGAAATCCCTTATTCCGGGGCGAATGCTAATTCCTAATCCTGCAAATAAAAAAAAGAAAACAATCATGGCCTCTCCTGTGGCATCACATGAATTAAGACGAGGGTCAGCGCCCTTTTCCTTGTTCACTGTAGCCGCTGGTCTGGACACATTTAGCCCGCGCCGGTCTTAACTTGATGATTCAGAGCAGTGAAATATTTATCATGACTGTGAGATTCCCTTGAATGTACTGCACTTAAAAATCCTGGGATGTTTTATTGCCTTGTGTGATTCAAGTGAAAGAGGAAGAATTGGATCAGTGCAGCAGTCCTCTGGTCTTAAATTAGCATTTCTTTTGTCAGACCAATTTCAATGGTAAATTGAATTTATTAACCAGAGAGAGAGACGGGGTTGTGGGGCGGGTGGGGTTGGAGGGCGGGGTGGGCAGGGTTGAGGAGAAATACTGGCATCAGTCAAGATTTATGAAGTGCAATTATTATAACTGTATTAACATTTTTTCCTCTGAGCTTACACCAAAAAAAAATGTAAACTACAGTTGTCAATACATTCCCAATGTACCACATCCCTGATCCCTACTATTCTTTTTGTTTTGAGGTGTAAAATAAATTTCTTTAAGAATAACCTGTGACGCCACGGTCTGTTTTTGTTGTTCTTTTCGGAAGCCCTTTGTGTCTTAACTATTGCCATTTGAATCACTGGTGAGTGAAGGTGTTTGTATTTGACATTTTAAATACATTTATAATGTTGTAGGATGAGTGGTAAAAACTTTTTTTATGATATAATCTAACTGTCCATTAGCATTCATGATTGGATTTCAACGTAACTTTACCAACCAAAAACAATGCTAGAGATGACTGAGCTCCTGTGTTTTTGGAGTTTTTCGTTGTTAGATGGAATCAACAGGCTTCTAGTTTCAGCATTGATTCTAAACTTAGGACAAAAACAATGCATTTCCTGTTTTGCCCAATGTGTGCATGCTACGCTAATTGATTAGCTCTTTAGCCAAACCTGAAAATACTTGATAGAAATTTAATTATAAATAAGGAATAATGAAAGATAATCACACATTCTTGCTGCGTAGTTGATGCAAACTCGCTCGTTTTTTATCTTTGGCTTCTTCTACAGTACAAGTGCTTTAATAGTTAACCTGAATTTCATAAATCCAAACATACGAACCGTTTTACTCAATTCCAATACAGCGGCAGGTTGAGTATAATTCTGAGCTGACATCAGGAAAACTAAACATTTGCTTCGTCCAGTTTTACATTTAACCCTTTATATGACAACTGCACCTTTAATATTCATTGGACCTGACCTTCAAAAAAATCCAACCAATTAACCTCAACCATACAATACATATATATATATATATATATATATAAATATGAATTTTGCAGATGCTTTTCCCCAAAGCAACCTATGACAATTATGATGCACACTGATGGCAGTAGGCTGAGACGCAGCTCCCCTTCAGGAGCCATCAGGGTTAAGTGTCTTGCTCAGGGACACAATCTATTTCCTGAACTGGGATTGAACTCTACAGTCTTAACTGCATAGTGTGTTTGATATTTATTTATATATACAGAAACTGTAATCTTTTCATAAAAAATTGATTGTTTTTTTAAAAAAGAAACCTGTGAAAGACTTTCACTGGACCCGTTTTTCATTAAACCTCCTTCCCTCCGATGGTGTTTGCTTAGATGCCGGTGTCTCCCGAGATTCTGGGAATCTGAAGCCCCCCCCTCGCTTTAAATTTGCACCGTAAGCCTCCTTAACATTCCGGCCCTTTTTTTTCCATGTTGTTTCAACAGCTTTAATACCCGCCACCGTCTGATTCCAGCACATTTCCTGTCTTGTAGAAATATTTTGACAGATTTGCAGATACATCCCGTCCCTAAAATCCCCTCCCGTTTTTGGCTTCTGCATCCGAAGCATTAAACCCTGTCACATGACGTCGGAGTCAAGAGGAGACACTTGAGGCAGTGGAAGTTTTCTGGTGTCTGGCCCCTCCAGAGGAAGGTCCACCCGGTCTGATCGACTAATGGGAATATTGGGTGACGGCCGTCTGTGTGCCGGAGAGTCTTCTCTCTATAGGCTTGAAATTAAATCTTGGTTAAGAGTTCAAACAGTAAAGCGTGTATTCTTGGCACAATTACTGTTGCTGGTACCGCTTTGTTCTACCGTCCAGGCTCCCAAAAGTCTGCCCTTCCCTTCCCGCCCCCCCACATTACCGTGATCCTATTGATGGGAAGCATCTTAGTCCTGTAACTCGGACCCATTCCGGCGATTCCCGATTTGGACAATAGATGCTTAGCCCATATTAGGATAATAGAATTAAATTGGAAATAGATTTGTGGCCGAGGCTGATCCATGCGCTGCTCACTCAGCCACGCAGGCGGAGTGGCATATGGCGTGTCATTATACAAGCCCGTCCTCCCCCCCCGGTCCAGGGCCAACAGGGTTCATCAGTATTTAAACAAACTGAAGGTTAGGCCTCGCTGGTGCTTGGAGGGGAGGACAGAGAGAGAGAGAGAGGGGGAGAGGGGGAGAGTCTCAGAGGCCCTCGGCGGCTCACCATGCCACCGAGGCTCAGAGACCTGCTCTGAAAATCTGCCCCGTGTTTGATGGAGGGGATTTGTTTTCTGCTGGATTATATATGGCTGCTCCCCTGCCCGGCTGAGAGGCCACTGCAATGTGACAGATCCCTGCAGAGGAGAGAGGGAGGGCGAGATAGAGGGAGGGATTTTTGGGGGGGTCAAAGAAGCCTGGAAGCATCAGTGATCAAGATCATTGTTTCTGCTGGAGGTGAAGCCTCTGGTTTCATAATAACGCTCCTCCCATGATGCAACACTAATAGACTCAGGGACTCTATCTATTCCTATTCCTCAAGCTATTTGAGTTATTTCCTTTCGATCTATGCTCTTTATTTAAGACGTTTCCATTTGTTCAGGTTTTTCCTTGATTTTCTGGAACTCCTGTTGTGTTATCAGTTGTATCTCGACCTTTAAAGTATATACTTTATTGAATATTGTTTTGATTGTTTAAGCGCTTTGTGACCCTGGTCTGGAAAAGCGCTATACAAATAAAAATGACTTACTTACTTACTTACTATGTTCTATATTTTGATCTTTGTTCTTTATACTTGCCCTTAGTTCTTTTGTTTGCACTTTGTTCTTGTTCTATTTCTATAGGTCTTGCTGTGAATCTAATTAATGAAATCCATCTATCCATCTATTGAACTCACCGTTCTCGTCGAAAATACTGTTTTTCTGGAGCAGATCTGGAGGCGGTCTCGGGCTGGATCTATAAGACTATTGACTCACAAGGGATGACCTCGGGCCGGCGTGGAGGGGAATTGACTTACGTGGTTTGTAAATATCCCTCGGTAAATCCCAATAAGTCCATGAAGACCTTTTACCTGGTGCAAAAGGTTCTGGTTGCGCGTTAGGCAACAAGACCGGGGGGGAGAAGTCGGGGTCGCCGTCGCAGGAGGGGAAAATAACAGCAGCTGTCTGCTCCGTGGAGTCTTGGCTCTAGGTCTCACACAGATGACATATAGGAGGAGGTCTGGTCAGTGGTGTCCCCTGGCTGCCCTTGCACCCCGCAAGAGGTCTTAGGAATCACTCTGTAGTCCAGGCTGTCGTCGATGAATCCATCGAGGAAGCCGAACACGCGGTGTTGAACGCCAGCAGAAATATGAAACGCAATCTACATTTTTATTTTAATGTTTCATGAAGAGCAACAAAGAGTCAAATCTGGCTCTTGTTCCACAGGCTCAACCTCAGTGCTTTTGGCCTCCAGCGTTGTTATTTCCTCGCCTCCGCTTCAAACGTTCAACAGTTTTAGGATTCAATCTACATAAAAGTCTGGGGATTTTGCTTTTTTTTCCTCCTGTTTCCGTGTCTCTGTTTGTATGGCTCAGATTGTTCCCGTGGTTTTTCCCCGACTCTTCTCAAACGCTGCCGACGCTGCCAAAGTCTGAGGGTGCTCCAACCTTGAGAAAATAATATATATGGAAATGGGAAATCTATAAAGCATCTCTTTTATTGTTCTCCCTGCAGTCTTGTGTTTATGTTTAAATGATTTTGTCTCCTCAGGATGGGGGGAAAAAAAACTAGATTTTTTTTTCTGAAACAATAATATAAGTCATAGATTTTGAAATAACAAGTCTTGATATGAAAGGAGAAGCTGTGAAAATCCTTTTAGCCGTCGGGTTTTTCAACTTCTGAATGTGCCCAAAGCCGAGCATCAAAGTAATTGCTTACTTTCTCTCCTGCTCCAGTCCGGCAATTTCCTCCTAATCTCCCCACTACCATCATCTTCAATTTGCTGAAACTGCCACCGTTCCCCCTGCATCCCTGGGCCAGATCTTTTTTTCCGCCTGTTCCCTGCTTCTTGTCAATCTCAGGTCTTGATTCCATGTAGATGTTGGGTTGTTCCCTCGTCTCTGTCTTTGTTCTACATAAGTAAATAAAGCCGATGACCTCTCTGCGTGTCCTGTGGCTATACTGGTGCAGCACTAAGTCTTCCCGCCGCCCCCTCTTCTTCTGACTGTAAACAACCTCTTAAACAATTTTAAAGACGTCCACGACGTGATGAAGGTTAAGCATATTAGACTTAGGAGCCTCTCGGCACAATCGCTGCCATATGTTTGTGTCTTCTATCCCGCCTGACCTTTCGCCATCTTTGAGGTCATGCTATAGTTGTATTATGAATCTTAACAAGCGTTGTTTTTCAATTTTAAACAAAACAAGATATTGTCGGTAAAATGAGCAAAAAAGCCAGTAATAACAGCCATAAAAAGTTAACATATACAGGCAATAACTTTACATATATTTTTGCTAAACTGCTCATACAAGCTACATTGCTACGCTAACTGTTGGTTAAAATGCTAATGGGAGTTCACTGTGTTAGCAGAGCTAAACTCAAAAGTAGATTTTAGTTTTGTCTTTTAAACACTTAGTTTAATCTTAAGAAAGTTCCAGCAAAAATATTTTAACATCATGCTTCTTGCTATGGTGCTATAAAATAGGGATTTAAAAAACTATACCCAACAAATACAGTCGGGAAGCTATCAAACGCTTTTTATTTCGGTTAATTTGTTTTTAATTTTTTTTGTAAATGTATTCATCTTTTGTTGATTAGATTCAGTTCAGTTTCTAGTTTAATTGATATTATTTTTAAACACATTTCATAACAAAAGAAAATGCTAATTCTGAGAGTTGCTAAAATGCTAACCTCCTAACTCAGAAGTATATTAAAAAAGTTAAAAATTTTAACTAAGCTACTAATCCTAGCTATGTGGCTGTAAAATAGAAATTTAAAAACGATGTGGAAAAAATACATTTGGAAAATGATCAATAGCTTTGCATCTTAAACTTCTATCTATACATCTATCTATTTCAGATCTGCATTTTTTTTTTTAAATATTATCTTTTCTTGATGACTATTGGGTTAGTTTTCTACCATAATACACGTATTTTCTAAACAAATTTAGCTTGTAACAAGTTTCCTTAATACATTTAGCTAATTTTGTAGATTGCTAAAATGCTAATGTAGGCTATATTGCTACGCTAGCTGGTTATTCAAATACTGGAAGTTAATGGTGTTAACAAGGATAAGCTCACTCTTAGATTTTCAATTCGTCTTTTTAAAGGTTGTTAGATTTATATCTAGTTGGTGCCAGACAAGAAAATATACCTTAGCTACTCATCTTAGCTATGTGGCATTCAAATAAGAATTTAAAAACTACATTTTTACTATCAATAGCTTTGTCAACTCTGCAGCTCTTTTTCTAATCTCATATTATGCTATATAACTATTGGGTTTAGGTTTTAGCTTAGTTAGCATTATTTTAAAATATTTTAAACTAGTTTAGCTAACAAGTTTTCTATATAGATTTATACTAAAATGCTAATAAATGCTACTTTGCACACACTATCTGGTTGTTAAAATACTTTTGAAATACTTGTCTTCAGAAAGGTTGTTAATTTTATCCTCAGTTAGTGCCAAACAAAATATTGTGACTTAGCTCTTTATCTTATGAGGCAATAAAACACAAAACGATTATTAAATTAATATTTCAGCTCTGTAGTTTTTCTTGTTGTTTTGATGTCTATTGGGTTCAATTCCTTCCTTAATAATTTTTATTTTTAAACAGTTTTAGCTAACAAGTCTCCTAGCTAAATTTAGCTCATTTTAAAGGTTGCTAAAATGCTAAAATGCTATATTTGGTCTCTTCGTACTGCTGCGAGTAAAGAGAGTTGTTGATGTTATTTATCTAATCTATACTTTTAGCTGTGGATTCAGCTTTTTAAGCTAAATATGCCCTTTTAATTAAAAAAAATAAGCCGCTCTAGCTTACTGAACTGAGGAAAAGAAGCACGACTGAAAAATTTAACATGAAAACAAGTACGATAATATCAAGTCGTTTTTTCTTTTTCCACTTACTGACTCTCTATAGTGTAGAACAGAGTTTGGCAAATACATTTCCAATCAAAATAATGGCACAAAAAAATAAAAAATAGGGCAGCAGGAATTAATTAAAAATGACTAAACGGAAATGTTGTGCAAAACCGTAAAAAGAAAAGTCAAATTGGAAATCATTATCCACCGACTGTAATGGATTATTGACTATCGCGGTCGTGTGCAGCTAAAACTCGAGGCTAAGCTAAGGTTCACCGTAAGTGCTACTAATGGTCTGGTTACTTGATGCACGGCGAGCGAGTATCAATACTGACTAGTTGCTCAATTCCAAGTGTCGGAAGGTAATTTAGCAGAAGAAAAACCGTCTCTAGGAGACGCACTGGTGTGCATCAGCTACCGCCGCTCGTGTCTCGACGCCGCGCGTCACACCATATTGACGATATCTCAAGGAAAAGCCGGGGTTTGTGTTGTTCAACGACTATAGCAAGTTATTCAAAGGTTATTCTCGGCGTTACATCTCTCACGTGTTTTCCGAAAGGAACGCCGCCGCCGTGAAGGTTTCTGCCCTAATATCTGGGCGTCTCTCTCTCTGTAGCTCGGCGGCGTCTGAAACATCAGATAAGCCTCAGAGTGATGAGCCAGCCGCCTCCACCGGCTGCACACTGATCCCAGACACACTCGCTCAGACAGGGGGGGAGAAGAAAAAAAAAGGGGCTCCGTGGAGCAGAAATGCTTCTCTTATTAGCAAAACTCATTCACCTGCACGCCACATTGACTCGCTGGCAATTTCACGATAAATCACCCGGAGGATCCTGCCGAGGGCCGACGCCGGGGCCCTGCCCTCCTCGCCTGTCAGCTCGCATCCCCTCCCTGAATCATTTTTTTGGGGGGGTCAGCCGCCTCGTTTCATCCCCAGATGGACTCGAAAAGGTCATCTCGTGTGTCAACAAACCGATACGTTCCGTGGCTCCGGCGCTTCATTCAATTAACAAATACCACACCAGGGCGACACTTGAGTGGCTGACACCGGCGAAAAAAAGAGATTCAGTCGAAGCTGTTGATGGACTTTTTTAATGTTTATCGTCGGCCATAATGTTCCGTTAAAAGTACATCTTGGACCGAGGACTTTTGAAGGCGTCGCGATTGATCGCGGCTTATTCCGTTTGATGAGACACATTTGTCATCCCCGTGGGCGAGAGCCGGCCATTTTGTTAACTGCTAACACTCCAGAAAAGTGCTGACGGTGACACTTGCAGACCCGAGTCCTGCCCTACTTAACAGGCAGCCTGGAGGAGGGCAGGCCAGGTTGTCAGCAGCACGAGGTGCTCACCGCTTAGATAAACCTGCAGGATTAGTGGCCCAGTTAAAGTTGGGGCAAAGAGGATTAAGCCTCTTCTCTGAGGTGCTGAGAGATTCCAGGTGTCCTTCAGCGTCGGCTGGACTCGAGAGAGGAGGGGAGGGTTAGAGAATGACACCTTGACTTTAAAAAAAATGTAAATTGACTGTAGACAACTATGGTCACGTGACAAATGTTCACGTTGTTATTTACTTCTGAGAAATAATCTTGCAAAAAATATAAATATTTTATTTTTCAGTTCGTCTTATATCGCCTTTATTTTAATATGATTTAGATTAATTTCGCGAGTAAAGTTTAATATTTGTGCATCTCTCGACCGATTTAAGTTCGTCTCGGCGTACAGTCGAAGAAGAGTAGAGCTCTGCTGCCACCAGCAGTCTCGGCGTGGTAACGATTGTATTTTTAATTCTGTAATTTAGACAAAAATTCATCCTTATTATTTGCCACCTGGATTTTTGTTAATGACTGAGGAGAAACTCTGATGTTAGATATATCCAAGATGTTTTTAACGGTTTAGAAAAGACGATCCCTGAAGAGAATATTCGTGTTTAAAATATAAGTAAAAGTTGAAACACCATTGACAATGTAGCTAGATTTAAAACAAGTCAAGTTAATTGTGACCTAAATTAAATAATGTGATTATAATAAGAAAGATAAGTAAAATAAAAAACTGTGGAAAAGCCAAACTTATCTCCTGATTTTTGATCAACAGTTTTGCACAATTCATATCATAATTTAATAATATAAATAAATGTACATTTGTTAATTAACCACATGTGCGAAACCACAAAAAAAAATACACTTTAGTTAACTTGAATATACTTTACTACTATTGGATGGATAATGGTGTAACAGGTAATGGTGTAAAATAGATCTATAATTGCTTCTCATAAGTTTATTTCAAAATCATTTTTATTTACTGTTTTTAAAATGAAACACTTAACATTGTAAGAGTGTGTTCAGATTCAACACAGGTGGATCTTCACTCTGACAAACCCCAGCAGTATTTTAATTAAAACGACTTTAATACATTCACGGAGGATACACGGAATGTTACAGCAACAGTTCGACTTTATTGTTCTGAGCGGCGCTCGGTAAACACAAACACAAAAAAGCTCCGCCTCCAGAGCAGCAATGTAAACATGGAGAACAATGACCTGTGACCTCGGATTGCGAGGAAATAATGAAAATGTATCTGCTCTTTATCAAAACCCTGACTCACAGCACAATACCTGCAGGATGCTGCGCGGGGCAGGCGGCCAATGGCAATGAAAACACTGCAGCAAATACATCCAGGAGAATAATAGAAGTTAATTATGCAAGTATCGCCGCCGCAGAGGAACAATAACTCTGGGAATTCAAAGACAAACATAACAGGCAAGACTATTGTCCCACGTTTGCTTCATTTCTCGAGGAGTCGAACCTTCCCATCATGCCCGTCTTCCATTGTTTATGTCAAACGAAGACTCTTTTCTTAAAAATGTAAAAATGTGAAAATGTACATGCTTGTAAAAGTACGAGTAGATGTCAATCATCTGATGACTTAAATGGCCTGAACTTGCTCCACACACATGGTTCTCAGTTGGAAAAAGGTCCATTGATGGAAAGATAATCTACTATGATATGAATCAGTTTTATTCATCTCAGTTAAAGCTCGGTCAACATTAGAAAATAAATGTTAAGCACTTAATCAAAGAAATACTCCTGATTCCACAAGTCAACTGTGATAAAAATAGTATAAAAAGCTTATGTTTACATGAATAACATACAAATATTTTCTTACAAATATGCAAAGGAAATAAAAAAAAAGGTGAACCATCCCTGAGTTCGACTGTTTTTAAAGCTGCTTCGCTCTCGTTCTCCTCCTTCTAGATATTCCAGCAGCTGACTCCAGAGTCTCTGTCGTCCAGATGTGAGAGTCAGTGTAACACAAGTCCAGTTATTGGCCTAATGGTTCCCAGCAGAGTCGTCTCCCTGATGCTAACGGCTCTCCCAGGTCTCGGTCGTCAGTGTCGCGGCGCCAGAGGCTCCATCTCCACCGCCAGCTCGCGAGCGCCGGATCGCGGACCTCTGCTTAACTCGACCGCCCGGGGGACCACCGTGGACCAGCGGTCTTTAAAGAGACATGAGACAATGGTGTTGTTCATTAGTGTGAAGGAGCAAGTGTGATTTCATCGGCCCACCTCGCCTCAGAGCCTTCACGCTCTGCTGTAGCCCGTTGTTCTGGCAGGTCTCGTTCTTGCCCGGGTCTTCGTTGATGATGGCCAGGTTCTGATTCCAGTGGCACCAGTTCACCTCGTCCACTCTGACCCGACAGATGATGGGAATAGTTTGTGTAGAAAAGAAAATGTTAGCAACAAAAATGTCCTTGGCAAAAACAAGTATAATCGGGTGTACTATGAGTATAATTAATGTATACTAGAATTAAATATATAACATACTATACTTCAAAATAGTACACTGATCTATAATTGTACTTATACTATATATAATGTACTTCAAGAACAGTATACTTCTATCTTCTTAAGTACATTTTTTTTGTTATGTGAACTGTGCAAAGGATTATGGGAGTGGGTGAAGGGCGGCAGAAAACTGACTTTTGTTTTGTATAGATCAAGGTCTAGAGTCAAGGGTTTGGCAATTGTGTTATGCACACGCACATAACACAATTTAGAAACGTGTACTTTGTTTGCCTTTCCTTTGATGCTTGTTATGTTCGTCACAACACAATTTCACTGTTGTGTAATGGTCAGAGCGTTTGCCCAGAAAACTTCACAATTCGTATCCCTTGTGAGTCCGTTAAATAAAGTTCACCAAAATACATTCTAGAAGCGTGTGCTCAATTCTAGCTCAAATATTTGTGAGTGAACAGAGTGATCTATAGTAAACGGTTTGCACACGTGTTTTGATATCCACAAATATGCATTTAATATTTCTTACTTGTTTTTCGGTCTTAACAAATAAATGTGTTTGTGTAAATACACTTGAAACACAGTTTAATTCGCAGATTCTGTGAGAAGAATGTAGTAGTAAGTGGTGAATTTATGTAATTGCTGATCCACGAATGCAAATCTTATTTTTAAAAACGTATTTTTGTTTAGCAAATTAAAAATACTATAATAACAAATACAAATTAACGTGTTTAAACCAAAATACAAGTTACAAATATATAATTTATTTGTTCATTTGTGGATATCAAAACACATCAGTTATACATCTTTTTGAGACAAAATGAAGCCCTTATAGAAGTAAATACTTAGTTTATTGGCAGTTTGTTGTTCAAGCGCCTTGTGACCCTGGTCTGTGAAAGGTGCTTTACAAATAAAATGTACTTACTTACAGAGAATAGTGTACTTAAGAGTCTATAGTTTAATTTACAGAAATATACTTTCTAAGTGTATAACTAGTACAGTGTGTGCATAGAAATGAGTATACTTGGAAGTATATTTCTGTAAACTTAAAATGTTCCAATTTAGTCCAAATAAGTATAAAATTAGTATATTATTAGTACATTTCAAGTACATATACCTTAGTTTACTTACTATATCACTTGATAAAATGAACTTCAATTGCACTGTTTTTTGCTTGTTCCTGCCTCTGAAAAGCTACCTTTGCTACTCAATCCTGCCTCAAATGTGTTAGAATCACTACCTGAAGCACCAGCGTCTGTCAGGCGAGCCGTCGCAGGTCTTCCCCACAGTCACCATCTCTCCTGCCCGGAAAGATCTCCGGAGACAAACTGGAAAGGAGCGCTCGATGTCCAAGATGGTGGTCGCCCACTAGGAGGACGTAACGGTGAGACATTGAACTATCGACATAACGTACGTTCTTTTTAAGCATCACTATTGCGTTGCCACTCGTCACAGCTCTGAATAAATCTCACCTGGAGCTTCCAGATCTTCTTGCTCTGCTTGGACACCTGTCCCACCGTCTCGCCCATCAGAGCGATCAACATGTTGAGCAGCAGCACAAAGGTGAGGATGATGTAGGTCACCAGGAGGATGAGAAACACGGCGGGATACTGGGCGCTGTGGATCATGTCCAGCTCGCCCATGCCGATGGTGAGCTTGAAGAGGTCCAGCAGGAAGGCGCTGAACGTGTCCGTGTCTCTGCAGTTTGGGTACGATGGACAGTCTCCGCCACAGTCGGAGCCCGGGGGGGGACACACGGTGAGCAAGGACACCAGCGCTGTGTGTGAGGAGGAGGGTAAAGATACCACTTAAAAAACACACTTATGTCAGCTAAACTTTTAGAAGCAGGACACGCATTATTGCAAAGTTGAATACTTTATATATTTGAAGATTGAATTAGAAATGTCAATATTCTGTAAATTAATGATTTTTTTTTACACATACAGTTTGATATTCTTGTTCCAATAATTAAAAAACAAACTTCCAAAAATCTATATTTTAACATTCGTGACCTTTTAAATTCAATAGAATGTCATCACCACTAAACAAAACCAAATGGATTCCAAAGCAGCTGATGGTTTGAACTTAAAAGTTAAAGCGAGGGGCTCATTGTTGATTGGATTTGTCTGGTTAGATGGAACTATTACACCAATTTTACTTAACATTTTTAATTTTTAATAATAAATCACATCAAATTGTATGGTAAATACTTAGGACCTTGGCTCCTACTATGGTTTGAGTGATGTCCTTTGATGTTATATTCTATCCATCCATCATCCATCATCCATCATCCATCCATCATCCGTCCATCCATCATCCATCCATCCATCCATCCATCCATCCATCCATCCATCCATCCATCCATCCATCCATCCATCCATCCATCCTTCCATCCATCCATCATCCATCCATCCATCCATCCATCCATCCATCCATCATCCATCCATCATCCATCATCCATCATCCATCATCCATCATCCATTATCCATCATCCATCATCCATCCATCATCCATCATCCATCATCCATCCATCATCCATCCATCCATCCATCCATCATCCATCATCCATCCATCCATCATCCATCATCCATCATCCATCATCCATCTATCCATCCATCCATCATCCATCCATCCATCCATCTATTTTATATAAGGCTTGACATTATTATTTTAGCAAACATTTTCTGTATTTAATGAGAATATTATTTAATTAAGATTTATTTTATTTATAAAAATGTTTAGTGATAATTCTATGCTAGGAAAATGTCAATGTTACTGGCAAAAATAACACATTTTCTATTGTTTGGTTTAAATATCTTTGAATACATTTAAAACATTTCTACTCATGAAATATACATAAATGGACAACAGTTCAATATAAAAGACAGTGTTGTTTGCATGTTATGAATATCTTACCAGATGCATACCCGATCATGAATAGAACATACACCAGGAGGAATCTGAAAAGATCTTTGAAAAGAATCTGTGAATAAAAGAAGACGTACATACGTGAATATTCTTGTTTGATCCATGTTTTCTTGCCTCTTACCTTCTGGATCATGATGCTGTAGGTGCCGGTGAGCTTCAGTCCTCTGGTGAAGTACAGCGTGTTCATCCAGCCCAGCACCAGAGCGAACACCATCACGGACACGTACGCCTCGATGCCAGACAAGTACAGAGCCGCCGTGACGATGATGAGCACCGAGTAGATGAAGCTGGGAATGAACATGTTTGTTGAGTTATGAGTGTGTTTTCTCAAGTTATCTTTCATACAAATATACTTCAGTCCAGCACCAAAGAAGTAACTCACGAGTAGCTCATTTTAGTTTTGTTAATTATTGCCTACGTTTATTGTAAACGAAATGTAGCTACTTAAAGAAGATTACTTAAAGATATATATAAATGATTGGTTAATTTTAGTTTTGTCAATTTTATATTTGTCAATCTTATCAAGCAGCAACATTTTTGTGGAAGCTAACCAGATTTTAACTGTGGCTAACTGCTCACGAGAAGACGAGAAAATGATAGTTTTACTTATATTATTCTAGACCTTTCGATTACTTAAGGAGAAAATATTG
The DNA here is from genome assembly GCF_982586985.1 of Callionymus lyra. NCBI lineage: Eukaryota > Metazoa > Chordata > Actinopteri > Syngnathiformes > Callionymidae > Callionymus > Callionymus lyra. The sequence continues at coordinate 11,428,530 of NC_141818.1, read as the reverse complement.
TGTATTAATAATTTGTTCATTTAGTTTGGTAAAGAAATGTAGCTTGTTTAAAGAGAAAACCATGTATATAAATAATTGGTTCATTTTATTTTGGTCAATTTTGTCTTTGTCAACATTTTTGGTTAAAAGTAGCAAAAGTTGACCGGAAGCTAACCGGAGTATAAATGTAGCCAGACTGTCAAAAGAAGGTAAGAAAATGTAGTTTTACTTATATTATTAAAGACATTTATCTTAATTAATGAAACAATAATGTATATGAATCATTGGTATTTCATTTTAGTTTGGTCAATTTTTTTTTTGTCAACCATTTGTGTTAAAAGTACCAAAGGCTAACTGGAAACTAACTTTAGCTAAGTGCTGCAAAGAAGGGAAATACATGATACTTTTACCTATATTATTAAAGAAATGTAGCTTATTAAATAAAATATAATGTATATAAATCGTAGGCAGATTATTTTAGTTTGATCATTGTATCTTTATCAAGCTTTTTAGTAAAAGTAGCAAAAGCTAACCGGAAACTAACCGAAAGCTAAGTGTGGCTAAGTTCTACCAAGAAGAGATGTTAATAATAATTGTATTACTAAAGAAATGTAGCTTATTTAAAGAAAAAATAACGTATATAAATCATTAGTAGTTCATTTTAATTTGGCAAATTTTATCTTTGTCAGTATTTTTAGTTAGAATTAGCAATAGCTAACTTGAAGCTAACTGTGGCTATGTGCTGTAAATAAGGGAAGTAATAATAATAATAAAAGAAAATGAACGAAAATTATAATAATAATTTGGATCATTTAGTTTGGTCAATATTGTTAATTGTCACTATTTCTTGTTAAAAGTAGCGAAAGCTAACTAGAGGCTAACTGTAGCTAAGACCCTGCAAATAACAGAAGTAAAGTATACTCCTATTTATATTATTAAATATATTTTAATTTAAAGAGCAGGTAATGTATGTCATTGGTAGTTTATTTTATTCTTGTCAATCTTATCTTTTTGATACTATTAATTCCGTTATTAATAAAGAATAAATAAAATCCAACATCTTTATTAAAGAAATGTAGCTTATTTAATATGAAATATGTTTGTTAACTTTCTTACATTCAAACAGGGACAGTAAGCTGGTCACATAACAGGCTATTGTATTGAAACTATGATTATAAAAAAGGTTATTATATTTTCTACAAGAAAAAACTAAAATAAAAGTCAAGCGATAAAATAAATCACTCTTCTATTCTCCATTCATATATATTTATGCTATTGTTATTTATTTAAGGCGATTTATATTCATTCTACTCTCTGAACCCTCATGTTTACGTTTTTAAATATGAAATAGCTTTACGATATGAATATTTTAAACACAAAGCAGCTTCATTTGAATCAGTGATTTGTTCCTGGAGGTTGAAGTGTGCAGTTTGCAGCACAAACACTTACTACAGCAGCTGAAAGGAACCGTCCACAAATAGCGACTTCACCCCGGGGCACTTCTTCTGAAAGAGGTCCTTGATCTGCAGCCCACGAGCAACACGCCGGTTACACACAAGCGGGCCGTCAAACACCATCAAAGTTGTTGACTCACGTTGGTGAGGAGGAAGAAGATTCCTGAGGCGAGAGTGATGATCTCTCCTGCCATCCTCAGGTAGTCGGCAGAAGATGTGTAGGGGTGAGGAGGCTGCAGGAGAGACGCCGTTACTCACTCTCAAGATACCATTTTCACACTGACAAGTCAATGAATCTGAAGATACCATATATCGCGATACTTCAGTCTGGTGTGGCAGAATTTACAGACCACAAGACCACATTTTTAAACCAAAATATGTTAAAACATCAGCTTTAAAAGCTGCTTGACCTGACTGTATCCTCTCGTCCTCAGTAAGGATGAAAGGACTGCTAGTGGCCATAATTTTAATTGCAACACGAACATGAAAGAATGCTGTGAATATTTGCATGTTAATTGGAAATAAATTATTAAATAACAAATGTTCGTCTCATCAGGTGTGTCACATGATTCGTGTCTCAAAGCTCCGCCCACTCAAAGCCCATGATGCACTGCAGCGGTCGAGGACCCACCGTGCCATTGGTGGGATGGTAATAGGCCACCAGGGTGAAGGTGATCATGGTGACGAGGTAGGAGACGACGCTGATGTAGAAGGTGACGGCGCCGAACTTCTGCCACTTTGCCCTCAGCAGCTCGTTGATGGGTTCGACCGCTAGCATCTCGTGTCGGTTCTGTTGAGATCAGTGGATCTTGAAGTGTTTTAATCTGTTCATCTGGGTTGAAATAAACAGAGGTTCTGGGATCTCATGAAACTGACCATGTTGCTGATGGTTGTTACTTTATAATTAGTTCAACTCTACATGTTACTTTAGCTTATGTTACTTAGCTTTTTCCTATTCTTTATTTTCTTGGTCTTTAAAGGAAAAATTATATTTATAATTACTATTTATTTTATAACGAACTAGCCTTTTCTATTTATTTTATTTTAATAATTTTATAATAATATATTTATTATAATAATAAATGTAATATGCAATGTTTTTTTCTTTAACTAGAATTAATTTTTCCGTTTTCTTTTTAATGAAGCAACTTTTATTTTGGTACTTTTTTCTTTTATTCTTATTTTGATTGACGTTACTTTTCTTTTGGATTGAAGACATATTTTTTAATTCAAGCAACTTTAAAGAAAATCTTCAATTGACTTATTTTTTAATTCAAGCAACTTTTTCAGTTTCCTTTATCAGTTTATTTAAAAGTACAATGTGCAGTTACATTTGATTTAAACTTTTTTCTATTGAAGAAAAATGTTTGGTCTTTTTAAGTTTGAAGTATATTTTTTAATTTGTGTTGACGCAACCTTTTAAAAGTGAAATGATAGAAAAATAATTTCAGTTAATTTGTTTATTTTGAAATAATTACAGTCTTTTTATTACATTTTCATAATTTACCCCAAAATAATATTGACAGAACATTAAACGATACATAATTTAAAGTACTATTGCATTCAAAACGTATATGTACTTTGCCAAACTATGGCTTAAATTGTTGACTGTTAAAACAAATCAGAAATGTCAGTTTTCTCTTAGTTCTGAGCCATTTAAGCATATTTTGAATTAAAAAAAGTGCATAAAAGCTAATGAGCCCCTAATTTTGCTTCTTTTTTTTTTTTAAGAAATCTCTGCGAATCACCATTCTTGTCTTTTGAGAATCATCAAAATCCTTCACCTCGTTGCGACTGTTGTAGACCAGGATCTCCAGCACGGACGGCTCCTCTCCACACGTGTCCAGAGACGAGAGGTCGTACAGGGACGAGTAGACCGGTCCGTACGCCCAGTCCTTGAACTTCCTGGACAGATGTCTGGCTCCCTCGTCCTTGATCTCACGCCGGATGATGTGCTGGAACACCTGAGAGAACACCTGGTTCAGACTCCTGCATGGCTTTGAGTGGTGGCTTTGAGCTCAGTAAAAAAAAACAGTGCCTTTGCAACAGCAAGTACATGTAAGAGCTACTGGCAAATAGAAGGTCATGATTATTATGGAATAAAAGGTCATTTTTTAGTAAGACTTTTCAAGAGCTCATGAATATGTAGGTTTCTTGTTTTTACTATTAATTACATTTATTTAAAAAAAAAAGGTTCAATTTTAATATAAGAAAATGTATACATAATCTTTGTATGATTGAAGCAACTTTTACTTTTAATTTAAGCAAATAGTTTATACTAGTTATTTTTAACGTATTGAACTTTTTTTTTTTAATTAAGCAACTTTCTGGACATTTTTTTTGATTAAAATGAAAATGATGCAACTTTTAATATGTTTCCTTTTTTAATTTAATTTTGTTTGTCGTAACTTTTGTTGGATTGAAGAAGACATTTATTTTGATTTACAAAATGTTTTTTGTTTGAAGCAACTTTTAAAAATAATATTTTTTGCATTCAATCATTTTATTTATTCAAGCAAAAGCAACTTTTTGGATTGAAACTTTTTTTTTAATAGATTGTTTGAAGTAGATTTTCTAATTGTTTTTTTTTTGTTGAAGCAACCTTTTTGATTGTTTTCGATTTTTTATTCTTGAAAATCCTTTTTTTAATATAATCAACTTTAAAAATGTATATATTTTGGGGAATTGAGCAACTTATACATATAACTATATATACATATATAACTAATTCAACTTCATACATGAAAGACAGCAGTTTTGTCACATGCTTGTGCTCCCCTGGCTTCACGGTGAGCCCCCCTCTGGACCCTCACCCCGATCTTGCCCAGGTGGGCGGCCATCATGAGCGGAGACATGCCGTCGTTGTTGAGCACGGCCTCCAGGCTGCAGTCCGGGTACAGCTTGGCGCTCTTGATCAGCAGCAGGTCGTACATCTTGGTGAGGAAGCGGGTGTTGTCCTTGGTGTTGTCGGCGATGTGCACCAGGGCGTGCAGGACCGTGTTGCCCCGGGAGTCCTGGCGCCGCAGGTCCGCCTTCTTGTGCTGGTTCTCGGTCAGGTAGTGCACGATGTTGGGCTGGTTGGTGCAGGCGGCCAGAGAGAGAGGCAGCTCACCTGGGCGAACACAGGCCTCGGAGCTTAGCAGAATTTATAAATAATCATCGGGGGGGGTGAAGTGTCGCGGAGGAAACTAAACGAGGATCAAAGGCTTAAATCCCTGCGATGGAAACAGCACAATTAGCATCAGTCTGAAGAAGGGCCACAATGGAGCCGGAATGCCAAAAGCAGCTGCTGAAAATGAGCCGTTGCTATGGGTGACAGATTACTTTGTCATCGCACACAGAAACGCTGCTCGTCGTGGATTTGCACGGGTGCATGCCGAGTGTTAGCGTGAGTGCAAATCCCATTAGTCCCCGGTCCTGCCAGGTTCCTGTTCACCTCGGCGCAAAGCTCCGCGGCAAATTACTCACAGAGCGCCCGGACACGCTGGGATTTGGGAATGACAGGCGTTGCTAAAGTGCAAATAGAAATCATCAACTCTGCGCAATGACACATCAAATAACTCTGGGAGTGAAAATAAAAGTGCAGATAATGACGCGAAGTGAAGCTGAAAGTCTCGCACCGTCGCAGGTTGTCAACCCGCCACCAGAGGGCGGTGTTGCTCCCACCCACAGAAACAGCATGAACACACTGGTCCTTTGATGGATATTTAAAGACATGCTAATGATAGTTCGTCAGGTGTGTCGCCTGCTGTCTGATCCAAAAACACTCGTCACACGTGGAGGAAAATAAATGAAGCTGAAACTAGTCATTTCTCTTGTGGCGAGGAAGGAAGGAAGGCGGTAAGTTGACTTTTACAGTGATGAGGTGACGGACTGAGCCGTGGAAAAGTCAATTCAAGTCATTTCAGACACAGAAGCACTTTTTAAAAACACAAAAAAAACAACTGTCATGAGTTTTCTCTCGAGTTATTATTGTTCTTGTTATTAATTTAAGTACTAAAACAACAAACATCTATATTTATTACTATTAATATCAATAATTTAATCTTTTCTGTCACTTGTGATAATAATGATAAATGTTTCCTTTGCGTATTGCTTATTACTTTTTTTTATATATACATAAAAAAGTATTTAAAGTATAAATAAAGTCTGATGAATGTACAGGTCAGAGGTCGCGATGTCATCACGGTAGGAAGCCTGCAGTGCCCTCGTGTGGAATATAACTGTATCGACGTCAAATTAGTTCCAAATGAGTCGCTAATAAGAAGTTTTAATAGACTTTCTTATATTGAAAAGAGATTGAAAATCTGGCTTTATATTGGAACGATGCCTCATCAAGATGATTTATAACTCCTTTGAGATGATGGTGTAACTTTAAATGATGGTATTTCAAAGTTGCAACATACCAAAGTAGAAGTATCCGCCCTCGTCTCTGGGCTGGAAGAAGCGTCCTCTGGCCTGAGCGTGGACATCTGCTCCCATCTCCACCAGCAGCTCCACGTACTGCTTGCAGCGTCGCTCGATGGCGATGTGAAGCGCCGTCTGGCCTGAAGACACGAGGGAACCATTTTGATAAATTAAATAAAAAACTACATCAAAGTAGTGATGGGTTGATGAAGCTTTATGACGCAGTGTTTTAAACAAACAAGATTTCTGAAAATGTTGTTTAAAAATGATGTGATGTTTCATTAGAACAGTTGTTCGAAACAAAGGGGAAATAGTGCAGAGACCGCCATCTAGTGGACTCTGAAAATAATGACACTGCTTCATTAAGCTTCGTTAAGACTTTTCACCAAAGACTTTTATTTCAGGAGTTTCACATATTAGTTTTATGACATTTTAAATATAAATTACTATGTTACTGTAGATTAATTATTTTGACTTCAATCTTTTAACTGTGTAGTTAAACTTCAAGCGCACAGGGGGCCCACAAATGTTCTATTAACCAGGGCTTGACAAGAAGTATCAAATTACTTTCTTCAACCTCAGTTTTACAGTCTCTGTTTAATTGTTGACATCAATAATCTCTGCTCTTTAACTTAGATCATTTTAACAGGTCACCATAGCTACATTAACTTTTATTGAAGGAGGGCCACATAAAATGACTTGACAGGCCAGATTTGAACACATCTGGACCTATTTTCTATTATGGAAATTATTTTATTTATTTATTAATTAATAGACTGTTTTCTAACTGTTGTTGCTTTGATTATGTGAGGTTTTACTCACTGTTTCCTTCAACTGAGTTCTGGGACTCTGTGACACTGTTTTGTCTTATGTGTCTTGACCTTTTAAAGTATATATTTTAAGTGTATATTGTTTTTGATTGTTCAAGCACTTTGTGACCCTGCTCTAGAAAGATGCTTTACAAATGACTATTACTTACTTACTTACTATTTATTGAACCTGACGAAAATAAAACAAGTTTCAATGACATACACATAATAATGAATAGGGAGTGACGTCACCTCGGTAGTAGAGGTCTCTGAAGGGCGTGTTTATAAACTCCCGCAGGTTCCCGGTTTTCTCTGCGATGTCCACCAACAGAGGGATTGTGTCGTTCTGGCCGCTGTACAAATTCAACAGAGCTTTGGGGAGACATGTTTTGCCAGTGGGGGGTTCTGGAAGAAAATACAACACATGTTTTTCATTTCAGATCTTTTTAGTTTGGTCTCCTGCTCATGTTGAAATATAAAGTTCTGCTCTAGCAAGAACCCAGAAAACTTTACACATCAATACTTCTCTAATCTTAAGTCATATATTTGTCTACACATGTACAAACAGTCAAAATTCTTTTTATTGCCATTTTCAGTGCGAAACCACCAAAAGGGAATTTCTTTTGTGCAACATTTAACATTAAATTAAATCTGGAATTAAATCACAATCACAGCAGACACTCAATTATATTTCTCTAGTTAAGGTAAGAAACTCAAACGTTCCAATAAAGTTGGAATATTTTGAAGGGAACTTAAGGACAAAAAAAGAGGGAAATGTCAATATTAAACCAGAAATAGAAGTGTTTGTGAATGTATAGTATGTGTATTTATTGAACAAAAACACTTTTTCAATGGAAGTATATCAGCACCGTCAGAGTATTGAATGGTGTAATTTAACATTTCAAATGTTACATTTTCAATTTATTTTGTTGGTTTTAAGCAATGAATCATTTTTGGAAAAATTAAATTTATATTTTTAAATGTTTATTAAAAAGGTTCAGTAATTTGTATATTAAATGATTGGTGTGTTTTTTTAAAGTAATTTCATTTGATCATTTCTATATCGAAAGGTTTAATACATTTCATTTTTAAGTAATTCTTTTTTTTTAAAAGTGCTTTTTATTTCATTTTACAAAAAAGTTTAATATTCTATTGTATTTTTTTGTAGCCTAAATGCATGTACAGCAGCGCCACCATGACTGCCTGAAAGTTCAATGTAGCGTTTATACAATAAAAACTAAGTCAACCTTTCCATATCGAAAATATTGATTTCTTGTTCCAAAAAAACAATAATCTAATAAAATAAATCTAATCTAAATGAATAAAAGTTTTGACAAAGAAATGTTAAATTAATCCATTGAAAACACTGATGGTTCTGATGTGCATCTGTATTTCCTCTCTTTAATGGGAGGAACATGTGTGTGTGTGTGTGTGTGTGTGTGTGTGTGTGTGTGTGTGTGTTTGTGTGGGAGAGACGACAGTATGCTGTCACTTTTCTCTGCTCTCCGTCATAAGCTCACACACACACACAGACACACACACACACACGCACACACTCAGGAAGCTCTGGCAGGCCGGAGATCTTGGAACACAATGACTGACATCATGCAGTGTTTCCTCCTCACATCCTCTCCGCCCAAAAACAGCCGACGCTGAGGTCAAAGTATTGTCGTACGATAAGAGCCGTTTCTGTTTTGTGTTTTTTTTTTTTTACCTCTGAACTCCTCGTCCGTCAGACGCTTCTCTTGGCTGGTTAGGAACTCCAGGAGTCCGTCCAGAGACTCGGGTTCTCCACGTGACACGCAGTCGAAGAGCAGGGAGCGATTGAACACTTTCAGGACCTTAGGTGGTTCTGAACCTGGACCATCGTCGCAGGACTCCTCAGCTTTACTGGATAATTAGAGAGATCGATGAGACGTATGTGAGCTACAACAGTGCCCCCTACAGGTCATGTCCAGACACCAGATGCTGCATGTTGACTAATGTCTCTGGAGTGTTTTTCCCGGGAACAGAGCCACTTGTGTTTTCTCGACTACATTTTTCCAAAGTAATATTTACTCGCACACACTTCCAGAGAAGTTATTTAAGGAGGATCTCAGACGTGTCCTCACCCTCTGGGCAACTTCTTCCTGCGACGCTTCTGGTTGCTGGTGGCCCTGCAGGTCCCGTAGTCGAACAGCGAGTCCATGGGGGCCTTCTTAGGACCCGGGACTACGTTGGACTCGTAGATGGTGTACTCCAGCAGGTCCATGGGGTTGGAGATGCCCTTCTTGAAGGCACCCTGGAACTTCATCCTGAGGTTCTGTCTGCTGTCCGCCGGCTGCCCGGGCTGGACCGGCTCCAGGTCCTGAGACGACGGCGAGGCGTCCGTGTTCTCGAACAGGTCGGACATTTCCGAGAGGGGGAACGTCGCATCGTTCTCCGACTGACCTGAAGCCCCGTCTGCGGGAGCGACGGAACCGACTGTGTCGGACCTGGACAAGGCCAGATGACACCGTCTCAGGAGCGTGGAGGCGGATCGACCCTGGAACAGAAGGACTTGATCACAGAGGGCTCCAAAATACTTTTTTAGTTGTGGCTTATCTTTAAAAGATCTTCCAGTGTTGCTGTGCAGTTTGGAACTTGTAGTGAAGAATTAAAGCTACAACTGACTTTGACAAAATAATGTCCTAAACTTTTTATTGTTCACTTCAGCATCTATAGCTAGTGCGTCAAACGTCCCAGGGGCCAAAACATGGCCCCAAATTGCTTTAAAAACATGAAGTTGACCAAATAGTTCAAATATTGTTTTTTTAGACACATTCTAGCAACACAAAAGATTTCAATACGATTGAAAATATCTTGAAAAGTAATAAAAAGATTTCGAGAAGTTAAAAATGATCTTGAGAAGTTCCGTTTTTTAATCCTCTTTTTTTTTTTCTTTTACCAAAAATCTCTTTACAGGTTATTTATTTTCTGGCTGCTAAGAGCCTCCGTAGATTGTTACAAGAATTGCACGAAATCTGACATGGCAATGGATTGCAAGACTTTTTTTGCTCAAGAGCGATTCCTGAAGAGAAAATATGATGAATTAAGTCAGAAAAGGATTTGAAACAAACATTTCCTCTTGCAGCTCTTTACCACTGAGGTGTATCTCACTAATGCAATAAATATACCTTCTTTCAACAACCTTCCTTCTACTCGGACCAAGCTAGAAGTTAGTCAATAAACCGAAGAGTCGACACAATGAACCAGTAGTAAAGTACAGCAGTGGTTACAAGCTAACCTCTCACGAAAAAATAATTAAAAATAATTTTAAAATTATAGGTTGTCTTAAAGATCTACGGAAGTTTTTTTCCAAGATATCAAGATCTTGTTTAACTTCTCAAGATCTTTTTTAACTTCTCAAGATCTGGTTTAACTTCTCAAGATCTTGTTTAACTTTTCAAGATCTTTTTAAACTTCTCAAGATCTTGTTTAACTTCTCAATATCTTTTTTAACTTCTCAAGATCTTGTTTAACTTCTCAAGATCTTTTTTAACTTCTCAAGATCTTGTTTAACTTCTCAAGATGTTTTTTAACTTCTCAAGATCTGGTTTAACTTCTCAAGATCTTTTTTAACTTCTCAAGATCTGGTTTAACTTCTCAAGATCTTGTTTAACTTTTCAAGATCTTTTTAAACTTCTCAAGATCTTGTTTAACTTCTCAATATCTTTTTTAACTTCTCAAGATTTGGTTTAACTTCTCAAGATCTTGTTGAACTTCTCAAGATCTTTTTTAACTTCTCAAGATCTTTTGAAACTTCTCAAGATAATTTTTAACTTCTCAAGATCTTTTCTGACTTTTCAAGATCTTTTTAAACTTCTCAATATATTTTTAAACTTCTCAATATCTTTTTTTACTTCTCAAGATCTCTTTTAACTTCTCAAGATCTGGTTTAACTTCTCAAGATCTGGTTTAACTTCTCAAGATCTTGTTTAACTTTTCAAGATCTTTTTTAACTTCTCAAGATATTGTTTAACTTCTCAACATCTTTTTTAACTTCTAAAGATTCTAAAGATCTTTCTTGTTTCTTCCATGTCTCCTTAAGGGCTCTGTAAACCAGCGATTATAAGGAGAGTTTTAATGATGTGAAGAAGTAACAGTTAAAGCTTAATAAAATACTGGCGATCTCTGCACTAAATACAGATATATTTTGTTTGACCTGTGACTTATTCCACAGTTTGGCTCCTCGTGGGACTGAGTTCCACACACCTGGTCCACAGTATGAGATCAGCGTTTGAACAAGCAGGTGGGTTTACCGAAGAATATTTTATCAGGAGAACCTTTGTACATGTGCTTATGATACGTGAGCTCACCTGGACAACAGGCAGAACAGGAAGTGCTCTGATGTCACTGATAACCTAAATGTTATGCTATTATAGGTGAACATGTCAAGGTCTGAGAACATTTTCTGAAATAGATTCTGAGGCGTATATTTGGTGCTTCCCCCCCGACTGTACCTCATTCATCCCGTTCATCACAACTCTGTGTCAAATTCCTCTGCAGCACACAGTAGAGCATCTGGGAGACCTAGAGTAAACAAAAGGCGTGTTACCATGACAACATTTTTACCGGCATCCGTTGGCAGCACAAGAAAAGAGCGGCGGTGTTACAGGTTTGTGGAAAAATAAAAGAGTGAGCCAAGTGTTGGTGAGAGAAGCCTTTCACTTTACAAGTTCCTGCAAACAAGTCGTCTCTTCAGCTCCACCGGGTTCATCCACCAGAGTCAACAGAACTCTCCGGTCCAATGGAGGCCCGGCAGTGACTCACTCCTGTGTTCACGGCGCAGGATTATCATGCCTTCACACTCCAGCGCACACGACGGTGCCGGTTAGGTGGAGGAATAGAAAAGTGATAATAGGTAGTTGGATGTTAACTAGCACTGATGATTAAAACAATTATGAGATGTCAGGGTGTAAGTTATCCAGGCAGAGGTGAGTGACTTCCTGCCGGCGCTGCTGACTGGACACTGATACGAGTCCAACTTACAAGCGCTGACAATGACTGAATACAGACAAATAAGTAGAAGTGTATTGGCAAGAATCAGTCGATAAGATCCGTATCATGATACAGGGGCAACGATACAATATATAGTGATACTGTAGTAACAAGGATATATTTGTAGTATTGTCCAGTACTTGACTCTGGCACAATTTTCACACCACATTACTCTTGATGAAGTCGTAACTACTTTCAATTGTTTTGAAACCAAAATATGTCCAAAGATCAGCCTTAAAATCGGTCGACAGCATCCTCTCGTCCTCAGTCATCACTAGCATCTCAAATGACTATTGACTTCTGGCAAGTTTAAAAAACGTATATTTGCATGTTAATTGTTGCTTAACACAGTCTTTTGAACTATTAAAAGAACTATGACAAAATGAATTGTCATTTAATTAATTTAATTATTTTAAGTCAAAATACAGATACAGTGTTGTCGCATATCGATACAGTGTCGTGAGGAAAATCAATTTTGCGACACAACTAAAACAACATATCAACCACGTGTGGTCTCCGTTTGTATATCATTTATATTTTATTTATAAATCGAATTAAAATAGGTAAACGACATAACTCTAAAATGTTCCTTAACGAAGAAGCCTATAACATTATAACTGTTTTCTTACGCACGCTATTAGAAATGTGGAATATAATAGATAGAAAAAAGTCAAATGAAGACCGACCGTGATTTGAGTTGTTGCTCCAGTAACTTTCTTTCTCGTGCGACCAAAGTTCCAGTGAGATTTTGACTTGTTTAGAAATATGTTTGTTCACGGGGCGGAAAGTTCTTTGAATGAGGCTCCAGTCGCAGTGGAAAATTCTCTCTCCGTCTGACCAAGAACAACGGAAGCCTTCAGACAGACTTTGGGTGCGAACTCTAGGACCGCTTATTATGTGAGCGATGTCAGTCAAATTATTAAACTATGGAATTGGATTTGTTTCTTTATAATTCTATCGAAAAAAGTTAATTCAATCAAAAAATATTTAAAAAAAAAAAAGAAAAAAAGAAAGTTGCTTAAACCAAAGAAAATGTTACTTCAATCAAAAAAATTGACTTTAATCCAAAAAATGTTCAAACTATTCTTTCTTTTTTGTTAATTATTGTTAATCTTAAATTAATGTCATCTTAATTATTAAATCCCCAATACATTGAATAATAATAAAAAAAATCTAACTAAATAAATTAGAAAATTAGAAAAACAGATATTTGTATTTTAGCAAATATTGTGTCATTACATTCTAGTTATTGTTGTTTAGGCTTAATAAGTGGAAACTAATAAAATACTATCTAATATCCCTTTTTTAATAACTTGTTATAACTACTGGTTACATCAGTACTTCTTTAAGTTACAAAGTATTAAATGTTACCTAGTTATTTTATTTAACAGTTAAAAGTTAACCGTTTCAAATGTGTCAGTAAAAGCAACAACAAAGTGGACCAATTCAAACAGACAAATAAAAAAAATATGGTATTCCTTTTTAAAAGATTATACATATAGTATGGAATAAATATATTAAATTACACAATTGTAATTTTTGATTTTAAACCAAAAAAAACAATGTACAAATAAATGATGAAATGGAAAAAGCATCTTTATTGACCATGAACATTAAACATATTACACATCATTTGTGATTATGTTAACTCTTCAATAAACAGTTGCTGGTGCGTTAATAATACTAGTAATGATCACTAACTAGTAGAAGCACTTACTGAAGAGACTAGAGAAGTGCATTAGTAACTAAGTAGAGTGCAGTAACAAATGTGTGCGTCGTAATAACTGACACCAGGTCAGACTCTGTACTCCAGGTCGGCGTGCATCTTACTGTACATCTCATAGATCGCGTCAACAGTGGGCGAGAAGTTCATCAGAAACTTCTTGATCTTCTCCAAACATTCCTCGTCCTTCACCTCCCGGCCCTTGGAGAGCGCCTTCAGGAAGTCCGACTTGTACGGCGCGGCGTACAGAGCTGCCTGGAGACAAGCGTTGGATTGAGATTAACCCCAGCCAGGGTCCGAGACCCCCCGGGACTCACCTTGAAAAGCTGCTGCACGAACCAGCCGTGGTACTTCCTCAGAGACATCTCGTAGGCTTTGGTGACGTTGACCCTGATGAGGTTTGGGTTGGTGTCGTCCTTCTCTCCGTCCACCAGGCTCTGGAGCACGACTTGGATGAACCGTAGACCCCTGAGACGAGAGGCAGGTGATGCCAACACGACAGATCCAAAAATAAAATCAAAGGAACCTTTTCAGCCACAGCAGCGCCATCGTGGCTCCGACCCGGGGCCAGTTCTGGCCGTGCATCTCCTTCTCGGCCTCCAGAATGTGCTGGAGAGTCTTGAAGCGACCCGGGTTGGTGTCATACACCGCTTTGATTTTCTGATGACAAAAAGAGAGTTTGAATATGAACACGTATGATCAAGATGACACGTTATCTAACCATGATGTTTCCTGACAGATCCGCTTTGATCGGCGCAAAGATGGTCGGACCCAGACAATCTGTTGAAGCACAATCTGAGGTCGGTTTCAGAAACACTCACACACACTTTTAACCTTCTTATCACAGTAATGCAGAACCACAAGTATGTCCCAGCTACTTGGGGACAGAGGTAAGGGACACTCTTAGGATGTGTGAACCTACATACTTTCTACAGTCACTGTGGGAGGAAACAAGCATAACATTGTTACAAGTTTTCAGTTCAAAGTCCACACAGAAAGGTTACGTTCAATTCAAGAATTAAACTTTTAAACTAATTGTATCCATGAGGCCTGTCATGTGATCAAAGTCAAACCTTAAAAAAAACTGATCAATGTTTCAGACACATCGTTATTATTGTACGTCATGTGTGTCTTATTCTTCAGCTCTAATATAAATAAATAAATGTGTTATTTTTAAGACTTCTTTTAAGTGTTCTGTGTTATCAGTTTTATTTTGACCTTTAAAGTATATACTTTATTGAATATTGTTTTGATTGTTTAAGCGCTTTTTGACCCTGGTCTGGAAAAGCGCCATATGAATAAAAATTACTTACTTACTTACATGTTGCACGTTTCAATATCTAGTCCCTTCATCATTTATTGTGTTTAAAAATTAACATTAAAATACGTATATCATTATTAAATCATATTTGATCTATGGTATAATTACACTGTATAAAGAGGATCTTCTTCCTCCTGACAGCTCATCACAACAGTCACCGCTCAGGGGAATTGAACCAGCCACCTTCGGTATTGAGCGTTTGAAATAACGAGGCATGTGCTGCTGCATTCACTAGGTGTCATTAATTAGTGGACACGGAACTGGAGTCTCTGCTGACAGACACTCGAACAATAGGACACAGAGAGTGAAGACCACACACGGCTCTGACAGAACCTGAGCCGGTGAAGGATACGATTCAACAACTGTTTCCAAGGACTTCATATCACAAGTGTTGGGGATTTGACTGGATCAGTTAACTCCACGAAAACCCTCTTGTTTTTAATTCATGTGTTAACTATTTTATTTATATTATTTTGAATCAAACACATGGACAAATGAACCCTCTCGCTTTAACTTAATGTTACAATAAACTAAAACAGTTATCGTGATATATTGAGTTTTAATTACATTTTAAACCAGATTTAATTCTTATTTTCAGACATGTATACTGAAGGCTGACCAGGCAGAAATCATCAATAATAGGCATGAAATAATATGAGGAAACAACTGTTGTAATAAATGTGTAAATATCAGAGAAAATAAATAAATAATAAAATATGTTATTATATATTATATTACATTTGTTTATTCAAATTCTTGTTAAATACTTCATTTATTTTTTAATCATATTAATTAAAACATCATGTTTCTTAATGATGATTGTTTTTATATATCATTTTCAAACTTTAATTCACAAGTTTCTATCTATAATTTATTTAATTCCCACTTTTATTTCCCTATTTAGAAAATGATTATTTTTTCAATTATCACTTTCTTTATTTGATATTAAATATATTTGAAAATAATAATCTACATCACATTATGTACTGTATATTCTCATGTATAAATATACCATTATTTAATTTATGTTTTAGCAAATTGATATATTTGTTGCTAAACATTTATTCGTTGTTTTATTCTATTGTGCTTAATGATGTCATTAGAGTCTCGGTTTCAATCACTTCTCCAGAGTCTGTTTCCCTGGAGGAAGGTCTTGTTACAAAAAAGCACTTGAAGGCCTCCAGCAGGTGAACAATCGCTTGTAGCAGCTTTAATAGCTCGTAGGAAAGTTGGCCAAGAAACGAGTGCGTCAGCGAAGAAGACAATGACGACAAGGTGGAAAAGGGTTTAACGCCAACATCAGACTTCCTATCAGAGGTCTCACATGGCGGCCACAAAGGACCGTGGGCAGATGAATACGGGATGAAGACGGACAAAGATGGCCTGGCCAGCCGTGCCTGGGCTGAATGGGCAGAGAGAACCCAACACCGCGCTAATCAATTTTCACAACTTCTAATCCAGGCCGGCGGATTCAATTATGCATGTGTGTGATTGTGGCATCAGAAGAAATGAGATCAGAGAGACAGATTAAGATTGAGAGGAACGCTGGTCTAGAACCTGGTTCTGGGGACCACAGTTTTGACAACTTCAACACACATTTATGGATAAAGCTGCTCTGAATGTTTGGATCCACGTTTATAAACAAGTGTTCAGAAGACGATGTGTGGAAGATGAACTCACCAAAGAAGCATGGGATGTAAGACACGGCCTCCAGGAAGGGTCTCGTCTCCACCTGTTTGTCTGCTGGAAGTTGCCTGAACTGGTGCTCCATGAGCAGAGCCATCCTGCCAGTCCTCACACTCTCACCTGTGTGAGCCTCCACTGCAGACAACACTCCCCCCCGCTGTCCTGACACACCTGACACACCTCCCTCACCTGCTGTGAACCCATGTGGGGTTGCTGGTGCTGCCGGAAGATCACTTTCGGTTTCAACAAAAGACTCACCAGGGAAGTAACTCACTGCTTAACAACATATTATTATAAAGTATTTAACTAATCATTTATCTACATTTTAGCTCTAATACTGTAGTTTAAAAAGTTGACCTGAATATTTACATATTTGTTTATATTAAGTCTCTTGTTATTAATGAAAGATAATTGTCTTTAAGAGAAAACCCATAATTATTTATTTTTTTACTTCATCAAAAATGGGAAAAATATTATTATATTTTTTTTTCTCTCGTTTGATTTGCCTTTGTATTACTGTGTTTCTTATATCTACCTGATGGGTGACCTGAATAGGAGTACCTCGTTGTATGTATACTTCATATTATGGATATATCATCTATGATTGATGTGAATTGACAATAAACAAGGGAAAATAAAAAGGGAAAAATACATCAATAACCAAAGATTAAAAATTCACATATTTCTCACTGTGTATTGAAATAAAAAAAATTCTGGAAGGAAGTACATTTGAAAACATAAATGAAGATTAATACTTGGATATCATTTTTCCATGTACATCCAATAATATGTATCTTTATCATCTCTCTTCCAATGTGACACTGAAGGAAGACACATTCCTCGTAAACAAAATGTTTGTGACACATGAGAAAAACCATCCCAAATAACTGGTATAAAGAGGAAAGAGTAACACCAAAAGAATGGATAAATATAGTTTATGGACGGAAAGAAAAAACAAATTTATTTATAGATTTATAGATATCAAATTTAATGATAATAGAAAATGCCAAGAGAAATATACATATATACAATAAATGGAAACCACATGAATATTTTTACTCTGTCTGTTTGTGTTAAATAACTTTTTTGTCTTGTTTTGTACATTTAATTGTTTGTTGTTGTCGTGTTATTAAGAAAATACATTTAATTAAAAAATACATACATTTTAGCAGCTTGTTGACAATTTATATTATATGACAGATGTTTGTTTTTTTACAGAGCATTGCCAAATTATAAGGAAAAGACAACAAACCAATTTTTTTGGCATAAAATAGTAATATTACTTTAAACTCTGCCGCAAAGAGAACGCTATAGGAAATCGCGTTGTAGTTTAAATATGTGTGTCTATTGCCTCACCCCGTAGATTGGGCATAACCAGGAAGTGGCGGTTGGGTGAAGCATCCATCGTTACCATGGAGCCTCCTATGATCCATTAAAGACCAGATTGCTTTGACGGATCTCGATTTTCTCGAGCTGGGATCGAACAAAATCGTCTTCTTCAACGATCGTAAGTGTTCGTCGCTGAGCTAATGCTAGCGTTAGCTGCAGCCGTGCGCGGGAAGAATCGTAAATCGTAGAATAAACAATGAATCCTCAGCTGTGAGTACAATGATCAGAAGAAGAAGGCCCTTGATTTTAGTCATTTAATAATATAGTATTCGTCATTTAAAACATTGTATCTCTTTCCACGAGCACCTTCTCTATCTTCCAAAAAGCAACGTTTACATCCATGACCAACGGTTTTTGTTTTCTTCTCCTTCGGACCAGGGTTGAGGGTCGATGGCTCTCTCTTCCAATGGACCGAGCCGGGCCCGGGTCCTGGCAGACCAGTGGGCCCGGCAGAGGGAGCGGGAGGCCCAGACGAGGCGTCAGTGGGAGATCCACGTCCAGTACCTGCGGGAGGAGGGCGTCCGCAGCCAGAAGCAGGCCGAGTGGGGCTCCAGGGAGTGTTACCAGCACAGGTGGGTCTCTCTCCTGGTCCACAGTCCAGCACCTCTTCCTGAGCAGGACTGGTTCATGTGAAAGTGAACTGGATAAGATATGATGGAGACGTTTGTTTCAACTTAAAATCTGATGGAAAACATAAAGTTACTGGATGATATGTTAGAGAGCCTGAAATGACATCTGATGTTAGTTTAGTCCCATTATTTTTGTCTGATGTTTGGTTTGGGATTGCAGGAGTTAATGGACATTAATGAAGTGAATGTAGTGACGTAATGCAGGGAAGTCAGAATCCGTTGAAGAATCGGATGTTTCTGGACAAAATGAAGCTTTGTATGTCCACTCGACGAGAAACTCAGTTGGTTAACTGTCAGGTGAGGTTTTCGAAATGTACAACCTTTGTAAACTCTTTCATTTTCTATCTGTTGTTCCTGATATGGGATTGTTGAGTGTTGAATCTATCCCAGCTACTCGGGTCTATAAATAGTTTTTTTCCAATTAGCCACAGCAATACAGCAATTTTTCATAAAAAAATAATAAAAATGAAATGAGAACAAAGAGAAATAAAGAGAAAGAACAAGATGATACAATCTAAGTCTAAAGATAAAGAACATAGATCAAAGAAAAATAACAAAGACAAAGGATACAAAGATTAACATAGAATAGAGCATCATGATACTTTTAAGGTAAGGTAAGGTACAACTTTATTGATCCCTCAGGAGGTCTCCTTCGGGAATTTTTTTTAATTGTTTTACTCCACTCCTGCCCCCCGAACTCAGAATTGTACAATTTAATAGCCCGAGGAATGAATGAGTCCCTGAGTCTATTAGTGTTGCATCATGGGAGGAGCATTTGTGCACTCATTCTGCTTCTCTGCTCACTGATGACAGTGTTCAGAGGATGACTGTCATCGTCCATGATGGACAGTAGTTTGTTCAATGATCTCCTCTCAGCAACTGTCACCAGTGAGTCCAGCTTCAACCACAGAGCCAGACTTTCTGATCAATCTGTCCAACCTGTTGACACTCCTCCTGGACAGTGTCAACAGGTTGGACAGGCCAGTGGTCGGGAACAACTCGAAGAGAACCACATTTGCCTCCAGCATGATTCAAACTAGCTAACACTTGTAAGCGACCAACATGGAGACGCACTCGATGAACACCATCTCCTCCGTCAGTATGGCGTCGTACCACAGGGAGAGGCTGAAGGAGGAGAAGAAGGCGAGTCTGGAGCAGCGCCGAGATCGACTCCGGGTCCTGCTGGAGGAGGAGAGGAAGCAGCTGGAGGCCGAGCTCAAGGAAGTTTTGAGCAGCAGGCGAACGCCGGGCGCCCTCCAGAGAGCGAGGGAGCTGGTGTCTGATAGGGAGGAGAGAAGAAAAAAGGTTTGTGTTTTTCAACAAACATTGGTTTTGAAAACCGTGAAATGGTCTTGATGAGATTTCTCTGCTTCAGATCGCGCAGGAGCTGCTGAAAGAACACAGGAGGATGGATGAGAGGAGGAAGGTACTTTCATCATTTCATCATAATCTTCCCTGTTTAACAATCGGAACATGTTTTTGTTGACAGTATTGTCATTTTTTGACAGTGTAGAATAAAATGAAATAAATAAATAAATGGATCAAATTAGGTGAATAAAAAAAAGGTTAATATTAGTTACTTTTGACCATATAATAATGCAAAAAATATAATGAAATTAATGAACAAATTAAATGAGATTACTTTTCCGTAAGTTTACATAAATGCATTAGGGTTTGTTTCTTGAAGGAGTCAGTAGATCATCAAACACAGAGGGAGAAGAAGATCGTTCCAAAGCTTAGGAGCAACAGTCTGGAAGGATTTCTCTCCTCTGGTCCTGAACCGTGTTCAGGAACCATCAGTAGGTTCTGATCCACAGACCTCACAGCCCGAGCTGGGGTCTAAGTCTGGATCAGATCACTGATGTAAGGAGGAGCCTGACCATGAATAGATCTGAAAGTAAGAACCAGAATTTTAAAGTTGATCCTGAAAGAAACTGGAAGCCAGTGAAGAGTTTTAAGGATCAGAGAAATGAGTTCTTCTACTAGGGCAGGTCAGAATTCTTGCTATAGAGTTTTGTATCACCTTCAGGCAAGACAGCTCCTTTTTTAGACATGAAAATAAAGTGTAACAATAGTCTAAACTAGACACAAATGCATGGATTATAAGATCCAGATCGTGTTATGAAACCACTTTCCTAAATTGAGAGATTTTTCCAAGTTTTTCGCAGGCTCAGTTTGTTAACCATTTGTTTATGTATTTATGTCTTTGTTTGTTTTATTTCTTATATATAACTAATTAAAATTGAACATACCCATATTTATGTATCTACACATCTATTTCATTCATATAAACGTATCGTAAAGAGCAGCTAAAGTCGTCTAGTAAAAGTTGTTAATAATAGATCTTCTGCTCTCAGACAGTGGTTAGTGGCTTCGGTAATCTAAGCCCAGATGAATCCAAACGGCTCAGCCAGACAAACCAACAACAACAACTTGATCTTGAAACCCATCGGGCGCAGAGACGACAGAATATTCCACGTCTGTCCGCGAACCCGAGTCCTCCCTCATTAACTCACTTCAACATGTCTGTCTCGTAATCTGTCGACAGCACGAGTCGGCGTCGCCCAAAGATCAAGTCGTCTCTCGGGCGGACGAGGGCGAGCAGGTGGGTTCGACGCCGAGTCAGCAAGTCTCGTGGATGACCATGAAGGTAATGTTGTGACTGAACTACACTCTCAGCAGCAGCAGCAGCAGGAGGAGACGAACAAGTACGAGAGGAGGAGAGCGGAGCGGCGTCAAAGAGCCGAGGATCTCCGGAAACAGATGGAGGAGTTGAAGCTCAGAGAAGCAGAAGTATTAATGGACACATCTCTGCTGCTCCTTCGACGGATGTTTAACCCTTTCCTGTCCCGTGGAGGCGAGCAGGTTGAAGAAGGTGCAGGAGGCGCTGCTGCT
The DNA here is from genome assembly GCF_982586985.1 of Callionymus lyra. Lineage (NCBI taxonomy): Eukaryota > Metazoa > Chordata > Actinopteri > Syngnathiformes > Callionymidae > Callionymus > Callionymus lyra. The sequence goes on along the minus strand of NC_141818.1, from coordinate 11,407,219 downwards.
GCAGCAGTGGGACGCGGAGAAGATGGAGGAGGAGAGGAGGAAACTGGTGGAGCGGCGAAGGAAATGCGAGATGGGGTGAGATCATCAGACGGGTTGGTGTTTAATCTTCAGAGAGAGGCGGCAACTATTCTTCTCCTCCTCCTCAGGCACCTACTGATCCGACAGTACCGAGCTCAGCTGAGGAGAAGAGCTCAACAGGTGCAGGAGGAGCTGGAGGCCGATCGCAGGATTCTCGCGGCGTTGCTCGAAGGAGGAGAGGAGGAGGAGCAGGAGGAGGAAGAGAGCACGAGGAGAGTCGCCAACGCCGCCCAAATGAAGCGTGTGATCGAGGAGCAGCTGCAGCTGGAGCGCGACCGGGAGGCGGAGCTGGACTTCCTGCAGCGAGCGGACGCTCAGCACGCCTGGGAGAAGCGTGAAGAAGAGTGGGAGTCGGAGAGGAAGGCCAGGGAGCGCCTCATGCACGAGGTACTCCTTCGGAATGCCGGGAGGCGAATTCATGCGACGAACCTTCACACTGTCTCTGGATTCCGAAAGGTGCTGGTGGGGAGGCAGAAGCAGCTGGAGCAGAAGATGCAGAAGAACCGGGAGGCTCAGGAGGAGTCGCTGAGGAGGCGCGAGGAGCTGATCCGGCAGCTGGAGCAGGAGAGGGAGCAGAGGCTCCAGGAGGAGGAGGAGAGTCGGAGACGCGCCGACGAGGAGGAGGCGGATGCTGAGGTGAGAAGATGTTCCTCGTTTCATGAGTAACCTTGTATCGCCGAGCTCAGGAGGTGGCGCTCACGGGTTAAGTATAATGGGAGGTTTCATCAAATCAGTTGTCCAGAAGAAAAGGGAGCGAAGACTGCCACCTAGTGGCCACGGCACTGTCTCGTTCAATCTGTCACTCGCATCTATACTTTTGCGCCGACTGTTAATAGGCCTTTTTTATTTTATCATTAATGTTAGGGTTATAAGAAAATATATATACACTTATTTATTGCAATATTTTTTGAAACTACGGAATCAGTTTTTAATTTATTACATTTTTTTAAATTTATTTTATTGTTTTTTTTAATATCATGGTTTATTTTTATCATAGTTCTTTTATGGTTTATATTTCAATTGAAAGTGCATAAAATATATATTTTTGTATTTACAGTTAAGTTTGAGTTGCAATTAAACCTATGACCGCTAGATGGCATTTAGTCTGTCCTTCCCAGAGGAACAATAAAATCCTGCAAGATACCAGCGATGACTGAGGACGAGAGGATACAGTCGACTCCAGCAGCTTTTCAAGCTTATGACTGCACATATTACAAGTATTATAATAAATATATTGTTTTCGTATTGTAAGCACAGTTAAGGGAAGCAATAAAATGACAGGAAACGTGTTTAAAAATATACATAAATGATAAACTAGGTGTTCCACGCTTTGACAGTTATTATTGATGAGTCATGTGTATTTCTGCATTAAAGATGGAGCCGTTACATCTGGAGGAGCAGACGAGTGAAGAAGAGGAAGAGTTCACTCTGGACATGCCGATGCATGTCAATCAAGGACAACATGAGGTGATTTAAAAAGAACTTGATCTCAGGTTGAACATTTCAGTTTTCAACCAACTGTCTCCTCAGGTCCTCAGCCGGACCGCCTGGACATGAAGAGTACTTGGGGAAAAAAAAAAAAAGCCAAATTGAGTTTGAAGTTGCCAAAATCCTGCGTGCAATAGTCACACTGTGAAAATGTAGATATTTTTAATTTTTTTTAGGTTGTTTTAATAAATCATTTTGGAAAAAAAAAGAAAAAGGTACAGACTTGGTTCATAAATAAATTTATTTAGAAAATAATCTTTAAATAGCAACTGAAATGCTTCGTCACAAAACCGGGAACATTATTGAGGCACGGTAAAGAACACGGAGACTGAAGACGCCTGATGATCGACATGCTGCAGCTCTACGGTCGGTACACAACACAACGACGCATATTGTAGTGACGACACTCTGCGGTACGCACAAGACGACTTCTGACGGCAAGTGGATCACGTGACCTTTGAGCAGGTCCAGATGACCTTAGCTAGTGTTTCTATGCAACGAACAGCGACATGCTCACACAAGAGTTTATCATGGCTTCTCAGGACAAACATCTACTGACCAGTGTGCTTCAGTGTGTCCAGGATGTAAACAACAATCGTCCAGTTATCAGTGGAAACATGTGCCTTTGTCAACAGACATATCCCTAAAAATTGTGCTGATCTTTGAAAGCGGTCTCATCATCTAACGGAAAAAGAAAAAAAGAATCATGCATTAACCACAAATAATAATTTACAACGCGTCACTGAAGTGCTCTTAGTTGGTGTTCTCCTTGGTGGTGATGGTCACCAGCTGCTTGGCCGCCTTGGCGATGTCGTACGCGCACTGGATGACCTGTTGGGTGACCAGCTGCATGTCCGGACCCGGGCAGCCCTCGGGGGGCACGGCCTTCCTGCACTCGCCCTGCAGTCTGAACGCGCTGGAGGTCAGCAGGCGCAGAGAGCTCCGGACCGTCTCCGAGCGAGGCTTCTGCACAGGAGAGGACGGCAGCTCAGCTCCTGGACTCTCACGGTCATGCGTTTTCATTTACACATCCATTGTGAACCGAATAATTAATTAGGTGTAATGTCGTAATATCACCACTAGATGGTACGAGTCGTGTCCAGTAAGTAAGTAAATAATTTGTATTTATATAGCGCTTTTCCAGACCAGGGTCACAAAGCACTTAAACAATCAAAACAATACTCAATAAAGTATATACTTTAAAGGTCAAGATAATACTGAGAACAACAAAGGAGTTCCAACAAATCAAGGAAAAGCTTTGACAAATAAAAATGTCTTAAGATGTTTCTTGAAGGATAAATAGATCAGTTAAAAAAAAGAAACCCTAAATGTAGCTCCATTATTTCCAAAAATACACAACAATTGCAGTCATCGCAGCGACTCCTGTCGGCCTAACAGACCTGCCACATTTATTGCTTCAGTTTGTGAGGGTGACGTCATAACCCCAAAATATAAAATTGGAAATACGTTTGGTTAGACCCAATAAATTAAAAAGAATGTATTCAAAATATCAATAGAAAAAAAATTGTTTTTTTTTCTAATTTTAGACATCTTTACTTAAGAAAATCGTACCTAAAATGTTTTTTTATCTGAGAAAGTTTAATAGGATTTTTTTAAATAACAAACTCGGGGTAATTACCACACAGTCTAAATCATTGGTCCCGGACCCCAAGTCTGGGGACCAGTACTTGTCCGTTAAGCATTTGTTACCCGGCCCCATAGCTAGAAAAAAGGTTGTTTTTTTTAGTTAAGTTTATTCAAAACTAAACCGGTAAATTAGTGAAAATCCTTGGCCCAGCTGATGGTTTGCTCAAAGGTGATTAATGGTTATTTTCATGACAAATAAAGATGTTAAAGATGAGGATCAAATATTATTAAGTCTAAAATTATACAGAGATTTTCCAATAACTGTGAACAAATGTTGAGGAAAATTGTTTGGGAAAGTAGAGTAAACACAAACTAACAGTTTTTTTTATATACTGTATATACTGTATATGATTGAGTTTGGTCTAAAAAGTGCTAAAATTAACATCTAAAATACAAGACACTGCTGTCTAAATAATATTCCTACCTTGGGAAAGAGGGCGGCCATTTCTGTCACGGCCACATGGATTCTTTCTGCGCACGGTATGAAGCTGTGGGCAGAGCAAGTGTTTTAGACGTTAACACAACAACACAACTGTTGTAACAACACCGCAAACCAACACAACAAACCTAAGAGGACAAACTTGATGTTAGTGCATGTTATCGTCACTTCAAACACACTCGTCGACGCCCGTGTCTCCTCCACGGGTGGCGTCAGGAGGAGGATGTGCAAACGTTAGTGAACACAGAAGCGAGTGAGTGAGGGAGTAAAGGGAGGGAGAAAGAGAAACTGTGCCTGGGAGGCAGGGACAGAGGCCAGAGTACCAGGAGGCGGGGTCAGGAGAGCGCAGGGCCAGGGGCTGCAGGGGCGAGGGGGGCTTCTCCGCCCAGGGCACTAAGGTGCTGAAGCACCCCAGGCTGTGGCGGAGGCGACGCACGCCCTCGCGCTCGTACGGACGGCTACAGGAGGCACGTGGAACAAGAGGGCGGAGTCAAGGATGTGGGCAGGAAGAGGAAATGAAGGCAGAAACCAAGAGCGCTTTCACCAGTCGCTAAATAAGCTAGCATGTTGTGCTAACTAATGTCTTCCTATTGTCGCTACTTTGAGTCTCTAACAGATGACCAGGTCCCTTGTCAAGTCTTTCAACCTTTTAAATGCTACATATGTGCAAAAGGTAAGATTGTGTAAAGTTCATCGGCAAGTATTTATCTTTCTGTTGGCAAAATAACTCAAAAACGGATTCACAGATTTTCATTGAAATTTTGAGAAAATATTTACTTTATTTTGGTTTAAAGATTATCGCACAGGGTTGCTAATGTTCCAGAATGATACTCCAATCCGTTGTCTCGTTGAGGTTATAGCTACCAAAGATAATTCAAAGAAAAATTCAAAGAATATATATATATATATATATATATATTATTTGTTAAAAAACTATTAATAAATATTGAGATAAAAATTGTGGAAGTATTTTGCTACCATCAGAATATAAAATGGTTGAATGATTCAAATACTTGTTAATTATTAATTAATTAAAAGATTTCAATTTAAAATTGAAATCTTTTTTTTAAGCATTTTATTGTTTTTGTTCTTTAAATAATTGAATATTCATTGTGTATTGATAGCTTAATTTTAGAGAATATATTTTTTCATGATTTCTTTCAAAACGTTGAATTTTATATCTGTCTTCCAATAATAAAAAAATATATTTATATGTCTATTTATTTGTAGCCTTTTGAATTGAATACAAAAATGTTGCATGATTATCTGTGAGTCGTAAGATTGGCTGAAAGTAGCTCTTTTGGTATGTGTGGCACAATTGTACCAACAAATAAAAATACAAATTAAATTTAAAAGCACACGATCCAGTAGAAGGGAATTACAGTATCAAATGCTATGTGTAAACATATTTAATTCATTTTAAGTATTCAAAAAACAAATTCAAACTTTTAATGTACGAATCATTAAAAAAATATTTTTATATAGTAATTCATTGCTTAAAAAACGATAATAGAAAAATTTAACATTGACTCACTTCTGTAAAAACTAATATGGGTTTAAATAAGTTGAAATAAGTCTCACCTGTCGTGTTTGTTCTCCTGAGCAGCTCGCAGCAGCTCCTGGATGTTCTTGGTGATCTGCTCGGTTTTACGGATCACGTCTTCGGTGCTGGGAAGCGTCGGGTCGGATTCCGTCTCGGCGTCGTCCAGCTCGGGGATGGAGGTTCCCAGCTCCCCCAGCCAACCGCTGCTCCTCAGCCGACCTCGTCTGCTTGGAGGGTGAATCGGGAAAAGGGTGAATGACAGAAAACAGAGAGAAGTTCCGCCGAGGTCCATCCATCTGCTCCTACCCGGACTCCTCCGACTCCGGCTCGTTGAAGGTGTTGTCGTAGTCGCTCTCGGGAACGCTGCTCTGCTTCTCTAGCTTGGAGGTCTGGAAGAAGAGCACGAGATCAGTCCAAGCTGCCGTGTCGGCCAGAGTCGTGAGGAAGATCCCGGCATCAAACTCACCTCCACAAACACATTAACAGTTCAGTGAGATTTGAGCCGGAGCCAAAATTAAAGCTGTGAAGCAACGACAGCCATTCACGTGGTTATCAGTTAGTGACATCAGCTGAGAAGCTTCAGCGATACAGACCATAATATTTAAGACAGTGATGATGACAAATAAAAATATACATCTCAGGAAGTTGGATCAAAGATGGCTGCTTCAGGAGCCTCGAACACAAGTTATTCAGACAAATTTAAACAATTTTTAAGTCCCTTAAAAACATAAATGTCTTAAATACATGAGAAATACTTTTCACCTGAAAAATGAAAATTGGTAGATGAAAAAAAAAATTGGACTAAATTTGACCAAAGAGAGGAATATGAACCTTTTTTTACATGATGATTATCAAACTAATTTAATTTGTACTTAGAACACATTTAATCCTTTATTAATCCTTGTTTTTTCAAATGTTTAAAACTCATTTATAGTATGTGCAACTTTCTTTTGCTCATATATTTTATATTATTTTTATCTTTTATTTTATTTATTTTATCGTATTATTATTTATTTATTTGAAATGTATTATTATTTTGATTAATTTATTACCTATTTATTGTATTATTATTTATTTGAAATGTATTATAACTTTTTATTTATTAATTATTTATTTAATTTAAATGTTTTATTATTTTTTCTTAATTGTTTACTTTAGATTTTTTATTTATTTTAAATCTATTTATTTTGTGAACTGCTTTAACTTAACTTAAATGTGCCTTACGTGGGAAGAATAAATGAACATCATATACATAACAGCGTCTCTGCAGTTAGTCGGCGGTGAATACAAACATGTAAAACACGGTGACAACAGTGAGCGTCAGTCTGCAAGCGTGACATCATTCATCAACATGAGGTTTACGGTGCAGGTGAGGGCCGTTCATGCATCCACGAGTCCAGGGCCGTGACGCACGAGTCGGACTTGGGTTTCGGGGGTTAGCAGCAGTTCCACCAGGATGTGGACTCGAGTGTACTTAACCTTCTGAGCACTTTCATCCTTGGACCAGGACAGGGTGGATGGAAATGAGGGGAGAGACGAGGAGGTGGTCACAAGAGCCCCCTTTTCCGTCTAAACACAGGGTTTGAATCACACGTTGATGACACAAAATGTTAAAAAAATAAAATAAAATCAACACACAAATTGACGAGTTTGGGGAAGTAGTTATATGTGGAGGTGAGAGTCCTGATCACTGGAGTGGAGTTTAGGAAATGTTAGGGGTTATTGCTGTGTATACAGTATTATGTATTATAGTTTTATGACCACCTGTCTTATATGCAAATGTACTTTATTATACACATCTTTCCGGGGAACCAACGTACTACAAAATAACTATTACTTACGAAAAATAATAAGAACAGAGGAAACAAATAAGAGTATTTAAAAACAGTTAAGCAAAATAAAACCAGATAAAATAAGATTACTCATTAAAAGCCACAGATTTTAGTAGTGATGTGCCGATGAAGCTTCATGAAGCAGTGTCATTATTTTTAGAGTCCACTAGATGGCGATGTCTGCAGAAATTTTCTTTGTTTTTGAGCAACTGTTCCAATGAATCATTACATCCTTTTTAAACTGATAGCGCCCCCTACTGACCGTTAAGCAACACAACACTAGTTTTTAGCCTAGTCTTGAAGAGGCCCAGGTCGGAGATGAGACTCCTCTGGACAGGGAGATTATTCCAGAGTCTTGGAGCAGCACATTGACCTGGACTCGTCCAGCAACGGTTGGTAGTTTGACCTCAGAGTTGTGATCGCGCACAGTTAATGGCTGAGATAAATACGATGGGGGCAAGATCATGAAGAGCTCTAAGAGCAAAAATGACAAGTATATGAATAATTCAAATAAAGGTTTGTATTCAGGTGGTCAGGCTCTCAAAATTCCTTGTGAGAAAAGAAAAATATTTACAAACAAACAAAGGGATGAAGACGAGTGAGAAGTCTAGTTTCTTCATGCAATACAAAACACATGGTAGTTGAACGGACGTTTTAATGGTTCATCAAGATTAAAAAAAACAAAAACACAGTACAACCTGAAAATGAAGTCAACAGCATCTCCTCGTAAGGTACGACTACGGCCAGACTGATATGAACTTGTGTGTGTTTGTGTGTGTCAGTGGTGCGTGTTTGTGTGTGTTAGTGGTGTGCATTTGTGTGTGTCAGTGGTGTATGTCAGTGGTGTGTGTCAGTGGTGTGAATTTGTGTGTGTGTTAGTGGTGTGTGTTTGTGTGTGTGTCAGTGGTTTGCCTTTGTGTGTGTCAGTGGTGTGTGTTTGTGTGTGTGTCAGTGGTGTGCATTTGTGTGTGTCAGTGGTGTATGTCAGTGGTGTGTGTCAGTGGTGTGTGTTTGTGTGTGTGTCAGTGGTTTGCGTTTGTGTGCGTGTCAGTGGTGTGCGTTTGTGTGCGTCAGTGGTGTGTATCAGTGGTGTGCGTTTGTGTGTGTCAGTGGTGTGTGTTTGTGTGTGTGTCAGTGGTGTGCATTTGTGTGTGTCAGTGGTGATTGTTGATCGTATGTACAGTATTGTCGAAATGGTCACGACTTGAAAACCCAAAATTCTACAACATTTTATTCCAAAACATCAAATTGTTTTATTATTATACTTTGTACCTGCCGTGAGTTCAGAGTGAAATTGTAAACTTTTTTTTTTAAATACGTATTCAGGTTTATAGTCAGAAATGTATTTTGATTTATTTATTACAATCATTTAACTCTATATAATATTATATAATCCTTTAATGTAATATTTATATTTATATATAGTTTTTTATCATTAACATGATGTTCTGTGGATAAGTTGGATGTATGCTCAACACTGGGAAGACAAAGCTAGGTTGCAGGGAAGAGGAAACGGAGGAGAGGAAATGGCAGAGGAATGCAGGGAGAGGGTCTTACTCACATGAGGGAAGGGTTGCAGGGTTGGGAGCGCCTCCTCCTGGTAGCCGCTCTCCCCTTTAGGGAGATAAGGCTTCAGGCCGGAGCCGGTCTCATACATAGACATGGGCCGGCTGGAGCGGGCGGACTGACGGCGCTTCATGGCGGAGGGGCTGGAGGGGTCGGGGAAGTCGGAACCGCTGGGGATCTGATAGATATTGGTAGAAACCTGACGCTTGAGCGACGAGTTCTCGCTTTGCAGAGTTTGCAGCTGGAAGAGACGAGCAGCGACACACTAAGAGGCGCTCCGAGCAAAGCAAGCCTGACCTGTGCAGCAGCAGTTAGCTGTGAGCCGGATCACTGACTCATGAATATCTGGAACCACTTGAAAAGACTCGGTTTATGACTCAGTTTAAGACTGAGTCCACCCTTGAGTCTTAAAACGAGTCCATCCTTGAGTCTTAAATCCAGTCCACCCTTGAGTCTTAAAAAGAGTCCTTCCAAGAGTCTTAAAACGAGTCCACCCTTGAGTCTTAAAACGAGTCCATCCTTGAGTCTTAAATCCAGTCCACCCTTGAGTCTTAAATCGAGTCCATCCTTGAGTCTTAAATCCAGTCCACCCTTGAGTCTTAAACCGAGACCATCCTTGAGTCTTAAAACGAGTCCATCCTTGAGTCTTAAAACTAGTCCACCCAAGAGTCTTAAACCGAGTCCATCCTTGAGTCTTTAACCGAGTCCATCCTTGAGTCTTAAAACGAGTCCACCCAAGAGTCTTAAAAACGAGTCAAGCCTTGAGTCTTAAACCGAGTCCATCCTTGAGTCTTAAACTGAGTCCACCCTAGAGTCTTAAAATAAGTCCACCCAAGAGTCTTAAACCGAGTCCATCCTTGAGTCTTAAAACGAGTCCATCCTTGAGTCTTAAAACGAGTCCATCCTTTAGTCTTAAAACGAGTCCATCCTTGAGTCTTAAAACGAGTCCATCCTTGAGTCTTAAAACGAGTCCATCCTTGAGTCTTAAAACGAGTCCATCCTTGAGTCTTAAAACGAGTCCATCCTTGAGTCTTAAAACAAGTCCATCCTTTAGTCTTAAAACGAGTCCATCCTAGAGTCTTAAAACGAGTCCATCCTAGAGTCTTAAAACGAGTCCATCCTTTAGTCTTAAAACGAGTCCCCCCTTGAGTCTTAAAACAAGTCTACCCTAGAGTCTTAAAGAGAGTCCCATCTTGAGTCTTAAAATGAGTCCAACCAAGAGTCTTATAATGAGTCCCTCTTGATGAGTCGACCTTAAAGACTCAAGGGTAGACTAGTTTTTGGACCCAAAGGTGGACTAACCTTAAGACGAGTCCACCCTTGAGTCTAAAGCCAAGTCCAGGGTTGAGACCTGGGTCAAGTCCATCCTTGAGTCAATACTACTACATATTAGTCATTAACTGGATCCTCTGGTCTAAGCTGCAGCACAGGTCAGGTCACAGGTACAGTAGAGAGCAGCACGAGAGGCAAGACTTGGATGATTTAAAGCAAGTGTAGAAGTGTGTTTTATCTTCTATAACAATACCTTTTATGATATTCAACGAGGCTGTTGACCGGTGGACGAGATAAATGTGCAGAAGAACATTTTTGTTGAGATACTTCATCAAAGGACCACATTTGAAGCTCCAGAACCAATAAAAATGTCATAAAAAGCTGCAAGTAAAACTTGAAATATTCTGCATCAAGTTAAGATTTTCTCAACATGCTGGTTAGTTACACTTTTCTTAACCTATCACAGGAGTGAGCTGCGACAGAAGCCCTCGTGTCTCAGTCCATGTTAGTGATCTGTTGTTGCCTCACAGTGATACCTTTTTCTGCATCAGTCGCAGCTCATCGCTCAGGTTGTTGTTGGCTCTCATGAGCTTCTGGATCTTAGCCTCGGAGGCCGAGAGAGCGTTTTTCACCTCCAGGTACTCCTGCATGGTGATGGGACTGTCCGAGACGTCCGAGTCCAGGCTCTGGTCCAGGAAATAAAACACATTTACACACAAACACAACGAACCGTGGTACATATTTTTTTATGCAACATGTTGAATATAATAAATAAAAAGGTAGAACAATATGTTCATAGCATTTTTTGTTTTATTAAAAATGTAATAAAAAAGAGATTAATGACAAAAAAACACACTAAATTAAAATAAGATACACAACCATAAATAATGAATAATTACATTAAAAAGAAAAAATCATTTGATAAAAAAATAAAATTACAAATAGAAATTACAATTATAATTGAAAATTAAAAACATATATATATATATATATATATATATATATATATATATATATATGCATATTTATTTTTTTGTTTAATCAATTATTTCTATTTTCTATTGTTTATCTATAAAATCATTTTGAAAGCTTTACACAAAAATACATTTAAGTACGCTGGGATGAAACATACCTTGGTACAGAATTTTCTTTAGTTTAACATGTTAAACATGGTAAATAAATATACAACAATATGTATGTAGCATTTTTTTTTTTACATTTTCTTTTAAATCAGAAAAACTTTCATTGCCAGTGTTGTAAACGCAATACAGATATTTGTTGTGGTTACACTACAGAATATAGAAATGAAATAATACGAATTAAATAAAAATAAAATAATGAAATCAAATACAATAAATTAAAATAAAATTAGAGACATTACCATCAATTATTAATAATTAAATAAAAATAATTAGTAATAAATAAAATAATAAAAAAACAAAAAAATAAAATAAAATAATTAATTAAAATTTAAATGAAAATAATTAGAAATAAAATAAATCAATAACATACAATTAGAAATTAAAATTAAAAATATTAAAAAAAAGAAAATTAAAGATATATTGTCGTCTATAATATCGTTTGTAATTAATTCCAATTGCCATTTCACTTTTAAAAGCTTAACACAAAAATAAATGGTACTAAAACGCTGGAATAAAACATACCTTGGTTCGATCCCCTTTGCTGGACGGGTGATCCTGGTCGGTGTCTTCGTCAGACGCCACGCTGTCATAGTCCGGCTGGTCGTTGTCCTGGCTGCCTCCGTGCTGAGCCACCATGCTCTTCAGGATGAGCTCCACATGGTCTGACATCACACGACACAGAACGTCAGCATCAAACTGGGTATTTTTCACCCGGAGACTCCGGGATTTGACTCTTGACCTTTAGGGCTGGAGACCGAGCTCCCCTGGTGTCTTCTCTTCGCGTCGCTGAGGATGTCGATCACGAGAGTCGCAAACTCGTGTGCGTTAAACCGAGCCAGTTTCTGGCGACCCTGAACGACAGAGATGGAGTCACGCCGTCATAAGGAACCGGTCTGGAGTTCTTACCTGGTTTCGTGTGGAGGAATATTCGGGGTTGACGGGCAGGAACGGCACCACGGTCGTCTCCGTCACCAGCGTGCTGTGATTCTGTGTAGCCAACCACACTGCAGACACACATCAGTGCTCGCTTCGACCCAACAGATCCTCGGTGTTTACCTGCGTCCGTCTCTCGCCGGTCCACCTCGTCGTACACGTCCATGGCCAGCTCCTCGAACAGATGGTTGCTCAGCTGCGGGGACATGAACCAGCTTCAGAAGATTCAACAAGATGAAGGAGAGATGGTTTCATACTCACGGACTGAAGCTTCTTCTTCGCTGCCTTGGCCAGTTCTGACAGATCTAGACTGCTAACCACAGAGATATTGATCAGACACACCGGACCAACAGATGTCACGCACTTCAATTACTATACTTACATGTTCCTTTTTCCATTGAGCGAGGGCAACAGAGAAAGAAACAACAGCTCAAAATGCATGTTATGATGTTTAATAATCATAGTGTTGAGAGCTCAGACTCTAAACTGGGGATACTTTAGCTGAGCAATATATAGAGAAATAGCATGAACTTTCCACCGCACTACTCCAAAAGATATTATATAAATTATTTTATGCAAGTGTATAAATACACACAAAATGTTATGAGGTAGTTGTACATGCTAGCCCAGTTATGAACAAGCTAAGATAGCATGTCTAGCATTTAATTAAAACGTTTCTACACTTTACATTATGGTTGAAAAAAACAACCTAATTTAATCAGTTTCTCTATCCAAGCTGAAGAATAATGAAGTACATTTATTTTTCAGAAATATCTAACAAATGAAATCTGACAGGAAATAGCCTGAGACAATGTTATAAAAGTAAGTGCTAAAAATGTGAGCCGGTTAATGATTCTAAAATAGGAAATGGTCCATTTATTTTTGAAAAATAAGGCATTATAATAAACTATATAATATTTTAGCTGATGACTTTATGTAGGACTTTCCAGGCATGAAGAAATTGTTCATGATCTTGGTAAAAATGACGAGGGGGAAAAAGGAGATTTGTATTTAAATGACAGTCACAACACTTTAATGATCAGCTTTGATCCATTTGGAAACATTTTTTTAATCGACTTTGAGAGCTGATGTAGTTGACCGAACACACAAGTTTAACACTTTTTATCTAAAAAAAAAACTAAGCCTGAGCAAGACTAGTTTCATTCTATAACTTAATATAAAACTCAATAACGCTCAATATTTGCTTACCTGTCAGCCATCTGTGGAACGATGAAGTGTTGGCCGTTCTTATGGTCTAGAACAAAAACAATGACACAAACCATTAAGTCATTATATGTGGCCTGTTGGATGATGAGGTCAAAAATAAAGGTTGATTATTGTACATGTTGAAGTGTTTAAATTAAACTATCGACGTCAACAAATATTCAGCGATTTACAAGAAGGGTCAAATGTTTGGTGAACAATGATCGGACGAAATGCTGTAACGTGTTCACCTGGTTTTCTTCCGCACAGGTAGAACGCCAGGCGGTCGGTGAGTTCATACTGGATCTCCACCAGCCTGTCGGCCAGGTCGTGATGACCCGCCTCCCTGGGAAAATAAAAGTCTCATCAAGCCAATCGATGTCGAGAAGAACAGCCGCCGACGGGGCGGTTGATTTAAAGCCAACCTTGCGTAGTCGATGGGTGTTTTCCCGTTTGTATCAGACGCTCCTGGATCAGCTCCATAAACCGTCAGAAGCTCCGCCTGAGACACTTGTCCTGCCTTCGCAGCGACGTGCAGCGGCGTGTTTCCTTTCTCCTGACAACCACAGCAAGTATCCAGGTGTGAGCCTCGGCAGGGTTCAATTACAGGGTTTTTTTTAGAAAAAAAAAGGCTCTCACTGGGTGGAAGAAGTTCGCTTGTGCTCCCAGAGACAGCAACCGTAAACACGTCTCCAGATTCCCGGTGCGAACACTTGAGTGCAGTTGCTGCAGGGGGTGAAAGAAAAAAACAACCAGAGCTGGGAACGTGTGCAGACACTTCTCCTCACCTTGCTCAGGTCCTTGGCCGTCGAGCTGTCGTCCTCCCGACACGGCATGCGGTGGACGAAGGCCAGCATTTGATATTTGGCTTTTATGAATTCAGATTTGTTTGGGCTTTGAAGGCAACACGGACGAACAAAAGAAAAACCCATCAGACCGTGGCACAGAAGTGATTTTTTGTTCAATAACGTGGATCAATACGACTCACTGGAGTTTGTCCTGCGGGTTGGCCTTTCGTTTGCCGCTCATCACAGACGCCGGGTCCAGGAGAGAGTGCTCCCATATCGAGTTGGCACCGTTGCTGTATAACGTGTGAACCATCTGAGAGACATTTAAAAGTGTTAGGATCGGATCGGTGCCATCAGGGAATTGAATGGAATAATAAAAGTTTTTTTTTTTTTTCCTTTTGTTTTTATTATTAAATGTATTCTATAATTCCTGTATTGAATGATTGACTTTTTGTTTTTTTAATAACAAAATTTAAAAAAGTAAATATAATCAAAATGAATGTGAGTGTACTGAGAGTTTGATATTTTCATTCCAATAATTCAACAATACTTTTCTAAATACAAAATTGTTTAATTCGTTGGATCAAATATAAAAATGCCACCATTAGGAACTGATGCTTCCATGTTGTCATGTGACCATCTGTGCGTCTCATGATTGGATAAAACTTCTAATAAGTAGCTTGGTACTCTTTTAGTATTGTAAATTGTAGATTTTTTTTATAAGAAGAAACAAAAATTCAACATTTACATATACTAAGTGCAACTATTCAACGATATTTCAATAATAAAATCAAAGTTTCAACATGTTAAATTCAACTATTCAATAATCCAATGATATACTTCTATACAAGGGAAGTGTGACCAAGCATACCTGAAGTTGTGTAGTTGGCCAGGGTGTGTGCGTCAGGTGGCGCACTTGTGAGCTGTGTCTGCCGAGGCTTCGATGGACGCTGCAGCACTCGTCACACACCAGCACACCTCGGTTGACCGACGCCCAGTGGGGGTCTGCAACACACACACAACACACTGTTACATGGGGGGGCGGGTGATCTTCAAAACAGTTTGAGCAAGAATCTTAGAATGTTACTCGAAAACCAAACCTCCAAAACTTTTCCTCACGGCTGTTCCAAAGAGAGGGCGGGACTAATAGTAGTAGTTTGACTGACATGTGACCACCCAATCATTTTGAACAGGCCGCTTAAAATGATAAACGTTGTTTTTACAGAATTGTACATAACACGGTTGAGTTTTAATACGTTATATTTCAATAAAGTGTGTTCGATTTCTTTTTCCCCCTATGAACAATTAACATGCAAATATTAGCAGCGTTTACTTCGTGTTCCATTTAAACCTCCGGCCACTAGAAGCAGTCATTACGTCCTCCGCAGCTAAAGGAACAGTAAAATTTGTCGGGATCCCGTGTTTAATGGGGACGAGAGGATACAGTTGACTTCGGCAGCTGATGTTTGGACATATTTTGGTTCTAAAAGAAAGACCTCGTCAAAAGTCAAAACACCAGAGTCAAGTACTTGACAATACTACAACTATACCCTTGTTACTACAGTATCACACTATATTGTATTGTTGCCCTTGTACAGCTAGGTATTGTGTAAAAATGTTCAATACGGATTCTGATACCTTTACATTCCATACCAATCATTTTTCCGATACCAATTTATAAGACAAACTCTAACAAACAAAATAAATGTACACATCGTGAACATCTTAAGTTTCATTTTTCAGGTTTGGTCAATTTTCCCTCCAAGATGTTTTCTTACAGAAAAAATAAACGACTACAATTTCCAGTGTAAAAGAACAATTACAAAAAAGTAACAGATTAATGTGATGTTAACTGCCTTTGTCGCTCGGCACCGAAAGACCGAGTATGTTCTGATATTCTGCACTAGCAAAGCAGTTCAGTCTGTTCCTCAAAAGAAACAAAGTTCAATACCAAGCCATATTCCCATGTATAGGTACACATTGTATGGACCCTGGTCTAGAAAGGCGCTTTACAAATAACCTTCACTTATTTACTTACATATTCTTCAAATACACCCCAGTCGCTACAAAAGTGGATCAGAGTAACCGTCCCTGAAAGTGCTTCACCACATACAGAACTAAACCTCATGCCAACATGCCGTATAAACATTTTTATTGTAATTTTAGATTTAGTTTGAGTCATTTGAATACCCTTGTCTTCCCCTCAGTGGGTTGCCATGGAATCAGGCGTGGAGTGAGGGAGATAAAAGGGTTGTAAATAGGTCAGAATCAGTTGGTCTTGATTGAAGATAGAACTCATTTATTGTTTTATAAGGAAGAAAGAACTCACAGCAGAGAGTCCGTTGTATTGTTGAGTAATAATAGCAGCTTCCTCTTTTCAGAGACAAACACTGATTGGACGGTTTTCGGGTAAGACAGGATGTGTGTCTGTGAGGTCCTGCCATCTTAATGCTGAAGGTTTTTTTTTTTTAATAAATGCGGTCTGAACACTCCTTTGTGTAATACGTGTATGAACCTAATATTATTGACTAATAAAATGTGTCACATTCTACAACAGACAATACGGTTAACATACAGTGAGCACTTAAATGAGCATATAATACTATAATACTGAGACTTAAACCTGGGTTTTATCATGACACAGTCTTGACCACGACACAACCACTGTCATAATCTCAGCAGCATTCGAGAATTCTCTAGATCACATATGTCAGACCCCTGGGCTTTGGGACCAAATCTGGTCATTTTATGTGGCCCCGCTGGATGGTTGACTCAAATCAAAGTTGATTCATGACATGTTCACGTTGATATTGTGATCTTAGATATGTCTGTGTTTAAGATAAGATAGGGAACATAGATTTTCGACGTGAAAAATTCCAAAGAGACAATACAATGGCAGTAAAACTGATGTACAAGGATGTATAATATTGAGATAATAAGGATCTCAATCACACGACCGGTAATACTTCCTGTAAAAGACGTTGAATATACGTGTTCTTGCCCACAAACTTGACTGTCGACAGATACCAACACATAGGATTTTTAATGAAAAATAGCAACACATTTTGCCTACGATGCATTTCAATATTTCTATTACACGTTTAAGTGCAACTTTAAATCCTTTATAACAGTCAGTACAGATTGAAAATGGGCTAAAATCGAATCACCAATCCGGATATAATCTCTTGAATATCCATTTACAACTTTTAGAGTTATGCCACTTGTAGAGTAGAAAAGAAAACATTGTCGATATGAAACGTATCTATGGGAGTCATATTTCCTTCAAATATCTAAATAAAAAAAGTGGGAGGACAATGAAACTGTAACAGTCTGTTTTCATGTCTTAACAAGAAGGATCTGTCTCGCCTGCAGTTAATACAAAACTCTGCAGCGAGAATTCTGACCCGCTCTAGTAGAAGAACTCACATTTCTCTTAAGCTCCTAAGCTTTGAAACGATCTTCCTCTCTCTCTGCGTTTGATGGATCTACTGACTCCTTCAAGAAACATCTTAAGACATTTTTATTTGTTCAGGCTTTTCAATGATTTGACTCCCGTGTTTGTCTCCGTGTTATCTTGACCTTTTAAGTATATATTTTATTAGGTATTGTATTGATTGTTCAATTGTTTGTGACCCTGGTCTGCAAAAGCGCTCTACAAATATTACTTACTTACTTATAGTCGGACTAACAGTAAACAACATCAAGTTATTTTATTTCATCGAGTATTATTTTTTTCTTTAAACGATAAAACATCCTGCTCTGATAGACGACTGTAACGGAGGCAAACACTTGTGCACCAAAAATACTGTACATCCATATGTCCCCGGGACCGCCTGTGAGCGCCGGAGCAGATTGAGAGTCTGGCAAAGTGACAAACTGTTCACGGGCAGCAGCTGAGCGAGCAAGAGCAGCAGCTGCTAATGTTGCCAGACAGACACTTACACCTGCTCTCTGCTTTCAGACCAGCATCCAAACGACTGTCCGTCGAGACCCCGAGTGCTGGCATGTCTCTTTAACGTTTCCTCAACAAGTGATGCTAATTTTAAATTCGGATCTAAACCTCTAAAAATATTGAGAGTCAACAGCTGGTAGGGCTGGCATGGAGGGGCAAGGCAGGCCAACTGTTGTCAGCGCCGACATAGATACTAAAGCATGGTAAGACGATCGAGCCACGGAGAATCTTTGTGTTCGAGTCTTTGTATTATTAGTTAAAAATAGCGCTCGAGCCGAAGTGGTGGAACGTCGACGATACAGAGTGGCGGTTTCTGGCTACAGAACACGCGGTGAATTCACCCAGCATCCTGTTTTCCTTCCTGTGTTGGGCCTGAAAACATCACACATCACATATCTCACTGTTGTTCAGGGATTTTATACAATGCCTCTCTTTGCTTGTGCCACTGGCGCAGAAATAGTCCAGCATTGTCTACTATTTTAAACATTATAAAGATGTAAAAAAAATAAAAACATTCATCCAGAACAGCAGTTCTGTGTGTACGGCGTTTCTTAACAAAATGGAAATAGCAAACATACTGAAAGAACGGTTAGTGAAAGGAACATGGGAGTATAAAGACGTGCCTGGACTTGACATGACTCACAAGGAAAATCTGGAAGCTGCTCGGTCTCATCTCAGGGTTGTTTCAGTCATAAATAATTGTTGATCCGTGAAAGTTATTGTTTAGTAAAAATGTCATTTCATTGGGTCTCACGATTTATCTCCAGTGTGTCACAACTTATATGCATTAAAACTTTTGTTATTCATTTTTAGAAGTACATTTATTGATAAAAAAAACCTTTATAACATATACCATAATAAACCACAACAACAAATTTGGAACCTTTCCGAAAATTATATACTCGATTGCGTGGTTAATGTCCTGCATTTATTCACTTAAGTTTATGTTTGACTTTAGAACTATAGAACTTATAAGTTCTGGTATCAACAATTTGAAGTTGGGATTATGTGCTCCATCTGTTAAAGACAAGAGTTAAGTTAAGAGGCAAATGAGACTATTTGAACATTTAAAAAAAAATCAGGAAAGAACATAAGGATTACGAATTTTAAAGTGAAATAATGAGATTATTGATTCTCCTATTGAACCTCTTGATCCGGAACTATAGTTAAAAGTAATTTATACAAGAGTAAAAACTATTTGATAGATGTCAAGATGAAGTAGTTGTATCAGTACTTTAACGGATCTAACTGACAGTTTTTGACACGAGCTGCAACTACACCTGGTGTTGACAAAACTATGAGATCCAACCAAGTTGATGTCAAGACAAGCTTTGATAATCTCCTTAAAACCGTAAGATCTGAGGCTGCAGCTTTTTAAAGCCACACATGTAAATAACAAGCGACCAGCTGGCGCTCCTCCGTCACCTCACCTGGGACACTGCAGTCGGCGCACAGGTCTGTGTTCCGAAGACGCTTCGACATTCTCCGGAGTTAGATTCGTGTTTTATCGAGAGAAGAAACACCCGCTCGCTGCCCTTCCGCTCACCATCGAGCGCTCTGTGGGAGTGCCCCCCACGTTAGCTCGTGCTAGCGCTTCAAACGCTCGAAACACACGTGCTGGAATGGATAGTTGTTGGTCTACACGCGCATGTCGACGGTTTGGAGCAGAAGAATTCGGCGGTTCCTGGACAGAATGTTGTCCGCCGTGAAGTTCTCTGAGCTCGGTCTGGCGAGCAGACAGCAGCAGACAACGCTGAGGGCTCACGCTGGGTCGACAAGGGCTGTGATCCCTCAACTCTGCCTGACAGGAGTGACGCTCACTGATTTAGTATGACGAAAGACGACTAATAAGTTTATTTTTTGTTCATTTTATAATTAAATGCCAAATATATTTTATTATAACTTGTACTGGGTTTTTTAGTCTAATTTTGCTTAACATATTTGTATATTTTTTAACTATATAAAGTTACAATCATGTGACTTATTATAGATAATGACAAACAAAATATACTATCACAGTTATTGTACACAATAAGGAATAGTTCCCTAATATGTCTAATAATTAATTATTATTTAAAAATAAAAATAAAAGAGCTTGAAGAGAGAAAGTAAATATAATAGGACATTTAAAAAAATAAATAAAATAAATCCATAATTTAATAAACAAAAATCCACTATTTCTGGTTATGGATGATCAGAAGTCTGATATGTGGATTTGTGGATGGTGTGGTATGAACCACCTGAACATTTCAAAGATCAAGTTGCAGGTCTTGGACTTTGGAAGTTCCAGGAGAAGCCCACATCCAGTATTTTGGTGTGAGATAGTGGCAAAAAATGTATTATTGCTGATTCAATGTTGAATAACACAAAAATAATATTGCATCGACTATAATAAAATATTTCTGAAATACATGAACGTTTTTCCATTTAAACTTTTGATGCAAATCGAAAAAGGGTATAGGTGAAAAAAAAGAAAAGATTATTCAATATAGATGAGAAGGTCACTATTGGATGCATTTTAAAAACGAATTCGGGATGCTTTATACTTCATATCAACTAATGTCAAACTCCAACTTTCCTGACTCACTCACATGTCTCTTAACATTGATGTCTTCCTCTCCAAGATGCAGTTCGATGCTCCGTTTTTTAAGATATTCCTTTGGCGAAGTCCATTATGCCGTTATAATGATCTTCACATCTCCTCCAGCCAGTTATAATAATTCCCTGCTTTGTTTATACAACGAGTCCCTTGGAGGTGAGTATGGTAAACAATAGTTTATTTTAAAAAAAGGAAGAAATGTTCAGTGGGTGGGGCTTAATCCCTTTTTCCAATGTAAATATTTCAATGAAAAGAGAGTTTTGTACAAAAAGAAACATACTGATGATAAAATACAGTCCAAGATCTATTTAAGACACACTTCAATCTAAACATTAGTTGAACTTTAAATGAGGCACATATTAGTAAGACAGGGTAAGACAAGATGAAACAAACAAGGGGCAATAATAAGTTAAAGTAGTTCAACGTTTGTGTAATATTTTTTTATTTCATTGTTTTCAAGTCGGTCCTGTGAGGTGGATTGTAGATACTATTCCCAATTCTGACAATACTTAGTTTTATTACTTACTTACTTAAATACAATTTTGAACATGGTTAACTCATTAAAAAAAAACAATGTTTAATTTAACAAAGGACTGACTCAAAGGAACGATGGCTTTAATACCGTTATGGACAGCGGGTTGACTTTTAAACCCCCTGTTTACATCTTCAATGGATTTGTCCAAACTGGAACATACCATTTCATCATATTATGGACAATGTCTATTTAGATTCATTATATTAAGTTTTTTTGTGTTTACATTTGTTTTTAAATGTATATTACTCGTTTAATGTGTATTTTACAACGTACTATTTCACGTTAGTGGCGATGACTCGACGAAAAACTTCGCTCCTTGGAAGTAGGACACCCCTCCTGTGTTGGTGTCTCGCTCCTGGCACTTCCTTGTTCGAAAGTTTTCAGTAAAGGTGGAGGGACTGAAGGAGCAAAGTTGTCCGCCGCTGTCTGTGGTTCCTCTTTCGTTTTGTCACCACCAAAGATTCGTCGCCATTTTTGACTCGACGAGCGAGTATGTGTCGCGGATGTCTCATGGCTGTTTCCAGTAGTAGCTAGCTGCGCCGCCGAGGAAGATGTCCAATGCTAACGTTAGCGACGCTGTCAGAGAGCGGTTCCCCCTGCACTCTGCTGTGTGGGAGAACGATTTCCGAGGACTGGAAGATCAAATAAGGACAGCACAGGTATGTAAAAAACACTGTGTTGTCTGTCGTTTATCTAAATAAAGTCTGTCGTGAGATGCTCCATCACATACATAGAGGCCACTCGTATTGTTGACACTATACATGTAGCTACTCTGTTGTTAAATCGTTACAGTATTCATTGAAATAAAACGTGTACGACTTATTGTAGTTAGTCATTCATATAAATATAGATATACTGTATATTAGGGTGCCAGCACACAGCAGTCGACAGAAGAACAAAGTAAAAACAAAGTGCTAATAATAAGAACAAAGTTCGTATCTAACAATCGGGCTACAAGGATAACAATAGACTTCTGTCATCCTCACATCACTCGCCTCCTCCTCCCCCCAAATACAGATGTACAGCTTAATAAAGCTAAGAATCTTCTTTAAGGAGAATCTGTTGTTTTTATGAGACTGAAAACTCACAGACTTCTCTGTGACGTCATCCATGATGGCCAGTATTTTGTTTCCTTCTCTGCAACTCTCACCTCGTAGTCCAGCTCGCCTGAACAACCTGCCTAACCTATTGGAGTCTTTCAAGACCTTTGTCTTTGAGATCTTCATCTTATAGTAGCTTCAATTATGAAGGTCAACAGCAATAATTCTGAGACTTTGATTCTCAATTGAACAGGGGTGTGTTGCTGTTTTGGATACCTATAAATTGTATGTTTGGGAGTTTTTAAAAACCAATTCACAAGCTGTAAATTTTGTTTTTTGCCAATCAGGATCACATCGAAGCAGTGGACCCCAGAGGTCGCACCGCGCTTCACCTCGCTGTGTCGTTGGGACACCTGGAGTCTGTGAGAGTCCTGCTGCGACACGGAGCTGAAGTCACACAAGAAAATGCCCACCACTGGACAGGTCGGAGTCTAATAACTGTGTTCAATGTTTCCCGGACCGATCTAACTGCTGTGCATTTAGTGGTTTTGTTGGTTTTGTTGGTTGGCTAATCCAAAGCGTCCACCTTGCTTTTAAAGACGATAGCAAGTGTGTGTGGTAGTCAGTTTTGCCTCGTTGTTACCGTCAGTGTTGAGGTTCATAATGTAACCTCATCCCAGGAGTCTCAACGTTTTCTTCCACACGATGTTAAGTGGTTTGTTTTTAACTGTGCGCAGTGCTGCAGGAGGCTGTCAGCACCGGCGATCCAGAGATGGTCCAGTTAGTCCTCCAACGGAGAGACTACCTCAAAGCATCCACTGCTCTGGGAGGAGTGCCTGAGCTGCTGGCGAAGATTCGAGAGGTGGAACTGAATAACTTCTATAACCTGCAGGCTCTGAAATTGTACGTTAACAAGTAAACGTTTGCTGTGTTGTCTCCAGTCTCCAGACTTCTACATGGAGATGAAGTGGGAATTCACCAGTTGGAGTAAGTGTATCTACATGCTACACTGGATCTTCATATTTAATCTGGGTTTACAAAAATGAAAGCACACATACAATGTAATCTCGTATAACAGGAAAAACTTCATATCCCTCGTGTGGTTTTTGAAACGTGGGCAGCTGCGAGTGTTCATTGTTCATGTGCTCCACAGTTCCTCTACTGTCCCGGGTCTGTCCGAGTGACGTGTGTCGCATCTGGAAAAGTGGCGCGAGTCTGCGAGTGGATGCAACTCTTTTAGGCTTTGAAAACATGACTTGGATTAGAGGGCGAAGAAGTTATATCTTCAGAGGAGACGGTGAGTTCCCCTCATAATCGGAGATGCTATTCTTATATTTTCCTCCTCTTCAGGGATTACGTGATATTTAAGTTATCAAGTTGAATCTAAAAAACAGGAAAAAATATCTGCCACTTCCTTATTGGGTCTAATTATAAAACAGGTTTCTGTTCAATTAAACTTGTGGTTATTATTTGATTATTTCCTGAAAACATCGCACCTAAAAGGAAAGATGGCTCTAAATCATATGTTTGAATAAATGTGATCATGAAATGTCGCTTTTTGTCCTGAAGATTCTCATGCCGAGCTCATGGAGGTGAACCATGACGACCACGTCGTGGACACGGAGCGATTCAACATCTCCCAAGAGATCGAAGACGTGACGTTGGAGTCCATGCAGCCCGCTGAACAGGAAGTGGCCAAAAGATTAACGACACCGATCGTCAACACCTTCCTGGACACCAAAGATATTGCTTTTGAAAGGCAAGACTGTGTAAACATGGACCTAATAGTTGGAGTTATTGTTTGGATTCAAACATAAACACATGACCTTGTGTTAAGACACCGTTATGAGACTATAAACTTGTTTTCCCTGCAGATATAAAAGTGGGATTTGGGGCTGGAGGACAGAAAAGACTGAGTCGGTCAATGGATTTGAAGCAAAGGTCTGTACACATTTACATTTTTTGATGAATATACGATATTTAGGAGTGTCTTTTTCTGACATTGTGTTTTCATAGGTTTTCAGTGTCAACAACGTCAACGTGGTGATCAGAACACGCACAGAACATCTCACAGATGAAGAGAAAGCTCGAATAAAAAGTGAGAATTTGAATTTTGTCACCCATGTCATGGCTCGTTTGACCTTCCGCCTCTTGCCCTTACTAGCTGGGATAGATAAACGCCACTCATGATGGAGAAGATAAGCGACTTAAATGAAGAACTTTTTTTTAAAAGTGTGTTTTTTCTGTATTCTCAGGTGAGAGGAACATCCTTGAGTCGATGCTCGGGACTGTGGAGCAACACATCAGTGCACACGGGGACCTGACTCTTGAGTATGCAACAGCCACCAACCCCACCGCCATCACTCCAGATGAATACTTCGATCCGAACTTTGACCTTGGGAACAGAGACATCGGCAGACCCATCGAGTTGAGCATCCGCACACAAAAGTAGGGCGAGTGAAAGCTAACGTTTTAAGAGGTGTTTGTGTGTATTTGTTTCTCAAAACCTGCCTTCTGCAGGTTCAAAGGTACATTGTGGATGAGTGAAGAGCACCCGCTGTCTCTGGTGGAGCAGGTGACCCCCATTATTGACCTCATGGCTCGGACCAGCTCCCATTTCGCCCGCCTGCGAGACTTTGTCGCCTTGAAGTTTCCACCGGGATTCCCAGTGAAAATTGGTGAGTTTAACTCTACATTTGGAGCCGGGGTCTCAAACAGGAGGTGAATTCTTGTGGAGATTAGGCCATAGTTTATGGATTTGCGATTTTTCACTGTGAAATGGGGCCATTTTTGTCAATATGTCATTTCATCTTAACTATATAACCAAACCTATATAAATGATATCATTGGATGTTATGATCTTTATTCCTAATTTGAACTAAAATGGAGAATATATTGTTAAAAGTTTGAGACCATTAATTTGTATCAGAGTCAAAGGCTTTTTTTGACAAATGATTTGAAACATTGAATATTATCGACAAATTGTGACGAAAGTTTTTTCATTTGACTTTTGTTTTCTGTTCCGCAGAGATCCCTCTGTTTCATGTGCTCAACGCCAGGATCACGTTCGACCGCGTTAATAAATGCAGCACGGAGGAGGAAGCGAACATAACACCAGCAGCTACTCCAACATCCACAGTTTCATCTCCAGGAGACGACGAGGACGACAACGACGACGACGACGCTTCAGGTCCGAAACCTGTTGTGTTTGGAAATGAGCCTGTTGTGTCGCACACTATCTCACTTAATCCAAAACTCTGCAGCAAGAATTCTGATCTGCTCTAGTAGGAGAACTCGCATTTCCCCGACCCTTAAAACTCTGCTTTGGCTGCCAGTTTCTTAAAATTCATTTTTTTACGATATTCATGGTCAGACTCCTCCTTACATCAGTGATCTGATCCAGACTTACACCCCAGCTCGGGCTCTGAAGTCTGTGGATCAGAATCTACTGATGGTTCCACGCACAAACTATTAGACCTTCGTAGTTGCTCCTAAGCTTTGGAACGATCTTCCTCTCCCTCTGTGTTTGATGATCTACTGACTCCTTCAAGAAACATCTTAAGACATTTTTATTTGTGCAGACTTTTAGAGTTTTTAAATGTGTAGGAATTTTTAACTGTGTACTGCTTTTGATTGTTCCTTTGTGATCTAAAAAGGCGCTTTACAAGTATCTATTACTTACTTACTTACTTTGAATGTTCTTCTCTCGACCAGCTCCACTATTTCAGGTGTGTCCGTCAGTCTTCGAAGTTCCCGCCAACTACCACCGTCGAGGGGGCAGCCGTCACGCACCCGTGCCTAACGACGATGAGGAACTGTTGCAGTACGCCATTCATCAGAGTCTCCTGGATACTCAGAGCGTCTCCGAGCAGGTGACTTTCAATCCCTCGACAGTCGCACTAGATGTACATAAACACGATGTTCAATGTTGCTGCTCTTTGTGTGATCCAAGGACAACGCATGGGTGGACGCAGCTGTGGAGTTCACTGACACTGTGCCCAGTACCTACAGTGACCGGTAGGTGGATTCAAGATGAACAATTTGTATGGAAGTAGATCAGTGCCCACAACATATGGAATGGTTAAACTTAACATATAAAAAAAAAACCTTTTATTTCTTTTTTAATTGAAATTTATTTTCTTTTATTTTTTATTAAATTCAATAATTTAGATATATTTCAAGGTTGATTTTTATATATATATATATTTTTTAAACAAATGCAATACTATGATTCCATTAATTATATTAAAAAAAAAAAAAAGAAATTCCATAGATGGATAGATATTGTATTTGAATCCATTGCCTTTTAAATTCAATATAAAATGTTGTCTTAATAGTGTCTCCAGAAAATACCTAAAAGTAAACCGAACTGCTTGATCGAACTTTCAGCCAATCGTGTGATGCGCAGACGATCACGTGACTGATCAATCAATCCAGATTGAAATTAAATGGCTACGAATAAAATAATATCTAATTTAATCGATTTATTTATTGGAATTAAAATATCAAACTCTCTATATATATAAACATGTTGAAAATATATATTTCTTTAAATTCAATCATTAAAAAAACGAACAAATTCAACCTTTTCTATAACAATCGTCAGATTAATTAAATAATAAAATAAATAATAGATAGTATAGTAGTAGTATAAAGTTTCTTTAATTCAACTATTTGGAAAAAAACAACAACATTTCAATGCAGAGATTATTAAATCAAATTATTCTAAATGAATAATTCAACGCTTAAAATAAACCTACATTTCAATTTTAAGTTTCATAATTTTTATTCTGTTCCCTCATTTAAACTCGATGATCTTCTTCAACTTCACGTTCAACAAACTTTTTTTTTAACGTTTCATCCTGTTGTTCCAGGAGCATCCCAGAGGGGGAGCTAGTGGATTTCGGAGACACTTCCAGCCCAGCGAGCTCCTTCTCCACCTCCAGCCCCGACACGGACCTTCACATGGCGATGGAGCTCTCTGCCCGAGCCCAGGAGCAGGAGGATCAGATCCGGAGGCAGGAGGAGGACGAGCTGGAGCGCATCTTGCAGCTCTCGCTCACAGAGAAGTAAAGGGAATTCCACAGAGGATGGTAACAAGGATGATCATAATGACTTTTTTTTTAGTTTCTGAAGAAAACGCCAGACCTCGGTCCCTCTTCCTAACATGTCTACTATGCAACTACAGGTTTTTTTATACCCGGTTCCGCCAGGTAGGAAATAGAACATTCTCTGTGTGCTAGATTTTTAGGGGATATTTTTCGGTATCGTACATCAACTGGAGATATTTTCTCACTTTGTACAATAATCCTTCTGCAACAATAATTGTTCCTTAATGTCCAGAGGTCACATTAAGGTCCCCATATTTTCCTTTGTTTTCAATCGGAGAGCATTCGTGTAAAATCCTGGGAATGAAGTGACATGTTTTTTTTCGTCACTAAGATGAGATTTATTCACGTTTTATTCCAAAACACGCCACTTCAGAAGCATCTCAGGGTTCCAGACTAAACACGACTGCTGTTATCTTAAACAAGTACTGAACATTTGCTGGTAATAACATGTTTTAAACTGATACTATAAAGCAAGCATGTCGCAGAGATGAGCTGCATGCTGAGATTCTGATCTTCACTGAGGGAAAAAAAGGACGCTCTGCCATGAGTTCGCTGCCGCTCCACACGCCGTGATGCAGAGATTATTTCTAAATGCAGTCTTTCCTTTAACTTGGCTGTTCGTTGCCACATACAACTGAAAACCTCTGACCGTGTTTTTGGCATGTGCCAACAGAATGCTTTGCTTTCATAAGCGGTGCTCATACTTTCCCAATGTGCCACTCAAAATTGAATTCTTTGTACAATTTTTTTCGGAGGATGAATAAACATCCGGGTGATGTTGAAGAAGACTTTTAACCACTATAGTTGCTTCACTGACAGAGAAACCGTGTGTGAAACTTCCGTCTGCGTCGCTCCATCTGGTTGCTGAGAAACTGAAACACTCTACTTTAACAGGAAACCCTTCCTTATGGACCATGTAGTCTGCAAGGTTGTTATTTTTTCCCCTTGTAATAGGAATCAGAAGAAAAAAAGCTGATTAAAATTGTTGTTTATTAATAAAAGCACTTTATTTGTATGACAGCTATAAGTCTGTGTGGTTTGTTTACATCATTTAATCTATTTTTTTCTATTAGTGGAAGAGAAAAAAGATATAATTTTGTGATAGTTTCCATTGATTTTTGATCATTTGCTGCCATAAAAAAATGAACAAGACACACAAAGAATTAAATACCTTTATTGATTTTTACAGTAAGCAAAACTGTTTCCAAACATTAAAGTGTATACACAAATCTCATCTTGACTTCATGGAAAAAACGTTTGGATGTCTACCTCAGACCACGCCTAACTCTGTTGCGGTTGCTCAAGGGTCGGCCCTGGCATCGTACAAATCCCTAGTGTTTCAATGAAGCCCCTTTAAATGAGTGGAATGACATAAAAAGTAGATAATGAAAGATCAATTTAATTTGGATTTAATTGAGGTGAAAAATCAACTTAGTTTCGTCCAATTTTCAGTCCAAAAACTTCTCTGCTTATTCTTAAACTGGATTAAATCATCGAGTTTACTAAAGCACTCTCCATCCCAAAAAACGTACATTTTAGACTTGTAGTTTCTGTAACACTAAGAGTCAGAGAACACAATAAAAAGGTACATAAAGGGCAAAAAGCTGTGACTGGATCCTGCCACGATTAAAAAAATACTTTTAATAAATCATCAGCTATAAATTAATTCACAACAATCTTATAATGAACCTGGTTTGATTCACAAAAGTGTTCATCTGTGATTGGTGCAGAACCAGCTGGAGGGTCCTGGTCTCCCTCAGCAGGTGCAGGACCAGCTCTGAAACCTGGTCAGGACCGGGGCAGGGGCTTGTAGACGCAGACGGCCATGAAGATCGCGAGGAGCAGCAGGACTCCGAAGACACTTCCCAGCGCCACTGACGGACACAAACAAAACAAGCTGATCAGCGAATCGATCACCGATCGTATGATGACGTCAACAGGAAGTCCCAGGCCCCGCTTTTTTGTTTATATTCTCACCGAGGTTCTGCTTCTCCAGGACCACATACGATCTTTCTGCTGGTTCTTCGCCCAGTCCTCTCACGGATGTCGCCAGAGAAAGGAGGAGAGAGTGAGGGATGAGTCGCAGCATCATCGTGGAGGATGGAGGAGAGACGCTGGTGATGGAGGAGTGGAGGGACTTCCGCTGTGACTCCGGGTCCTAAAGCCGCCGAGTTGCTGTGATTGACGGCTGGAAATGTTCGTTAAAATGTCGCAAAAATCCTCAAATATCTTCGAAAATAAATAATTTACTGTTGTGTAATTGAACATAAATAGTGTCAAATAGCTGATTGATTACATTTAGAATCCTGAAACAAACGACAAAAAAAATCCTTAGTTTTTTCGTCAGTGAACACAACACAAACCATTATCACATGACTTTTTAATCGCCTTTATGAAACATTTTTCGCATTTTTCGCACAAAACGATATTTATTTTAACTTTATTTCACAGTTTATGTTACATTTGCTATTTTGTTTATGTTAGATTTTCTTCTAGAAAAAAAACAAAGTCATCATAATCAATTTATTTGATGTGCTAAATGTGTCTTTTCATATACACTGCTACAAATGAAATCATGTATAAATATGTTTTTCAAATAAAATAGTATTACCAAGATACATTTTTTAGCCATTTAGTATTAATATACACATATAAAACAAACAAATGAAAAGTGAATAAAGTGAGTAAATTATGTATTTCTTACGTCTTTCTTTTTTTTTTTCAAATAATACTTTTATGACTTATAACTAGTTTTTTTTTAATCCTATTAGTATCACAAGTTGATCAACCGAAACATTTCTACATGAATAAAACTATTTATAAATAGTTCCATAAATTTCCCTTCAGTTATATGAGCTTTATTTCAGCATATTTTCACACATATATGATTTGTTTAGCTGACACAGCCGAGAGGTTACTTGTTAGGTATTTGACTGTTTTATCACCATCTCTCCTCTTACTGGGAACCATCAAACAAGAGCCAGGCCTCCATCACATTCCTTCATTTGTGAAATGTCAAAGAGCGATGAAGAATCGACATAAAGGTCAAGCTCCTTGAGGTTATATTCTTATATAATTGCCCTGCATGACTGATGTATGTGGCCTTTATCTCCGTCTTTCACGGCAAACAAGTGTTTGCACACCATCGTCGACACGTCACGGGCGTTCATTATCAGGAGCTGCTGAGAAACACCAGGCAAGTACATGACTTCCTCTTCTGAAGACACGTTTGTCTCGCTCTGACTCTTACACTTTCTTCACTGATGGAGCCGGAGTTATAGCTGCACAAGAAATATTATGTTTGAATGACATACATTTTTACATTTAAAGCTAAATTCTCTCACTCACTACATAGTTAACTAACAGCTAGTTAGTGTTAAATAAATGAAACATTCATTGTGAGAGAAGCTTTCTTTCTTAATATAAATAAACAAAATAATGAATAAATACAAAATTAAATAAATAAAAATCCACTGCTCAAATTGGTTGCAAGTTATGCTCTGGTAACAGATAGCTTGTACTTCTTCTCCTTCTTCATCTTCTACTCTTTTTTCTTCTTCCTCTTCTTATATTTCTGCTTCTTCTTCTTGTTCTTCTTCTTCCACTTCTTCTTCTACTAATAATTACTACATGTGTAATATTCAATCACCTTTTAATATAAGTGTTAATGTAGAAAATTCCTTTTCAATTCTTCTTCTTCTTCTTCTCTCTCTCTTTACTTCTTTTTCTTTTTCTTCTTCTTCTTATGTTTCTTCTTCCCTTTCTTTTTCTTCTTTTTTTCCTTTTGTCCTTCTTCTTATTCACTTCCTTCTTCTTCTTCTAATTACTAAATGTGTATTATTCAATCAACCTTTAATCCAAGTTTTAATGTAGAAAAATATTTTTAATTCTTCTTCTCCTTTGTCTTCTCTCTCTCTCTACTTCTTCTGCTCTTTCCTCTTCTGCTAAATCTTAATATTTTAACAGTATTGTTATTATAATAATAATCTACCAGTCTGGGATCAATAAAGTACATCGAATCATAATAATACTAATAATAAGAAGGGTCAAATTCAAACTAAAATTTTTGCTGAAGTCTTTATCATGTTATGTAAATAGTGTTATAAAACTGCCAATTGTATCTGCAACTATATTACCATGGTAACCGTCTCACATTAACATCCATATTTACCATTAGATTATCATGTAGGATTGTGGCAGATGAACTCAGGGTTAGTCAATCTTCTTACCATGATAATGTAAAGTGAGTGAAGAATAATGTTTAAAATAGCACGTCAAGTATCTGATTTATTACTTTTTATGTCAGGACTAACTGATGCTCCACGTTTTGCTGCAGGACGCCCCTGTCAGTCCGTCTATTTAGCAAAGCCTCTTTTATGTGTCTTCACAGCGTCCCCGTTGTCCACTTCAATGGCCGTCAGTGTCACAAAAGGCCTTTCATCTACGTGTCCATCAGCTCCATCGTGGGCCTTGTGTGCTCGAGCACTTGCGGCTCCCGCACGTGCTCATACCTGTCAACCTTAAAGCGACGGACCAGGTTTAACGTCAGCCCAGTGTTCAGAGGTGGAGGTCAGGCTATTCTCCGGCACAATGAGGGATTCTTGCTGTTGCTAATGAGATGTTTCTGTTGCGACGATGTGTTAAAAGACACATTGATGTTGTTGAAGCTGACAAACAAAAAACACAAAGATCCTCCTATAGAATATATTCATGTTTGGACATCTTATGAGCACAAGATCAACACGGCAACAATCACTTTGCTCATCACAAATCATGACAATCATGGCCCATATTTGAACTGGAAATGACCGTTACTGTGTAAATATATAACAGTCTTTAAATCCGGAGATGCACGATATCTAGACCACGTTTACAGATGTCGATAATATTTAAGGCAAAGTTAGCGGATGACACAGGGCTCTGTTTAAAAAATGGCTGCTCAGTGACTTGAAAAACAACATGTTAAGTGCCTCATTTCCTGTAGATCCATTACAAATGGGAGAGAAACATTTTGGCAGCAGTGGTTTCGGCAGCTCGAGCTCGTTCGTGAGCAGCTCTGAAGAACAGACGATGTTAACGTAAACGACAGAAGAGAGGACGTGGAAACCGAGTTGCTCACATTTACAGTGAAACATTAACCAAACACAACATTTGTACAAAGTGCTACGGAGACGGTCGTGAAGACGTAAACGGACGTTATCGTGGAAGGAAATGTGAGCTTTAGGTTTGAGAAATGACAGCGTTGTTGAGACAGGCACACATAAACACACACGCCAGAGTTTGCAACTGAAATGAAGTCCAGGTTAGCGAATGAGCTACGAAGCAAAAGTTGCGTAAAGACCAGAAGTATAAAAGTGTTTTGGTGTCATCAGAATATTGACTTGTTAAATGTTGTTGTTTTTTTTTAAATATTTTAACTTAATAATTTGTATATTGAGAGGTTGAATTTGTTTTTATTGAATAATGCATGCAATTATTTGTAAATTGAATGGTTGAATTTGTTTTTTTAAATCGAATATTTTCAAAATAAATCATTTTCTTTTTTGCACATAGATTTCGATGTTGTAATTTCAAATATTCAAAAATAAAATGTCTAAATGGAATATTTTTTAAATCGAAACCTTTTAAATTCAATATAAACATTTTGCTATATTAGTGCTGGCAGACAATTAAAAAACAGTACGTAGAACTTTCAGCCAATCACGCGACAAGCAGACGATCACCTGACGACATAGAAGCACTGGTCAATTAATCATGGCAGATTCCAGAATTAAAACGTATTTCTATAATGAATTTGAAAGGTTATGAATTAAAAAACATTAAATCTAGAAAATGTATCTTCTAATTATTTGAATTAAAATATTTAACTCTGTGAAAAAGCCATTTTATTTAATTAAAAACAAAAACAAATCTAGCATTCAATAAAGAAATTATTGAATTAAATAATTCAATTTCAATTTAATTTGAAAAGTTGAATCCAACGACTCGATAATCTGATGATATACTTCCATAAGAAAAGCACAGTGATAAAAACGTCTGTGATTGACGAGACGATCAGTTTGACAAGCTGCACCACTTGAGGTATCGTGTCAGTTATACATGGCCTTCACATCACCGTAGTGTCTATTCTAGTACATTTCCAGTTATTCGACTTCGCCTCGGCACAGCGAAGGAAACCTTCCTATGGAATAATGGGCATGTTGAGTCCGTCAGCCGGGATGTCTGGAAGCGTCCTCTCGGGTCTCAAGCACACCGCCAGCCTCTGGAACGACAGCGCAAAATAGAAGCTCAGCTGAAGAAAATTCAGAAAAAAAGTTGTCAACTCTTGTCAAACCGACTTGTTTTAGTGAGCCCGGGGTCCACACCAGCTTGTAGACCATGTAGATGGGGATCCACATGAAGGAGGAGAGTCCCACGAAGTACCCCACGACGATGCTCCAGTCCGGGTACTGGTAGTCGAACAGGGCGAGCGGAGGCGCCTTCAGCAGGGAGCTCACGATGATATACTGTAAGGTTTGGAAAAATCATATGTCAATTCCACACGTGATGCATTCGTGGAGGAAAACGGCTCAAAGTTTGGAAATGTCAACACGAGAGAGGGGGAAATGCAAATGAGCCCCAGATAACAGGAACATTGACATTCATCCAAATGTTTCGTGATGCATATTGGAAGCAAAAAAAAAGAAGTTTCAGATGAAATATTTCCAGCTGTGGAGGTTTCATCTACGGTGGGAGGAGTCGCTGTGGAGCAGCGGCGACCTTCAAAGAGCCGAGCTCACACGATTGATCTTCTCCTGCTCCTGTCCACTACCGCTCACTGATCTCCGCTTGACTTTAAGTGTCGGAGATTGTTCGAATCCTCTTTCAAAGGATCATGTTTCGGAAGATATTTGCGATGAGTTGAAGTGATAGTTCACCCAAACTTCACTCATTTTCTACTCACACTCATGTCGACTAAGTGTTGAGATTTTTCCTTAACACCTTAATTTTTACGGTTAGAGTTTTTAGGTGAAAATATATGTTCATTTTAATGTAGCGACTGGATCCCAGTGGTCTTCGTCTTCATCTTTGTCCAAAATAATGTACTTAACCCTTGTGTTATCTCAAGGTGACCCGGAGGCCTTAAAACAAATGTGTTATGGTGGTATCCCTTGTGTTGTCTCTACCACAAAGACTTTTTTTGGACCTCCGGGTCACCTTGACCCTGAGATAACGCTAGGGTTAAAAACCTCCATATACCTCTGTGGTGCTCGTCTGTAAGGTCTAAGACTCGACAAGAGGAATCATTCCGGAAAAAAAATGAAATTGCTACACAAACAGGAAGTAATTCCGGTAAATTTCACGAGTGCTTCCAGAGTGCGTACAGTCTACTTTCGACATCACTGTCATGCCTTTGTTTCTTCACGCTTAGACTATTGCAACAGTTTGTTTTCATGTATTAACAAGAAGGATCTGTCTCGCCTGCAGTTGATACAAAACTCTGCAGCGAGAATTCTGACCCGCTCTAGTAGAAGAACTCACATTTCTCTGATCCTTAAAACTCTTCACTGGCTTCCAGTTTCTTTCAGGATCAACTTTAAAATTCTGGTTCTTACTTTCAGATCTATTGATGGTCAGACTCCTCCTTACATCAGTGATCTGATCCAGACTTACACCCCAGCTCGGGCTCTGAGGTCTGTGGATCAGAATCTACTGATGGTTCCTCGCACACGGCTCAGGACCAGAGGAGAGAAATCCTTCCAGGCTGTTGCTCCTAAGCTTTCGATCTTCTTCGCTCTTTGCACTTGATGGATCCACTGACTCCTTCAAGAAACATCTTAAGACATTTTTATTTGTGCCTTATTTTTTTCCTCCTGATTTTCTGGAACTCCTGTGTTGTTCTCTGTGTTATCTTGATCTTTTAAGTATGTATTTTATTGAGTATTGTTTTGATTGTTTAAGCGCTTTGTGACCCTGGTCTGGAAAAGCTCTATAAATTAAATTACTTTCTTACTTACTTACAAACAGGAAGTACTCCGGGTAGATTACATTGTCTACACTGTAGGCAGTAACGAAATGTACCAAGAGTACTTCCTGTCTGTATCGCTCGTTATTCTTTAAACTTCTGCTACAAAAGAGCTGAAATATAAACTTGTTTAAGTTTTACAAGGAACAATTCCTCTTGTCGTGTCTTCAATACAAGATGGACGTTACAGACGAGCAGCATGGAGGTATTTGGATGGTCTTTTTGGACATAATCGAAGACCAGGACAACTGAGCATCATTCGCTTTATTCAGTTGGATGTACATATTTTCGTATAACTCTAAAAAGGAACAGATCTAACTAAAAAATAATATCAAATCTGAGTCGACATGAGGGTGAGTAGATAATGAGTGAAGTTTGAATTCTGGGTGAACTATCACTTTAAGATGTTTTAATACTTACCGCCAGAAACGCCGGACTGATGACCACCCAGCATACTTTCCAGAAAAGTCCTGGTGGTTTTCCCAGCATGGCCTGGATGTCATTGCTGAACCTGTTAATCCCTGGATCACAAACATTCAACTAGTTAATCAATTCAGAAGTTTACTGGTGTAAAACGTTTTCATATACTTTACCGTAAAACCAAGAAACGGCAATAGCTTCCAGGAAACCTATAGCGATGATGGAGCTGCCGACGCCAAATTCCTCCAGAAGTTTCACCACATAAGCTCCGCCCTGTCAATTGTACATGGTCAGACTCACCTCTTAAAGAAGATTATCAACAGGTTCTCACGTTTGTAAGGGTGCTGAGAGAGCCCAGGAAGCACACGCACACCAAGCCCAGGACAAAGAGTTCCCGGCGATGAGCTAACTGGTCTGGATACTCGTCCAGCACCGCTGTGATGATCGCCTCCAGACCGCCGAACTGAAACACATCAGGCCAACATCAAAAGGTTTGAACTCAATTTACCTGCAAATAAGTTTGTTATTATCCATTTTGTACGTTTAATTTGTTTCTTTAAAACTAACACAAGGACATTAAAGTGTACCCACTCCATCTATATCTTTACAGCTTTAACTATTTATCCATTCCTGCTTTTATTTTTTCCTTTTTTACTATAGGGATTGATTTTCTCATTGTCCTTTATTTTCCATACTTTTGTTTAATTTTTTATTTAAATTATTATTTTAAAGCAGCATTATATAACATTTTGCCTTGAAAAAAATGCATTGTTTTTGTTGATGATTGGTTTTATGTTAACAGTCATGACTCACACAGTTGTCTCCACAAACAGAAAAAAATATGTGTACATTTTGCTCGTAGTCAGGCCCGATGGACATTTGTGGCCCTCGAGCAGTTTTCATTTGGGCCCCCAGCCTACGTTTTAAACTATATTCAACCAGATGATAAAAAAAAAAAAGTATTTGAAAGCTCCCAAGACTTCAAAAGTTGCTGATGCTGATGCTATTTCTAAACAGCCTTTAGCTCTGTCTCAAGTTCAAGTTAAATTGTGATGAAGGTAGATAGAGCTTTTTAAACTTCTAAATAAAACATGACTATTAATATTTTTCATCAATTTGAAAAAGGTTTGGACACCCCTGACTTATGGGAATTGGAAGACATTGAAAACAATGTATGATGCGTCTAATAATACAATAAAATCTATCAAAAATCAAACTTACTACAGTTTTTTTTTTTCAAAAGTATATCTTAAAGTTTTACCATCAAGCTTCATGTAATTTGTTCCATCTGCACAATTTCCAGGCATTTGCATAATCAATATTGTTTAGTTAAATTGAATGTATTTTGTTTTGTTTTATTTTTATTTATTCATTTCATTATTTATATGTACTTTTTTCTTGCTACAACCAACAAATCCAGTGCCATGTTTACAACACGGACAATAACGATTTTCTGATTATGATTCTGCTGCACTTTACGACACTTCACGTCTCTTTTTAGGGTCAACTGAGAAGCTCCAGTTTAACATGGTTCTCTCAAGTTGGCACGGAAACGGAAGTTTAAAAGAAGACTTGTTGGAAAAATATCGACACAAATGTACCTTTTGCGTCACAATTTATCAACCGTACATATAAGGAGACACTAAGCTTTAGCTACTTCAGTACACTAGTGCTAAATGATTATATCTATTTTTCTTTTGTTGTCTAACATATTGTGTGGTCACTAACTGTGACAAAGCTTGTTACTGGCAGCTCAAAAATAATCCTCCTAAAGAATGTGTGGCAAGAATCTTAAAAATATTTCTATCACAATAGTCCTGATTTTTGTACATCTTGGAATCAAGCAGATTAACAGTAAAGAAACTTCTAAATTAGTCAAAAAAAGGTTCAAAACCTTTGTTTAAAATGTCATAGGATGGAATTTGTTTTAAGCCAAAATGTGTGAAGATGCTAAGTATCTCTTGTGAGGTTATTGGAACACTTTGCTGCAGTGAGACGTCCATTCTGAGCTGGTACCGTGCTATCCAGACCCAGGGTGATCATCATGGCGAAGAATATGATGGCGAAGAAGGTGGAGCCCATCATGTTGGCGATGGCCTCAGGGTAGGTGATGAAGAGCAGACTTGGCCCTTTCAGGTGAAAAAACACTATTTAAAATATCGTATCTATGATTTTGTCTCCGTCAAATTCACATTGGTCTCAACCTTTGTCTTTGGCCACGTCTTCCACCCGGACCTTCCTCATCTCTGCCATGTAGCCCAGCACCGTGAAGATGACGAACCCGGACACAAAGCTGGTCAGACAGTTCACCAAACTGGTCACGATTGCATCACTGGACGGTGGAGAAAAAAAAGCCACCTTTCAAAATTCTCATCATAATTTCAGCTTCTACAGTTAAATTCTTGCTCCTTCGGCTTATTCCAGGAATGTTAATGCTTTATTCAAATTATAAACCCACCCGAGCGGAGAAGGATCAAGAGAGCCGACCACTTCTTACCGATAGCAGTTGTTGTTGAAGGAGTTGTAACTGGACAAGGCCAGGAGGACCCCAAATCCTGGACCTAAAGAGAAAAAGATCTGAGCAGCAGCGTCCACCCACACCTGGAGAGGAGAGGGGGTGAAAAAATGATTTAGTCAGTCGCCAAAAGTTATCCCACTTAAAAGATGAGAGAGGCCTGTAGTTTTCATAATAGGCAGGGGTCTCAAAACCGGTCCTCAAAGGGCTGGGTTGGTGCAGGTTTTAGTTCCAACCAATCCTGAGCACCCCCTTTAAACCAATCAGGGGTCTTCAGAGTGTAATCAGTTGACTGGTCCTTATTGGTTAAACTGTACTTGCTTGATCAGGTTGGAACAAAAACCTGCACCACCCCAGCCCTTTGAGGCCCGGTTTTGAGAGCCCTGATCATATTTGTACTTCAACTATGAGAGACAAAATAATAATAAAAAAAAAACAACCCTGAAATCACATGGCTGAGTTTTAAAGAATTATTTTGCAAATTATGGTGGAAAATAAGTATTTGGTCACCTACAAACAAGCAAGTTTTCTGTCTTTCACAGACCTGTAACTTCATCTTTAAGCGGATCCTCTGTCCTCCACTCTTTACCTGTAGTAAAGGCACCTGTTTGGCCTTGTTATTAGTATGGAAGAAACCTGTCCACTGTCCAATCTCAAACAGTCAAACTCCAAACCCCACCATGGCCAAGAGACCAAAGAGCTGTCTAAGGACACCAGAAACAAGGCCCTGCACCAGGGTAGGCATCTTGGTGTGAAGAAATCAACTGTGGAAGCAATTATTAGAAAATCACAGACATACAAGACCACTGATAATCTCCCTCGATCTGGGGCTCCACGTAAGATCTCACCCCATGGGGGGTCAAAATGATTACAGTGAGCAAAAAATCCCAGACTCACACATAGGCAACTAATGAATGACCTGCAGAGAGCTGGGACCAAAGTAAGTAAGTAAGTAATTCATTTTTCTTTGTATAGCGCTTTTCCAGACCAGGGTCACAAAGCGCTTAAACAATCAAAACAATACTCAATAAAGTATATACTTTAAAGATCAAGATAAAACTGATAACACAACAGGAGTTCCAGAAAATCAAGAAAAAGCCTGAACAAATAAGAATTTCTTAAAATGTTTCTTGAAAGAGTCAGTAGATCATCAAACACAGAGGGAGAGGAAGATCGTTCCAAAGCTTAGGAGCAACAGCCTGGAAGGATTTCTCTCCACTGGTCCTGAACCGTGTTCAGGAACCATCAGTAGATTCTGGTCCACAGACCTCAGAGCCCGAGCTGGGGTGTAAGGCTGGATCAGATCACTGATGTAAGGAGGAGTCTGACCATGAATAGATCTGAAAGTAAGAACCAGAATTTTAAAGTTGATCCTGAAAGTTTTAGACTTTTTTTTTTTTTAAAGTAACAAAGGCTACCATCAGTAACGCACTACGACGCCAGGGACTCAAATCCTGAAGTGCCAGATGTGTCCAGGCCCGTCTGAAGTTTGCTTAGAGAGCATTTGGATGATGCAGAAGAGAGATTGGGAGAATGTCGTATTGGTCAGATGAAACCAAAAATAGAACTTTTTGGTTAAAAAGCTTAACTTGGAAACATCATGTTTTTTGTTCTTTTCTGCAAAGGGACCAGGACGACTGATCCATGTAAAGGAAAGAACAAATGTATTTATGGAAGATAGGGAGGTTGTTCACCTTGACCCAAAGGCAACACAAGGGATACCACAAACACATTTGTTTTCAGGCTTTCGCGTCATCTTGACCCTCAGATAACCCAAGGGTTGATTATCTCCAGGTTTCTCCTCCTTTATCAAACATTCTCAGCAAATAGAGGAGAAGAGAAGAGAAGAGAAGAAGAATTTTCATCCACGATTATAAAGTAATTTTTTATTATTTTTATTAAATGTAAAGCTTGTACTTCAATGAGATGTAATGAGATGTATTTCTGGGGGTCACTTCGAACCATGTAACCTCACAGTTGCTTATCGTTTATTTTTTTGCTACCGGTCCTTCTCAATAAGACACGATAAAATGTGTCTTTTTACAAACGAATATACAATAATAACAGTTCACGATAGGCTTTTAATTACCCTTAAGTTAAGAATAATATTCAAAATAAATGATTATAACTAGATTCACATGTTTAACGTCAATATATAACATTAATAATCCCTCAACTCTATACATAAGATTCAGTAATGGCACAGCTAAAATGGCACTGGCAAATAAAAGAGAAATATCAGTCATTCATCTTTTACTCAACTGTTGTCTGCAGCCGGGATGTGTTGGTATAGGACTCACACGACTGTACACGGGGAGATCTAAAGAGCAGCGTTAAAAGAGGAGCGCAGCAGCAGATAATGTTGAGTGCCACAGAAAGGGAGGCCTTTGTTAATGGGCAGAAAATCTAAACCAATTATGCATCTTATTATCCTGCTCTGTGGCTTATTTATGCATCTCATTTGGTCTCATCCATATTCCCTCCCAAGCAAATCACTCACACATGTTGAATAAACAAGCATGCAGGGACCAGCGTGGACGCTTCAGAGAGCCAGGACACACAAGTCTCACTGGACTAACCTCGTCGGTTAGATGAATTTGGGGGGAAAAGAACAACATCAGTATATATCGAGGTTGTTTCTTTGACTTAAATCGGCATATTTCGATTGTTGGAAGTGAAATAAATAAATCTCTCATTTGCTACCTCATGTTACACATGTAGAAAACACCATTTAATATCAGGAGTCGGCATCTAAACACACACATTATTTAGAGATTCAATTTGAAAATGAACTCCAACCATCATTGGTTATTAGTCTGATTTAATCAGATCATAATGAACTGAGTAGATGGCTTCTAAATCATTGGTAAAATTTTGTTTAAAAAAAAGAAAAAGGTTTTGAATGAATATGTTACGTGTTCGATCTCTGTGGACTTTCTCATAATGGACAAATTGTCGTTTCAATTGAGCTTTTTT